>NC_090933.1:965879269-966182299 GCF_040938575.1 Ambystoma mexicanum | reverse complement strand
CCGTGCTGCCTACCTTTTTCACCTCGACAAAGAAGCTCCGGACAGAACAACTTCTCCCCTGGGGTTAGTGGAACCGACCAACCCCAGGAAGTACTCAGTTTGGCGCAGTCCCCGACTTGCTCTGCCTCTCTGTTGCCGCAGAAGCCCAATGCCATGGGTCGAGTGTCCATAACCGAGTGCAATCTCTGCCCCGGAACAAATCTGGCCAAAATCTACAGGAGCCTCCTAATGACACTCCGGAAGCAGGACATCCTCATCCAGAGTCCCCTCACCCATGTCCCAGACTGAGGGAGCAAGGAAAGTCCAACCAGAGATTTGTTCTGCATCAGTGCTGGTTGCGAAGCGCTGAAACCGAGAAGTGCTGCTAAATCAAAGAGATGACCATCCTGAGTACCATCGCAGGAGCCCTCCAGACATCCTCCCTCTTGTCCCCAGAACTGAGGCTTAGGAACCAGGGTCTGCATAGCTGTAGCAAGAGAACATCCGGTTGGACCAATTTTCTTCAAACCAAAGGTACTGTTTGGGCTCTGGGGTACTTACCTTCTTGCCTTAAGTCGTGCTATCTCACTTGAGATTTGCACTTGCTTAACTTTGAGTTGATTCCAACTCCCATTTGCACAGGCCTAATAGCTTGTATGTCTTCAGTGATTTCCTTTTGAACAATGTGACTTTGTGAAATACTTTTACCCAAGAAGTGCATCAGACTCTAGACTTTGTATAATTGACTTTGGCTGTCCTGGCTCCCTAAAGACATTCTTTTAAATCCTTTGACTTTCACATTGCTTGTCACTGATAGGTTGTAGCTTGTTGAATACTGTTACTGCTGGGAAAGGCTTGCCTAGACTTCATTGGAGGATTCCGTTGTCCTCACCTTTTTAAGAAACTGTTCTAACCTGCTTATTTTCCTTAACCCTTCCTTCCTGTAACTCAGAGTCTATAAAAGTATAGTGGTTTGATATATAAATGCAAATACTATCCTAGTAATTGAAGTCACTTCAGGGTGCAGGAGAAGTGTATTGTGCATATCCAAAGAGTATTCACCAGCTGGACTGATTCTGAAAAGTACTGACAAAAGTTACATGAGCTGTTACAAAGAATTGCCGTTTTAAAGAATGGTTATTTAGAAATTATGTTAAATAAATAATATTTATAACTGAAACCTTGGGTATAAGTGTTATTTGGTTGTATTGACAGATTTCATTAGTACAGCTCTACAGCTCACATTTACCCCTCTTGATATAGGCCTGGCTGCTCAGTCACACTACCAATTTGTGTAGTACAGATCTATACCAAAATGTGGGTTACCTAATACCAAGCAGATACATCTTGTGTAGCCTAACACAGTGTGACTGCACCAATTCTTACCTAACAGCTGGGTTAAGTTTGAGGTAGGTTATCGACATGCAGGCCTGAATGATGGTTAAGTAATTGGGGGGATGACTGGTGTCTTGTGGGCTCATTCAAACTCTTGCTCAACCGAGTATTGAACGTGTATTGGTGAATGGCTATATAAGGGTCTTTGAGGTGTGTTCCTAGCGGCTTCATGTAAATGTTAAAAAGGATCAGTAAGAGGATGGAGCCATGGGGGACTCTGCAGGAGTCTGGGAGTTGGTTTAGAATGCAACGTGTTCATCTGGACAGTCTGGTATCAGCCCGAGAGGTAGGAGGTAAGTGTCAGACAATCCCACCCTGTTAGCAAGGAGGGAGAAGAGGATATGGTGGTCAACTGTATCAAATGCAGTCGAGGGTCAAGGAGGGTGGGAAGTCACAAGTCGCTCTTATCCAGGATTTGGAGGGCATCATCCACCACCTGGATAATCAGCATCTCGATGTTACACTTGGGAGGGAGCTCCAAATGATTTAGAGGTGTAGTTGATTGATCCTGGTGAGTAGTTGTGTAGCAACTACATTTTCACAGATTTTGCCAATAAATGGGAGGTTTGAAAGGGGCCAGAAGTTGGACAGGCTGTCTGGCTCTGAGGGTCGTTTTTTAAAAAAGAGGTCATGTGAGACCAGTCTTGCGGGTATCTGGGAATGACCCTTCTGAGGTGTGGCAAGTCAGAAGAAGGACACAGACTCTCTGATGACATTTTTACTGTGGCTTTTTTAACACATTAAAAAAGGTCTCTCTTTCCCTATCACTACCTTCTTTACTAATTAAAGGCTAGTCAGTCATGAATAAATGTCCAAAATAATCAGTCCGCCGTCCAAAGCTAACCTGACTGACCCTACAACTATTTCAATCAAGTAAAGTCAGGAGAATGACTCCCTTCTCCTGGTAGATGTGCTTTTGCACTTATGTTCTCTTCTTTCCACATATTTGATCAATATATATTCCTTAGTGTTTTGATATCCTCTGTATTGCTTCAACTCCATGATTATCTTTTTCTCCTCTTTGTTAGGGTTCTTCCTTGTTCTTGTCAGAATCCTTCTGTCTTTATCATTGGATTCTGAATGTACTTGTACCGTTTCCTTTTCTCTGGGGTTTTTGTTGTCCAAATGATTATGGTTCCTCTTTTCCCAAAGTGGTCTTTCTTGTATAAGGTTTATTTTGGGGGGTCTCTCTGGCCTTTAATTCCCAAGTGTCTCTCTTTATTGTGTTTCACTCTGTCTCTTGGATATTGGGTGATCTACCCCTTTTCCCAAGGTATCAAATGTGTTGAGTCAGAACGAAGACACAGATGTTCAGAGTACATGAACTGGATGGTTTATTCAAATTATACGTTTTAATGCCTCCATTTCCCTATCATTATGGGAGTTCCCTACCTAATAAAATAGCAAAGGTGCTTGTCAGTCTTTCTGTGAAGTCCGAAATTAAATATGTCTTCAGTTTAAATAGTGGTAGGGTCAGTTCGGATAGTTTTGACCAACTTAAGCTGGGGGATTTGCTCCCTTCCCCTTGGATACTGATAGTATCAATCTGTCCTTTAATATGGGACTTTCAAATATCTTTTCGTTATTTCCTTGATCAGTCTCTGCAATCCTTCCAATGGGCTTAAGAAGCCTATTTTCCCTCTTGGGATCTCTTTTGTAGACTTATCACGGGTTTCACTTCTTTCACTGTGTCTTTCACTATACATTCTTGTATATTCCCAGTAATAGGGCCATTTCACCATTACTTGAGTGTGGCTTATTTCAGTTGGCTCTTTCCCATCTGATCTCTCAGACCCCACTTGTAGTTGTTGCTTAATTAGGATTTGTATTCTTACATTATCACACTCTGTGTATCCATTAGAATTTCTTCTCTCTTCCAAGGGTATGCTTTGGGCTTTCTCACGATCACACTTTGTATTTGCCTCAGAGTGTTTTCCCTTTTGCCAAGGTATGGTTTTCACACTCGCATACGTTCTTGCAATATTGGTTTACTCAATAATCTCCCCTATTACAGACACATTGTTTCTCTTGACGTGTTCTTGAATAAATGATATTTGAGTTTATACTGAGACGAGTTGGAGCTACAACATAACAATCCCTCCCTCGGACTACATCTGTGACTCCCGGCCCGATCGTTACCTTCTTCTTTAACTGAGAGTGTCTTCTGGAGTCGGGTACCTCAGGACTTTTCTTGTCGGTTATCAACCATGGGCTTTATGCCGTCTTGGGTAGATCATTTCTCGCGGTTTCCCATTTTTTTTTGGCTTCTCATCTCTCCTTGGTATTCAGAGCCCACAATGTGAGGTTGGACTGCTTTTGGCTTCCCTTTTACAATGGTATCAGTGACATCTTGGACCACTGGTCCACCACAGAGATGTCCCAGTGGTCCCACCACTATTGCTGTTCGGGCTCCTGCCTAACTGAATATTCTCGTTGTGACCACGCTGCAGCATTTGATTTGTGCTCTTTCTGCTAAATTGAGTTTGAAACTCGCAGGCTTTCAGATTCCTGCTCCTGGCAGGTGTTGCTCTGGGCCTTCCTGTGTTCACATCAGCTCTCTCCTCTCGCACTTCATTATTTGAGATTGCGTCATGAGGCATACTCATCTAAGTGGATTGGTACTTTCTACCTAAAGGACATCATCCTGTTCATCACAATAATGGTATTCCTGTAGAGTTTCTTCATCCCAGTTTGAATGAACAGAGATTTCCTGAGTTGGAGAACATCTCATGTAGGCCATCGTTTTCTATTCACTGTAGGAAGTTCCTCAATGGAACAGGAGTCCTTGTCCCAAAAGGAGCAGTCTCTCCCAGTGAGGTTGCACTTCCCTCTACAGCTAGGGAGGGTATTACGGAGCAGGCTCACCTCCCTGGCCTCACAAGAAGGCACTCCCCATTGGGGAGAAGGGACACATTCCCTCAATTCATCACAGAGGGGGAAATTAATGATGCTGAATAGTGTATTGCATTGCAATAGTGTATTGCAATTGTTTAATGATGGATGCCAGGATATTATCAGAGTAGGAAACAGGCTTGAGAGAGGCAATTGTTTTTATGAGGTCTGGGGGCGAGAGAGGAGAGGATTCAGTTCAGTGGGGCAGTGTATATGCTGGAGTGCAGGGGGGCCAATGCTGTGGGAGGTTGATTTGCTGATCTGTTCAATTTTGTCTATTTTTTAAATAAAATAATTGTTGATTCCGTTGCATTTTGTTTCCTGAGTTGCTTCCACCTTGGTGTCGGGTGAGGGTTTGGTTCAATGCTTTACTACTTCAAAGAGTGTTTTGCTCCAGTGGTGGTGAAATAATCAGCTTTGGCCTCAGTAATAAAAATCCTACGGTTGGCACTCAGAGATTTAAGGTTGATGAGATCTCTGGGGTTATGTTTATTTGCGCCAACATTTCTCTAGGGCTGTGATTGAGCTGTTCTCACTTCCTCTATCATAGCAGAATAGGTCACTCACATGACCATAGCTTCAATGGTCGCACAGCTGCAGGCCCACCAACAGATTAATCAAGAACTAGTTTGCCTTTTTGCCCTATGCTGGCTCCCCTAGCTATAAACCTCTGAATTCCCTCTTTGATCTCTTTCCTTGTGTACCCTTATGTAATAATATGGATACAATCTATCCTTCCATTTGTATCCATATTATTGTACCCTATTATTGGATTCCCTTGTTGCGCAGCCCTCCATTGCTTTGAGGCTAGGTTCATGCCACATAAAACCCAGCACACATACATATATTCATGAATGCACTGAAATGTTTTAGACCAGAACACGTTTCTTTGGGAAAATACATATGCAAATTATATTTCGAGAGCTAATATAGAAAAATATTTACAGCACATTAAGTGTGCACAATGTCACATTTGTTAGAATGCAATGTTGATGAAATATCACAGTTGACAAATGTGATGTACAGCTAAATAAAAGGAAAATGACATCTTTCTGTCATGATTCTCAATGCATACAAAAATAATGCATTGAATGACATCTGTACAAATAAGAAATTCTAGCAGAAAAATCATCCTCAATATGACAAGCAACAATTTTCTTGTCAACAGACAATTGCCGAAATCTCATATAATAACAAAAGAAACAGGACTGATACATTTGTTATAATGAAACAGAAAACATTGTAAAGTACATTTTTTATAAAATACTAAAATGGAAAGAAATATACATGTTTGCTGTAAAAGTAACGTGAAATGGAATAGGTTATGTATGTCGGTTTCCTAATATTCAATGCCATTGGGATTTATCATATTATCAAAAGCATTTGGAATAAAAATGATAGATGTCAACAGATTTATGGCTTAAAATGCAGAATACTTAATCAATAATAGACATTGAGGCAGAAGGTTATCAGGGAATGCTGGAGTCAGTGTGACAGACAGTGGGTTTCACTTTCATTGAGACTCCCAATACACAGCCACGGCATGCCGTCATGTTTTACTATCACAAGTCCTGAGGATGAAAGGCATTCGGGTCACAGTGATTGATTGGTTGATTGAAGTATTTATGTAGGGCAACAGTAACAGACACAATCCTATCTACTCCATCCTTGTATAATATTTTTACTGTCCCTTTATTCAATCTGCTTGAGGAGAGGGGAATTAATTTTACTAACTATGCAGTTGACACCCAATGCGTAATTCCACTCTCTGTAGCATACACAGACCATGTTGCCAAGATTAATGAGGCATACAAGGTGATTCAGGCATGGAATACAGAATGCATTGGCACTAAAGGATGGAAAGACCAAATTAATGGTAGTGGGCTCTAAAAGCAGAATTCTCAAGCTAGACCTAGCATATCAACACATACAGCTGGCTCGCTGGAGAATCTCGACCCAACAGAAAGTGAAGATATTGGGAGTCATTTTAGATCAAGCTTTAAATATGCGGGCACAGGTGAAAAAAATGTATCCCTACCTTGGAGTACCATATCAAACATCTGTCACAGTTTCACCCTTTCTTGATGGAAAATAGCTGTGGGACAGTGACCAGAGCCATTGTAGACACCAAAATAGACTACTGTGTTAGTCTATTGGTTGGCATTAGCAAAGGGGACTGTGCCAGGTTGCCCATTATACAGAAAAGTTTAGTCATAGCTGTGGTAGGTCTTAACAGAAGAGCGCATGTGTCCGAAGCCAGAAGGAAAGCTGCACTGACTGCTGATAGAGGCGAGAATTTCTTTACGCTACTGTATATCACTTAAAACTGCCTCTCCGGCAAGAGCCTCTCTTACCTTGCAGAAAGTCTAAGAAAAAACCCTGAGATTAGGTCCTTGTGATCGGACAAGGATAATCTCATTGTGGTGCCCAGGACTAAGCTGCCCATGGTCAGTAAAGGTTCTTTTTTTGCAGCAGCTCCTATAGCTTGGAACTCAATTCCACCAGATATCAGGAAGATCAAAATACAAAGAACTGTTCAAATGGTGCTAGAAGACTTTCGTGTTCAGATAATGCGTGTATCTGCAGACAGTATAGTAGTTACTGGTGGGTGGTCGCCTCAGTTATGTCTTGTCCATATGTTTGTTGTGTGCTCTTACGCCCTCAGGCACCTAAACTGGTGCGCTGTATACATTTTTTAAATAAACTAAAATAAACTAAACTGGGCACAGGTGTTGAAAAAGTAGTGGAAGTCTCAAGCCAGCTTTTCATACTATTGCTTTTCAGACTATTGGTCATAAAAAAAACCTGAGGATTATTTAAATAAATATGTTTTCAGAGCTTTGCGGAACCTGGAGAGAGATTCTTTTGTCTTGATCTCTCAAGGGAGGCTATTGCAAAGTGTGGGTCTTTAGGCATCTGTAGATTAGATACAGAATCTTGAAGCCAGTTCTATTGCTCACAGTCAGCCAGCGTAGGGAGTGTTGCAAAGCTGAAATAGGTGACGATTTGCTCACTCCAAAAAACAGTCTGACTGCAGTGTTCTGCAACCTCTGAAGCCACAGAAGAAGTTGCTTGCGTGGAATGCATGATAACAAGCTATTGCAATAATCTCATTTGGAATTTACCAGAGCTCTCACTACCCCAGCATTGCCCTTTACTGGGAACAAACGGAAGGAGTTGTCGAAGAAACCCCAGTGAGTAGAAGACAGACTGCACTTTTGCTCCTATCTCACCTTCACTGCTCAAACATTCCTGTCAGATGAAGCCAAGGTTTTTGATCCTTGGGGCAAAATTCAATTTAGAACCCAGGAAACATGGTACGTATGGTTGTCTCTCGGCACATTACTAACAGTGACATTTACCTGCACTCTGTGTGATTTGATTGGTATGAACATCCACATCTTCCTATAAACAAAACACATGTGTGATGTACCAGCATGCTTTTTATTTTCCATAACTGTTTTCTGACTCAGATGCGCTTTGGCACTTTAAATCCAGTAGTAAAATCCAAAGATTGATTAGAAGTCCAAAATGACAAGGACATGTTGCATAAAATGGGCCTTCAATGGCCACTTGCATCAGTTCAGCAAAAGTACAAGAAAGAACCTCAATGAAGAAGCAAGTGCAAAGAACAAGTGACCCTTTAAAAAGGTGAATCTAACAATGACATCACTCCTTAACCTGAGATAGCTTCTACTCATGTGGCTAGGGGATCGCAGCCACTACCTGATCCTGACCCTGGGGCGGCTCTATGAGGGATGACCACACAGGGGCAGGTAACTGTCAGAGGATGTCATGCATTGTCAGAGGAAGTCACATACCCCCATTCCCTTTTAGGGATTCTCCCTCCCTTCCTGAGGCCTTAATGGCATATTGTAACAGACTCCCTCAATCACTTGCTAAGTCTGTGGCCAGTATTCCTCAATATCACATGAAAACCAGCAGGATGGGAGCTAGGACGAGGAAGAGGCAAGGAGCAGTAATGATTACTCCTAAAGAAACCCAATACCATCGGTCTAGTTGTTGGGACACACCCATTGGCCTGGAACAGTTCAAAACCATGCCGGTAAAGGAAACATGGAGTTCTCCACAGCAACACAGATCGAGATACTGGTAGCATTGTGGATGTCCGAACGGAAGAACAGAGTGAGAAGGAAACCTGGTATGCAGTGTGTGAAGGGCAGATCCTCTAAGGCCATGGCAAGACGCGAGAAAGCAAGTCATACTTTACGAGTGCTGGGGAAGTTGGAACACCGAATGAAGACTGAGCACCTGTCAGAGGTGCTTGCACTGGCCATGAGAGACGCAAGACCCAGAGAAACACCTGATGTTGAATCAGGAAAGTCACAGAAGCGCAGGAAACAAACTGGTCAGCACAGAGAAACGGTTGGGACACCTAGGCACTGTCAAGCAAGAGAACGAACGCCCTAGACAGAGGAATTGGGGTCTGAAACCCACGATACGAAGTTTGGGAAAACCAAAAGAGAAAAGCCAAAGAGACATGGGCCTCATTATGACCCTGCCGGTCCGGAAAGAATGGTGGTGGTGAAACCACCGCCGCCATTCTTTCCAGACCGGCTGATTGAGAGTCCTGCAGGCGGGAGGTGTTACTCCAGCCAAGTCTGACCTGGCGGGTTTAACACCACTCACCTGCAGGCGGACATGGAAACACCGGCTCTGTCATAGACAGAACCCGGTGTTTCCATTGTCCCCATCCGCATGGAATCCTATGGGGCTCCATGGGAATGGGGACTTATACAATTCCGCCTCCGGAATTCCCGGGTCACCGGGGTTGTAATGCCCCAGTGATTCCGGGTATCACAGAGGTGGAATGGTAATACGAGTCCGGCGGTAACCTGCTGGTTTTTCCGGCACGGTTACCGCCGGACTCGTAATGAGGCCCATTGTGTGTTAAGATCTGGCAGGGCAGTATACCAGATTTTTGTATTTTTTTTAAAGCATGCTGAATTAACTTTTTAGAAACGTACTGAACATTCGCTGTATAAAGAAATTGCATGCAAGTCCTGGCAGGAGAGTATACCAGGCAAAGCCAAGTGTATGAACTAAAGCCAAGTGTGTAAAACAAGCTGCATGGAAGTCCTGGCAGGAGAGTACACCAGGCAAAGTTAAGTATATTTAAAGAACTATTAAAAAGGATCCCAAGGAAGACCCATGCCCTTGGGGAATTTGAATTGCATTTGAATGAAGAAGAAAACCAGGCAGGAGAGTATACCAGATGTCCGGTGAGTCTGAGACCCACACCAAAATTATGGTACCATTAAAAGAGAATCCCAAGGAAGACCCCATATACATAGGACTTTGAGCTATCTTGAAGGTGGAGAGAAACCTGGGGAAGAAAGTCATTTCCCCAGGAGTGGATTACAACACCAAGAGGAAGAAGTAGTCCTCTTGAACTACAAGGAACTTGGATTATTCTTTTGTTTTGAACTTTGCATTTTCTGGAGGGAAACATGTAGAAGAGAGTTATTCCCTGGAGCTGTGAACATTGACCATTTGTAACTTTTGCATTGGAGTTTGAACTTTTGCATTGGATTTGAACATTTGTGCACTTCAAAAGCAAGAATAAATTCACTTAGCACTCTAGAATTAGTTTTAGAGTGTGAGGGTGAGGGGGGATTGTGGACACAGGACGTACATTTACTTTGGACATCTTGACACTGGACAGACCCTTAGTTTTGGTTGAGGTAGGGAAATACCTCCTATATTAGCAACAGTGAGGCATTTTCCAACACTTTTTCATTTTAATAAAAGTCTCATTCTTGGCTCTTCACGGCAGCCAACCAACACATGCACGGCCTAAGTTAATTTTTGAGAAGGGATGCCATAAAATTCAATGTGGAAGTAAATATTTAGGTAAAAACAGGTATTATTGTCCTATTGTCAGATTTTCAAGTATGAGATCCACCCATGATACCCAGAAAATTGAACATATTGAGTAACTTATTAGGCCTGCGTAAAGTGCTCATCATTGCAATACTATGCTTTGATGTTCATGGACTTGAAGTCACAAACACATTTCAAAGACATGTATGCTTAACTAAGTAATGAGTCCCAGCATTAGTGACAAATATGCAAATAGCTTCTTCAGTTGGAAAAGACGATTTAAAGGCACATTTTACTCCACATACAAGTCACAGTGTAGTACTTCAAAAGTCAACTTGAAGTGCTCTCCAGGACCAAATGTGGTTCCACTAGAACTTTTCACAAATGATGTTGACTGGTAGATAACTGTATTGACGCTGACGTTCGCAACTTTGCAATAAATCTAGAATTGCCCACAACCAGGATGAACAGCATAAGCCCTGAGCCGGGGGTGGGAGAGGCATTACCACAGTAGGTAATGCCCTGGTGCTCATTTGCTTGGGCCTTAATCAAGGTTCTGGGGCATTACCAGACACGGTAATGCCCCCCGGCAAAAAGTGTATTGCTATTAGTACCCCAACCCATTAGACCGGGTACTAATAGTTACATTTTTAAAGTTGCATGATGCCTTCGACGTTGCGCAACTGAAAAGAAAATGAAAGATGCTCACATGTAAATGTGATCCACAAAGGCTTGCTCCCGATCATCTCAGAGACCCTGCCAAAATCAGCTCTCCTTCTGAGGCGCTGTCGAGCACAGGGGACAGGGATGTTATTTTTTTTACTGGATTTCTATCATAGATGTTCAGCCAAAAATACCATGCTTTCCCCATTGGCACCCTAGCGCCTTGTTGATGTTGATTGTGTTAGGCCCATTGGGGCCCAGGGGACAGGGATGGTATTTTTTTTACTGGACATCTATTATCCCAAGCAATGCCACAAGCGAACAGTTCATGGGGCAAACCTCAACCAAAGTCTGCTCAGATTGAAAGGAAAATAATAAACGCTCGGGCAGATGTAATAAAAGTGTGACAAAGGCACTATTGGCATCAATTGGGGACAGTGCCATCTATACACTTACAAACCCTTCTGTCATGCTCATGCTCATTTGTCCTCCCCAGCCCCTGTCATGGGACCATGATGACATGTAATGTTATTAAACCAAAACAGGAAGGTGTTCACGCTGATTATATGACATTATTATTATTATTATTATTATTATTATTATTATTATTATTATTATTATTACTATTGTTCCAGGATGCATGAGACACATGTATCAGTATCATTAGCTGTTCCAAATCAATTCACTAAGTGCATGTCTGCTGTGACTCATTACATTTAATGATACCAATACAGAGGGTCATTCATTTTGTGTAGTTGGATCCTAATATCCTAATTTACATCCTCTGCTTGGACTAATGTCATTGCCCCCTCCAAAACCTTCCAGCAAAATTCAGAATTTGGGGATCCGGATGGACACCACAAGTTGATATTACTCCTCAAATTAGTAAAGTCTCCCAAACATATTTTATCAATTAAAAGAGCTATCTTGCTGCTCAGTGATTGTGATAAATGCATATCTCGGGTATTCTGAATTGTTTCAATTCGATCCACCTGGGCCTTCCTAAACAATCGTTTTCTAAACTTCAAAGGATCCAGAGGAGGGCAGGCAGGCTGGATATAGGGCTTCCCAAGAGAGCCAGCAAAGGTCAGGCTTTGAGACGGCTTCACTTGCTCCCAGTGCTAGAAGGAATTCCATTTAAACCTTTGCGTTTGATATTCTAAGTCCTCCAGGAGCTATGCCCATCCAAATCACCCCTTGGTCCTGATCTGGCCACTATCGCAAACATAAATCTGAAGAGAATTGGGCGACCCATCCTTTTCTCACCAGGAAACCTACCTGGAATACCTTACATGGTTTACCCCAATACCAAAACATTTCAAAATGGTCAACTTTGTATTATTCAGGAACCAACTCAAGAGGTATTTGTTTCTGGCATGTTTTAATCTCTGTGCACTGCAGTGACTCGGTTCTGTGTTCATCTATGCCATGACTCACAGGCTGTTTAGCACCATGGTTCCCTATGAGAGGGAGCGTGCAGTCTATAAGACACACAAATATGAATACATACAGGCTGGAACGATGTGCCTGTGACATAACTCGGATATCCGTGTACATCCTGTATCTTCAAATCCAGCGCAAAGATTGGCGCCGTCAGCACTCCTTTTACAGAGGGTAGTAGTGGGAGGAATCCCGCATGATGAACTACATACATATAACTACACATTGCACGTAATGGCAATTCCTCCTGCTTCTACATGCTTTAATAATTGCTGTTTTTTTTCACGCACTTTAATGGTACTTCATTTATCGACCCTGGATAGATAAAAGGCTGAGTAGGCCCTGGCTTCAAACTGGTGATGCTCATGCCTATTCCATGCTCGATGTTAATGCTTAACTCATATATATAGTCACGTGTTATTATTATTATTGTTCTTGTTATTATTATTGTTATTACTAACAAGAATAATAATATTATGTTAGATAATGAGAGTGCAGGCTGTAACAATTGTAGGTCCGTTTGTTTAAATGGAGCTCATGTCTAGCATGTAGTGTGTTTACAATGTTTGGGGGTCAAGGCATGTGGGAAACCACACACACGAATACCTCAAAAGATTAAAATAGTCTTAAAGGGCACACTTCATTGCACTTCATTGCACTTTCAATTTGGCAACCAATCTTCTGAAACTATGGACATTAAAAAAGGATTGCTGAAACACAACCACACACAATTATCTGAAGCACGCAAGAGCATAGCAAACAACACTCAACAATCCGCATAACCTTGGGAGTGCCTGCCCACCCATCTGCCCTCTTTAGATTGGGGAATTGAAAGAGGTTGGTGAGCATGTCAAGTGTGTTAAAGTCGCCAATCTGTATGGAAACCCTTTCCCAACAACAGCAATCAATATCTTTCTCACAAAGATTGTGTGTTGCATTATGTAGCTCTTAAACACATCTCTCTCGCATGAATCTGTGGACTAATGAACATGTAGACATATTCTCCCTTCTAAAGTAACTCTAGACAGATCCCTGGGTACAACTGTACCCCTGTTTGATGAGAGGCAAAAATAAGAATCAGTTGGGAAGGGAGTTTGATATGCACTGTAACAAGGTATGAAATATCATTACAGCTTCTGGGAGCACAGCGAGATCACCTCAGCCACCAAACCATGAGGGTAATTTCTGCCCCAAGTGGACATAGGCTATGACCACACATTAGCTATTCATGTTTTAAAATGTTTTTGAAAATCAAGGAAATTTCAAATATGGCATTGGAGGAAATGAGAATTGAACCAGGTTCACATGGCAGTTCCTCGTTCTAAAGGTAAGTTGACCTACACCTTCACTACCAGTTCTGTAACTATAAAGCCCATAGATTGCCTCTGTCATGAGGATCTTTTTGAAGCCTGCATCCAAGTGCAACTCTTGGTATGATTCAGACCACACCACCCTTAAGCACAAGTGTAGGGTGGCTGAGAGTAATTGTAGGGCATCAAGTGCACCCTCTGACAAACTGGCCTGCCACCTACTCCAAAGGGTATTTTGTGGAGATTTGGGGCCTGACGGTATTTTATTACCGCCGAAAAATAACTTAGCAATAATCACTCTTTGTATTCAGATTTGGCCATGTGCAACAATAATACAATGGACATGCATTATTTCAGCACCCAGACCTGCATATTTGGTATACGTGGTTGGTGGTATTTTGGTGAGCATAATCCCCTTGTTTTATTTGTGGACCCAATGTCCAGAATCCCTTATCTTTGCTTAGATTTTTCGTGTGATCACTAGAGAGACCTCAGACCTACATTTTAGGAATACCACATTTTCAGTGATAGTGTTGGTGTGCCACCATGGGCGAACTCACTGACTTATTTACGACAGAGAGCTATATATGGTAGTCTTGTGGTAATTTCCACTACCTTATATACGGTAGGGAGCTATGTTCAGAGAGTCTCTCTTCCCGTTGGCTCATGTACCTCCAACAAGCTATGCTACAGTCACTCACAATTATTCATACTGATTCTGACATGCACACATCTGTCTTAAAATGACCATTGCACTGTTTAAAAATCTCCCCACATCATCGGCATTGTAATGGTAAATAGTCAATACACCACCCGTCTGTTTTCAAATATTTTTCTGTATTATAAAAGTTGCATTTAAACACGATCTCATTCTTTACAGAAATAAATAAAATGTTACAGTAAAAGCATTGTCTATGACACACTGCAAAGAGAGTGGCGGAGAACAGAACTCAAATTGCAACATTAGCATTTGATTAAGGCATGCGCAGGAATCCTACACTGACTGCATATTACCGTACACACTCAGCTCCCACACTTCTCATTACCTTATCTTTTTAGTTGTTCTCTTTGGCTGTTCTCTTTGTGAATGTGGCTCCCTTGGATTAACTCCAGCAAAAAGGAACGCTTGCCTTCTCAAACCGGGGTCATTGCCTGGAATTCTCAGCTTTTGCAGATAGGAACGCCTCAGCCAGTGGAAAGGTCCTTCTTTCAGCTCTCCCCAATCTCGACTGCCAAATCTTGACTGTAGCAGGACGCAGGGATCTGCATTCAGTCAGGAGTCCCACAGCCAGGTCTTCTCCCCAGTAGTGCAGAAAAATGTCTGCCTGTCTTTTTCCCCCGATACTGCCCACTAAAACTTTCATCTCAGCCCTCTGTATGACGTGTCCCAATGAAATCCATCATCTCTCATCCTCCTACTCTCAACAAAAGCTTCGCTTATACATTTGCAATTGTTGCAAATCTGACTTCCTTCTTCCTGCAGTTACTGTGCACAAAAACACAGAGAAGCAGACAAAGAAGAGAAGAAAAAAAAATCTGCACACACATTTAAATGGCTTTCAGAGTATGCCTAATTCTGCAGTGGAGAACACATTTTATTAGTGGGTTATGTTAAATAAGGTTTTATTAGTCAGGTTAATGGTTAATAGGTTAGCTGTTAATTTTCAAATGTGTCTCTCGCACCATAGGCATTTCAGGTGATAATAGTGTGCATTTTTAAATGAGCACGTGTGCTTTTAACTGTAAAAATAGATTTGCATCTTATATGTTAAAATCGTTTTTGACTGAATAGTCTGTCTTTCCTTGTTAATCAGGTAACCCATATAGCAATGAACCGCACCCTTGTGGTGGTGCTGCGAAAAAAATTGCTACCTGTGCAGTAGTGCTGTACTCTGTGCTGTTTGCTACCTGTGTAGTAGTGCTGTACTCTGTGCTGTTTGCTACCTGTGCAGTAGTGCTGTACTCTGTACTGTAACACGCCAAATATCCTTACATATACCCTCCTTTTGTTTTTAGAATTTGGCTATAATCCAAGCCAATTCCTAAAAACAACTTGTTCTTCTTTTTTTTTTTTACAATATAGCAATCCAACAAAATTAATATTCATGTGCATCAATGAAAATTTGCAATCAACATTTCATCTGAGTCCATCAATTCATAAAATGTTCCACATTTGCCTTCTCAGTGGAAGTGGCATTACTTTAAGTTTAAATTTTCCAAGTCAATTAAAAACAACGAAATAAAACAACTAACTAAAACAAATAATTAATATAACAAATTAAAATAAATAATTAAAATAATAAATACGTGGAACTTCATATGCCGGAACTTCTGTTTTGTCTCTTTTGGTATGTCCCGACCAGCGATGTTATTCGGTTCATTCGAGTATTCTTTCATCTTGGCAATCTTGAATCCACAGCAGTCATCTCTTTTGGCATTCCGGTTATTTTGTCTTCACCTCCACCTGGAGGCAGGCATCTTTTGGTCTTCATCCAGGGGACTCCAGGACTCCATCGTCTCTCCCGTGGGCTCTGATCTCGGAACCTCCGATCAAATAATGTTAATTGTCTAAATCAAAATAGAAAATAAACAAATTAAGTACATAGCATAATACTAACTTCATCCTTTTGCCAAAAATAAAACATGCTTGGTAAAAACATTTCATTTTTTTTTTCTGAAATTAAACACAAGTTAAAAGAAAACAAGCAGATATTCAATATTTAACACACTTTCTCTCTGCACACCAACCATGAGCTTCCATTATATGTGCATTTATTTATTTATTTATTTATTTATTTATTTATTTATTTATTTATATTATATATTTTTACATATATAACAGTGTTTATGTGCCATCATAACAATCAACTTTTTTTTTTTAACTTCTTTGTCACTGCCTCCTGATTGTACCCATTTATTTTCTCTTTTTGTGTTCAAGGGATTTTATCTGTTTCTACATGCTCAAGCCGCCTGATCTCATGTCTGGGATGGCATGGTTTGATTTGATTTACATGGACAAACTGCTCTATTGCTGTTTCACCTTCATTTTTCAAAATTTTATACACTACAGGAGAGACCTTATCTATAATCCGAAATGGCCCCTGCCAGGTTGCTAGAAATTTAGAATTTTTCTGTTTACTTTTTCCAAAATGAAACTTGTACACCTGATCCCCTACACTGTATTCCTTTGCTGATGTCTTTTTATCATAATATGACTTTGCACTGTCAGCAGCCCTTTCCAGATTTCTCTGCACAAAAGCAAATGCATGTTGCAAATGCCTCCTCAGTTCATCAATATATTCATGAACTGTTGATGCACTCACTTGAGTTTGCTCATGTGTTCTGTATAGTAGGTGTTGTGGTAACACCATTTTCCTACCTGTCAAGACCTCATGGGGGCTAACACCTGTTGCTTTGGCAGGAGTCGATCTGATTGCCATCAAAACCAATGGTAAACGTAAATCCCAGCTGGAACCTGCTTCTGCCACAAATTTCTTTAAAATATCCACAACAGACCTATTGCTTCTTTCAACTGTACCTGAAGACGCCGCCCGATATGCGATATGTAGTTTCCTTTTTACACCTAGTATTTGCCATACCTTACTCATTAGAGTACTTGTGAAATGACTTCCTCTGTCTGACTCAATTCTTTGTGGCAACCCAAACCTTGAGAACACATGGTTCACCAGCAATGTGGCTGCTGTTTGCGCACTACAATCTGGTGCAGGAATGCATTCAATCCACTTTGACATCAAACATACCACACTCAAAATATAACGGTGTCCCCTGCTCAACCTTTTTAAAGGACCTACATAGTCTATTTGCAAATCTGACCATGGGAGAGTTAGGCCTCTTTTCATCAATGGTGCTCTATGCATTGGTGAAGCAGGTTTAAATTGGGCGCATACTAGACATCCTCTAGTATATAATTCCACATCTTGGGACATATGTGGCCAGTAAGCATAATCTTTTAATATTTCTAATGTTTTTTGTGAACCTCTATGGCCTGCAGTTATGGCATCATGTGCATGGTGTAGCATCAGTCCTCTGAATGAAAGGGGTACTACCCACTGTATTTGTCCTGTTATGGACTCTCTAATCATGAGTCCATCCTGTAATCTGATTCGTGTTTTGTTCTTTAATAACACCCTCAACTCTTCTTTTCCCAAACAATCGTTTTCTGTTAAAGGATTTTGTTCAGGATCTATCAAATGATTATAATAGATTCCCAAAATTTGATCATTCTTTTGTGCCTCAATCAAATCTTGGTCTGGCGTGTCATGACTCCACTGCACCACCGGTTGATCTACCTCCTTTGGTGCTTTAGAACGTGTGACTGAATCAATTTGTATTTCACCCATTAAATAATCAATAGGTAGCAATTCTCCCATCACGGCCCCAATCTTAGCCAGGTGGTCTGCCTTATCATTTCCCTCCTTATCCTCTCCTGGTGTTTTTAAATGCCCACGAATTTTTCTCCAGTATATTGTTAAATTATTTTCTGACACCAATTTGTCTATGGCTTGTATCATTTTTCCATGTTTAAGTGGCTTTTTGTTGTATGTAACCATGCCTCTTGCTTTCCAACCAGGCAAATACTCCACAAAGCTATTCCGTGCATAGTCAGAATCAGTCACCAGGACAATTTCACTGAACTTTTTATCAACTGCAGTAGCAATTGCTTTATAAATGGCTGCCAATTCCGCCACCTGACTGCTCCTATCTCCAATCCTCATCCCTATACTGGGAACGCCTTCACATTTCAACCAGACATTTCCTATTCCTGCCACTAATTGTTTATTACTGTCATTTTCAATGTGAAAAGCACAACCATCCACATATACAGTTGGCAAATCCTTGCATGTTTTTTCATCAAAAGCTTTGTGTGATGATTGTTCAAATTCCTGCAAACTAGTTTCCACTTCCATTTCATTTGGTATTTGTTCAGCTGCACAGTCATGTAAGTCAGCTAACCCTTGAGCAATTGGGCTCTTTTTATTTTGTCCATATCTCACTTCTACGGGAAAACCTTGTAATGCCAGCGTCCATGAAGTGATTCTGGATTGCGCTAGATTGCCTGATCTAATTCTTTTACTCTCTAAAAATTGCAAAGGTTGATGATTTGTATCAATAATCACCTTTTCTCCCTGAACAATGGGGCGGAAATGTTGTAGCGCCCACACAGTGGTTAATAGGGCCTTTTCACATTCATTAAATTTCATTTCAACTTGGGAAAATGCCTTACTTGCATATGCAATGGTTTTGTGATTCAAATCGTGTTTTTGTGATAATACTGCTGACATACAATGTTCAGAAAAACCTATTTCTATAAAGAAATCCCTGTCCTTTATGGGGTATGCTAAACATGGTGCCTTTACAAGACATTCCTTCAATCTAGCCACTGCATCAGACTGCTCTCTTTCCCATCTCCAGGGAGTATTTAGTTTAAGCAGTTTAGTCAATGGTTGAGTGATTTCTGCATAATTCTCAATGAACTTTCTGTTATAGCCTGTCATCCCTAATAAACTTTTTACTCCTTTCACATCTTTAGGATCTTTTAATCTTTGTATGGCCTCTATTTTCTTCCTTTGTGGATTTAGCCCACGTTCAGTCACTTCATGCCCTAGATAGTTCACTTTTTTCTTGCACCATTGTGCTTTCTGCAAAGATACTTTGGCGCCTGCTTTCTGCAATTGGCCAAGTACATGTCTTATTTCATCAAAATGGCTTTTCAGGCTTTCATTTTTATCAGTACATCATCCACATAAACTATTGTTCCTCTTTCCGCTGCATCCGGCATGGCCTTTCTCAAAAATATGCCAAATTCACTCCCACTATTGATGTACCCGAACGGAGCTCTAAGCCAGGCATATTGAGTCCTGTCAAATGTAAAGGAAAATAAGTGTTGTATCTCCTCTGCCAATGGCACACACCAATATCCAGATGTGAGATCTAACGTGGTAAATACATTTGAACCATGTATCTGAGCTAGGCCCTGATCAATGAATGGTAGTGGCCATCTAGATACTGGTACTCTTTTATTTAAGTCTCTTAAGTCTGCACACAGCCGCCATTGACCATTTGGCTTTAACACACCTAAAATAGGCGTATTGGATGTGCTATGAATGGGCCTGATTATTCCCCGTGATTCCAAATTTTTAATAATCTCTGCCAATGATTCTAAACATGCCAGCGGTAGTCTATACTGGCGTACAAACACTGGATTCCTGCTACAACCTTCTGGTAGTGTGGCCACATGTAAATCAGTTAAACCACAATCATAAGCATCTTTTGCAAATACATCCTTAAACTCCATAAATATTTCCCTCAGGTCGTCTCTATCCTTATCGCTGTCACAAGCATCCGCTAATGAGATCTGCTCTTCTACCATTCTGGAAAATTCTGGAAATTCTTCTGGTAAAGGAATCTCAGCACTTTCCTCTAACTGTGTGGCTGTGTCTTTTTGTAGAGCTGCCACTTTTAAATATTTTGGCATATCAGCTTCCACTTCAATGGGCTGATTTCCTGTTTCATTTTCATTTAAATTAAATATTATGCAATCCTCTTGATTGCAGCACACTGTCTCATTTGAATCATAAGGATACACAGAATGAATTTTAAATATTCCTTTGGGCTGAGAGTCCAGGTGTTCTGGCAACTCGCCCTTGGCATCTACATATTTTTCAGGAATATTCCCAATCACCATGTTATTTAAATCTGCTGTATAATGTGATTTTTGTATGGCCATTCCTAATGGGGAGTTTTGAATATCCTGACAACCTTTATTATTTACCATGATTTTACAGATCCCTCACCAATGTCTACCAATGGAATGTATTCATAATCCAGGCCTTGCTGTTTTATGGATTCATTCAGGCATACAAATGCATCAGAGCCTTTCATCTGCTGCCCATTTTTGCATTTCAGTGTTATTGCAAACTGTTTTGTAAATGCAGGAATAATAGTATCTTTCCTTATTTGTAATTCGACTGCATAAGGAACCAGTTGTGCACAATGATAAGCCCTTCTTTTGTCTTCAAATTCAGGTGCCGGACCACCTAGGCGTGACCATATTTTTTGATTAAGGAAATCTAACACCATACACATTCTGTGCATGATGTCATTGCCCATGTAAAATTCATTTTGTGCTCCACTCACTATCCATACATTATGGTAAATTGTTTTCTGCCCAATGCTAATTTTAAGCATGAATCTGCCTGCAATTCGGTTTTCAAAGTCTGGACTGTCCAACCCAGAAACATATTGGTTTTTAATCCTAAATTTCGGGATTTCTTCCCTCTCCATAATTTTTTGCAACAATTTCTCATTAATGAAACTCCTTTCATGTTCAAGTGCTAAAGTGGCTTTTATTGTTTTAAGATAATCATTTATACCAACATGAACCCATGGTTGCTCATCTTCCATGTGTATTTCTGCCAGAGTGGTAATGTGTTTTTCTGAATCTGTTTTAGGAGCAATATTCTGTTTGCATGTTTTCTCTTTTAAATAGAAACGTAATGTGTGCTCATCTATGGCAGTCTGCCAATCTTTCCTTGGGTCCAAGTATATTTGTACAGGTAGTTTTTCATTGTCGCTCTGCATTTTGTCTTGACACATTAATATAACAGTGACACTAGGTATGCAGCTATTCTGGAGATATACCTCCACAGCATCATTTGTTTTGGCAACGGTGTGACATTCATTTATATTGCTGTTTTGTGATTTTAGTTTCTTAGGCCTCAATGGTTTTTTGGTTAAGGACCACAGCACTCCATTCACCCCATCTATGAGAGGAGACAATCTTTTCAGGCAATCTGTCCCCATCAGAAATGGAATTTCACAAATAGATGTGATCAATACCTCTTGTTTCATTCTGTGCTTTCCTATTTTTATGTCAACCTCAGTTACACCTATGATGGGCACCTCCTCCCCATTAAAGTTATGCACTGGGCCTTGATTTGCCTTCACTGTGATCTGACTCTGTGGAGGCCTCCCTTCATTGATACTCTTTACCAGCTCCTTGGACATAATTGTGGCCTGTGCGCCAGTGTCAATCATAGCGAAGGTGTGGCATTTTTCTTCTACAGTGATGGGTGCATAATATCTGTCCTCAACTTCCTCTAATACACATAAGAAATGTGAATTCTTACTGATTTCAGGGCTCACCTTTCTCAGGTCTTTTTGACTTTTGGCTAAGCACATTGGTAAATGAAAAGACATTTTTCCCTCCTTTTTACCCATTTCTGTGCGAGATATTTTATTAATTTCTCCATGTTCAGAGGTTTTTTGGAGTGTGGCCACTGTTCGCCCATCCATCTGGGTAACATCAGAGACCACCTTACAACCTTCCAACTGAACATGTGTTACAACATCATTCAGCAATTTGTCATTTTTTAATTCTGTGCATTTGTGATCATTTAGTGTAATACCAGCCCTTTCAGCCTCTTCAAAAATATGTGGCTCAAAGAATTCTTCAGGTGATTGACTTGTACCCTCCTTGTGAGTATTTCCTTTTTCTGTCTGTGTTTGGTCATTGTTTTGCTTGCCCAGGGAAGGAGCTATGGCATCCCCACTTACTCCCTGTTCACTGGTATTCCCCATGCATGAGTCATTTTTCTTAAATCTGTTCCTTTGTTCTTTTGGAATTCCTAATGTTTCTTTTTCATTTGTGCAAATCTTTACTGTTTTATTTAGCTCTAAGTTAAACCGTACCTCTTTTTTAGAAGTATTTGCACTTTCTATCACAATTTCATTTACTGGTACTTTCATTTTTAATCCATTAGGCATCTCAGAGTCGTTATGCAAAATTATATCAGAGCAATCTGTAATTTTGGCACTGCAGTTATCATGAGTACTTAGTCACTTTTCGGAAGCCCCCCGGTCATTGCAATGGCCATCAGCCCCCTCTTTGGAAGGTTGTTTTTGCGCTGTATAGAGCTTTCCTATTTGCTCAGCTAACATTTTCACTTGGGCCTCAAGGCACTGGAACCTTTCCATCTCTCTAGGATCCTCTTTCTGTGGCCTAGGTCGATATTGGTTGTTTTCCCCCTGATTGGATCTATTCTGATACCTCTCAGGTGATTGATGTCGGTTGGGATGGTTTCTGAACTCTTGATTCATTTGTGGAGGGGAGCGGGTTGCACCCATCCTTTGATTATAGTCCCCTGGTGGGGAATCATTGTACTGGCGTGGACTGTAGTTCACGTTTTGCCTCATGTCCTGTCTCTCAGATTGTGGGTACTGGCCCCTGTGTTGATTTCCATTATCAGTAAATCGATCCACATATCGGGGCCTATCCTGATTACCATATATCATGGTGTTGGGATCAAACCTACTCTGTGTCCCCAATGACTGGTAGGGACCATCATTTCTTTGATCTTGATTTTGTCTCTTGTTATTGTTCATACCTGCCATATCAGGCCGATATCCTACCCGGGGTCTATCCCCTAAATATCTAGGGCTGATGTAGCTCTCTCTATTACTAGGATCATGTGTTTGGAACATTGGTACAGGAAATGGCGATCTTTGTTGATTACCCCTTTGTTCAGGTGTCACATTATTTTTACCTTGGCTTTGAGCAGACTCAAGGGACATTTTGGCTGACCTGATTTCCATTACTGTGGCTGAGGGTTCTTTAGATTTAGGCCTGGTATCTTTCATTTTATCACTTTCTCTACCCTGACAATAGAGTACCTCATATAGCTTTGTGCTTTGATGTACAATCCATTCAAGGGACTTGTCACGGTCAAATTCACGGACCAATTGGGATATGATGTCTTTCTGTAGCCCATAGAAGTATGCAGTTTTAAACTCATTGGAATTTGAGTCAAAAGATACATCAAAGCGAGAGAATGCTCTTTTTAAGTCTTGTAAAAATTGGCGAGGGGATGTATTAGGTCCAGCAGTAATTGTGTACGCGACTTTCTTTGCCTCCTGCAATGACTGAAAAGGAGAAAAATGACGCCTAATTTCTTTTTCAAACTCCAGCCATGTCATATTCTGCTGTTCATTTAATCCCCTTATGATGCTGGCCGTCGGGGCATCTAAAGTTAAATGAAAATATTGTCTGTACTGTTCCTTAGGTATCTGGAGTGCTTTAAAAATGTCATGTACCGCTTCTAAGTGATCCTCAATGCAGCATTCACCTCCCTTTTTAAATGGTTTGATCAGGGCTTTAATGGATTTCATTATTTTTATGGGGCTACTTGTTGCAATGCATGGAATTGCACTATTTTGTGACTCAATCCTGTTTTCAGGTGTATGAGATTGGTGGCTGCCCCCAATGGGAGTATCAAATCCCCCAAGGGCGCTGCAACCAAGTTCAGTCACCGGCCCAGTCACTGGGGCACTAGCTCTTTGGGCAGAGCTAGAATTCACCTCCACTCCATTGAATATGGTACCCTGCCGCCTCTCCTGGGACCTGGGAATGCACATTTGCTGTTCTACGTCCTTACACTTTTTAAGGAGTCTGTTTGCTTCATTTTGCAAATAATTATTTTCATCATTCATTTTATTAATCACCTCCTGCATATCGCACATTTGCACTTGGCATTCATTGAAATCTTTATTTCTCTTGTCTCTTTCTTGAATCATTTTAATCATTTCTTGTTCTGCACTCTGGAGATCACCTTCTTTTTCGCAATGTTCTTTTTGTAAAATCTGCATTTCTGAAACAACCTCATCTTTATCCTGCCTAATGTGATCCACTAAGGCTTTTAAGTGTGCCAATTCTTGCTCACTATCTTCAAATTGTTTCTTGCTTTTGGATAACTGAGTATCAAAGTCTCTGCATTTTAATTGCATGTCTTTTTGGCATACATCCAATTCTGCTCTCAACATTTCCTGATTTTTACTTGCCCCCTCTAATTCAGTCTTTAACCTGTTAATTAGCTGAGTATCATTCTCTTGCATTCGCAGGGATTTGTTTAAAATAAACCATATTTTGCCGCATAGCCGTATTAAACAGTCTTTCTCTGCACTTTTATCGTCTGCATTCAATAATCTTGTAAGGCAGACCTGAATTATGCTGCCTTCTGCAAAAATATTGTCTAGTTTTTCTTTCTGCACCTCACCCTGAATGCGGTTACTCCATTCTAACGTGCTATTCGAAGACCAATTCCCATGTGCAAATAACTTTGCCTCTAAATATTGCACTAGATCTGAGAATGTGGTTTCCCTTTGTGACATTCTGAAATTCGTTTTTAGTGGCACACTGCTATTATAAAATGGGTTCCCTTTAATGTGCAAATGGCACTGTGAGACACGCTTGCCACGCCCAGTAGGTACTCTAGGATCACTTTCCCGGCCAACGCACCATAAATATGTAGGGTATTTTGTGGAGATTTGGGGCCTGACGGTATTTTATTACCGCCGAAAAATAACTTAGCAATAATCACTCTTTGTATTCAGATTTGGCCATGTGCAACAATAATACAATGGACATGCATTATTTCAGCACCCAGACCTGCATATTTGGTATACGTGGTTGATGGTATTTTGGTGAGCATAATTCCCTTGTTTTATTTGTGGCCCCAATGTCCAGAATCCCTTATCTTTGCTTAGATTTTTCGTGTGATCACTAGAGAGACCTCAGACCTACATTTTAGGAATACCACATTTTCAGTGATAGTGTTGGTGTGCCACCATGGGCGAACTCACTGACTTATTTACGACAGAGAGCTATATATGGTAGTCTTGTGGTAATTTCCACTACCTTATATACGGTAGGGAGCTATGTTCAGAGAGTCTCTCTTCCCGTTGGCTCATGTACCTCCAACAAGCTATGCTACAGTCACTCACAATTATTCATACTGATTCTGACATGCACACATCTGTCTTAAAATGACAATTGCACTGTTTAAAAATCTCCCCACATCATCGGCATTGTAATGGTAAATAGTCAATACACCACCCGTCTGTTTTCAAATATTTTTCTGTATTATAAAAGTTGCATTTAAACACGATCTCATTCTTTACAGAAATAAATAAAATGTTACAGTAAAAGCATTGTCTATGACACACTGCAAAGAGAGTGGCGGAGAACAGAACTCAAATTGCAACATTAGCATTTGATTAAGGCATGCGCAGGAATCCTACACTGACTGCATATTACCGTACACACTCAGCTCCCACACTTCTCATTACCTTATCTTTTTAGTTGTTCTCTTTGGCTGTTCTCTTTGTGAATGTGGCTCCCTTGGATTAACTCCAGCAAAAAGGAACGCTTGCCTTCTCAAACCGGGGTCATTGCCTGGAATTCTCAGCTTTTGCAGATAGGAACGCCTCAGCCAGTGGAAAGGTCCTTCTTTCAGCTCTCCCCAATCTCGACTGCCAAATCTTGACTGTAGCAGGACGCAGGGATCTGCATTCAGTCAGGAGTCCCACAGCCAGGTCTTCTCCCCAGTAGTGCAGAAAAATGTCTGCCTGTCTTTTTCCCCGATACTGCCCACTAAAACTTTCATCTCAGCCCTCTGTATGACGTGTCCCAATGAAATCCATCATCTCTCATCCTCCTACTCTCAACAATAGCTTCGCTTATACATTTGCAATTGTTGCAAATCTGACTTCCTTCTTCCTGCAGTTACTGTGCACAAAAACACGGAGAAGCAGACAAAGAAGAGAAGAAAAAAAAATCTGCACACACATTTAAATGGCTTTCAGAGTATGCCTAATTCTGCAGTGGAGAACACATTTTATTAGTGGGTTATGTTAAATAAGGTTTTATTAGTCAGGTTAATGGTTAATAGGTTAGCTGTTAATTTTCAAATGTGTCTCTCGCACCATAGGCATTTCAGGTGAAAATAGTGTGCATTTTTAAATGAGCACGTGTGCTTTTAACTGTAAAAATAGATTTGCATCTTATATGTTAAAATCGTTTTTGACTGAATAGTCTGTCTTTCCTTGTTAATCAGGTAACCCATATAGCAATGCACCGCACCCTTGTGGTGGTGCTGCGAAAAAAATTGCTACCTGTGCAGTAGTGCTGTATTCTGTGCTGTTTGCTACCTGTGTAGTAGTGCTGTACTCTGTGCTGTTTGCTACCTGTGCAGTAGTGCTGTACTCTGTACTGTAACACGCCAAATATCCTTACAGGCATCAAGTGCACCCTCTGACAAACTGGCCTGCCACCTACTCCAAAGCCATTACAGACTCTCTGTCCTCTCGTAAAAGAGAGCCTATGTCCAAGCCCGTGTCTCTGCGGCCTCCAACAACTCGGCCGAACTTTTAAAAATCTGCAAGGAGCTGGCCAATGCTGTCGCAGTCTTGACCTCTCCTGTTCCCTCCCAGTCGCTCTGCATGGCTCTGGCTTCTCATTTTACGACTAAATCTCAGGACATCCTGTCCACTCTCTCTTCCTCTACCTCTTCTTCCTCTCCCTTACTACCCCTGGCCCCTCTTCTTCCATTTCCCCTCCCCTTTTCTCCCCCTTTCTCCTGTTCTCCTCCGTCAATGTTTCTAGACAAGTCCGATCTATGAAAGTCTTGTCAAAAGAAGTGCTCCCCTGCTCTTCCAGAACCATCAAGGACCACATCGACAACCATGCTCCAGCCTTGGCCAATTTCTGCAATCACTCTTTTGCCACTGAAACCTTCTCTTCCCCATGTAAGCCTTCCCTTGTGCACCCCCTGTCTTAAAAAGCCCTCTGGCAATCATTCCTCTCCAGCAAACTATTGCCCAATCTCCATCACTCCTTTCCTGGGCAAACTCCTGGAAAAGCTGGCCATCCTCCAGCTAAATCTACACACAATCTGTTGGTTGCCTCCACCACCAGCAGTCTGGCTTCAGAGCAGCCAGAAGCATGGAAACTGATCTCCTGAACACCCGCAAAGACTTTCTCTCTAATGTTGACTCTAACCTTCCCTCTGTCCTCATTCTCCTTGATCTATCATCTGCTTTCAACACCGTCAACCACATCATCCTGCTCAATCGCCTCCCCGACAACCTTGGTATCTCTGGTCAGTGTGTGGCCTGGTTGACCTCCTTTCTCACTGATCGACCCTCCTAGGTCCAGCTTGGGTCTTTCCTCTTCTACCTCTCTCTCTCTCTACTTGTGGTGATCCCCAGGGGTCTAACCTCTCTCCCTGGCTCTTCAACCACTACCTGGCACCACTTGCCCACCACATCTCTACTTTCTGCCCAAACTTTCAGTGTTATGCGGATGACACCCAGCTCTACTTCAGTTTCCCCTCAGCTGCTTCTTCTCCTTCTCTCATACCAGACTGTCTTTCCGCAATTGAGGAATGGTGTGCCTCCAATGATCTCTGACTTCATGCCAGTAAGACTGAGATCCTCCTCATTGGGACACCTGCTCCCTCCTTTCCTCGGTCACTCTGGCTGTCCACACTGGGATCTCTACCTTCCCCTTCCTGCAAGGCAAAAAACCTTGGTGTCATCTTCGACTCCTCCCTTGCCATCTCTCCTCACATTTCGGATGTATCTAAGAAGTCACACTATCAGCTGCACCTCCTCAGAGGTATTCTTCCTTTTCTCACTTTCCCCCAGAAGCTCACTGTCTCCAGAGCTCTGGTTCTCTCTAGGCTGGACTATTTCAACAGCCGCTTTCTAAATCTGCCTGCTTCAACTCTGCGCCCTTTACAACTTATCCAGAACAGGACTGCAAGACTTGTCCTTGGCCTCAAGCCCAGGGATCATGTCTCTCCAGCTCTGAAATCTCTCTACTGGCTCCCCATGGCTGCTAGGATCAAGTTCAAGATGCTTTGTATCGTCCACACAGCTTTCTTGGGATTGGGACCGCACTACCTGCTACTTTCTCTTCCTAAACATCTGCCTTCTTGAACCCTCGGCTCATCCACCTCCAACTCTGAGGGTCAGACATTTCTCCAAGCAGAGAGTGGGGGTAGATATCTTTCCTCAGCTGGGGCCTCCCTCTGGAACAGCCTTTCTGTCTCTCGGAAACTTGAGCAGGACCACCTGCGGTTTCGGAAGAAACTCAAGGCCTTCCTTTTCGCTTCCTCTTTCTCTCAACCTCTTCCCTGCTGAGTCCCAGACTGCTCCGCACACTGGTCGCCTGGCTACCCACTGAACTTTGAGTCCAGGCTACTGCATTTTCAGTTGCCCTTGCACTGCCTATCGGCCCCCATAGTACTTAAGGGCAGTTTTCGAAGTGGGTGAGAGCGGTGCTCCTCTACTTTTTAAAATAACATTTTACTGTTCCTATACTTTTATTTTAAAAAGAAACCGTCCCGGAATGGTTTTGTTTTAAAATAAAAGTCTAGGAAAAAGTTAAAACGTGCGCTTTAAGTGCAGTACACTGAATGTTCCTTTAAGCCACAGGTGCATGTGTTTTGGGGTTGTAGGTGGTGTGGCAATTGGGTTTGTGGGAGGCAGGCGCAATGCCAGTAGGGAACATAGTTCCACTACTTTTTTTCGTACACTTCGACCAATGCTTAAGAGTCTGTATCTGAACCCTTATAGTCCTCTTACTCTCTTCACTTATGAGCCACCTACCGGCAGCACTTGTGAATTACCCACACTTTCCCTTCTCCCCCCTACCCTGGCACTTCTCCCCTCCCTCACCCTTGCACTTGCATGATCTGAACGACACAACGCCTAATAAGATCGTTGTTTTGTCCTCCCTCTATCTTCCCTTCCTTGTCTTGTCGCGCCTAGAAACACATGATTTATCATATCATAAGGAGGTATAACTAAGCTCTAACAAAAGCAGATGCGCCATCAAAATCTTGCACACGTGCAGAACGGTTTGCCTCTAGTGCCACACCGAGACGCATAGGTGCAGTACATTTCACTTTAGGCACATCACTGATGTGGAAGCAGGAAATGAACTCCCCAGAGGCCACTCTTTGAGACAAAGGGCTGAAAAGTATCTTTTCATGTTCAGACAAAGGGCTGAAAAGTATCTTTTCATGGTCTAATCTGATCTCCATTACTCAACCATAGTATTGAAATACATCACTAAACTTTTGTAATAAAGTATCATAGGTGAGGTCTGGTATCAGTTCCAGCTGCGAGGATTGATAGTGAAAAATAAAGATTGTCTTGTGCACTAGCAAAATGGCACTCAAACAATTGCATTGATTAAATAAGAGTTACCGGTGAACTTACTTAATGTGATAATTCAGACATTAGACGAACATTTTAGATTTCTGGTCCCCAGGTAGAGTGCGCTGCTGGAGGTCTTAACAAGAGGATAGCAATCGACATGCATAATACGACACGATAATTCACAAACAGCCATGGGGCACCTTTTACACATATTTTTATTTAAAACAAACTGCTTAAAACATTTCAGAACTTTGAGTGTGCCCTCTTCATAGAGCATGAGTGCGAATTTAAGATTTATGATGGAGTAGAGTAGCAGGTGTTGGTGTGTCGAGGTTCACCACACGCCATGTGTAATATAAGGTATACCACCCTCTATGATAAAAGAAAAAACAGGTTGCAATCTACCTCGAAATTCTGTGACTTTGCAAAGGAACTCCATGCTCGACCTTGTGAATCCATATGATCTTGCAACTCATTAGGCAACAATGAGGTATGACATGGAGCGTTCAACCCCATCAACTCTAGTCATGAAATATGTATTCATATATGCACATGTTTAAGTAGGTTTGGGTCTGGCCTAGATTACATTAAATCGAAGTAATTTCGATACTGGATTATGTTAAATGTTAAAGGTATTTGTACCGTGCACCGTCACCAACGGAATTGGTCCCCAGGCGCTCAGGCGGATCTGTAAATGATAAGGTGGGAGATTGAAAACATTCAGGTAGACTTCAGTACACACGGAAATTATAGCGCTCCAGTGGAAGGAGTAGCTTTATTGAACGCTGCCTAACTTAATAAGCAGGCCGGTTAGGTGCGCGGGCAGCGCCACCGCCCTTGATTCCCATGGCTGGGTCTTGTATTAGGCATCATGACTCCTGAGCGATCCTGTCAATTTGTGTTAGGGAGCATGTATGCACCAGGCTCCGAGGAGTGAAAAGGTTGATCTAGGGCTGTCAGCAGGCATTTCTGTCTGTTGTCAGGAAGGGGAAGCTATTAGACTGCATGGAATTTCTCTCCAAGGGTTTAGGGTTTACGGGCCATTGGATTTGAAGTTGGAAATCAAATGCAGCTCCGGGAGAGGAGACAACACGCACACAAGAAACACATCAGGGACACAAAGAGCAATGAATGAAATGTTCCTGTGTTACAAGGACATATATCGTGTCTTTGTTTATTTATTTATTACATTTGTATAGCGCACAAACAACCCATGGGCATCGTGGCGCTGTTACTTGCAAGGAGCTTAGTTACAGGGAGGTACATTTTACATATTTTACATTTTACATATTTGACATTGATAACACATTAATACAGTCAGCTAGTTACAAGAACATCAGCAGTTTATCAGGATATGCTATTAGATGGGCCTTAATCATTTATGAAGTCTCCAAAGCAATGGCCAATATGCAAACTGCTGTATGCATATATTAAGACAGCTGGAGAAATGTATAGATGGTAAATTGTGCGTCTGTTGGCAAGTTTCCAACCACACTTACATGCTGGAAGCCGAGCTTTATCTGATTTTAAAGCCCACTTGTCTGAAAGATGATCCTTGCAGCGTAGGGCTGCTGGACAGTGCCTCTGCCACTGGACATAGAAACTCGCCTTGTGCTCCCTCTACCATGGGCCTCTCCTGGCACCGAATCTCTGCACACTGGCCCCACCCAGATTTCAAGCTTCCAACCTCCCTCCTGCTCATACCATCATGCCCCCGGGTAGCTCGCCCCTCTCTGCTACTTGTCCATCATTGCTGATCCTGGCGCCGGTCTTTTAACAGCAGCCTGCGTGCATCTCTTCCTTCCGAAGCCTACACCCATTATTTGTATGCCAGGACCGCAGCACTGCATCCGATGTCGCTTATCCTGGGGTTGGTTCTACTAGCGATATGCACCGAGTAGGAGGAGCTTCACCAGCCTAGATTCCCTTGGGCCACTGTGGCATTCGAGGCCATCACCGGCTTGTGAGGCCCCACTCATTTGTGTATATTGGTATGTATGGTTTAAACCCTGTGGATAGACGGAGCAGTTTATAAATCATGTGTGGTATTGCAATGTATTTTACTGTAATTGTTATTTCTTGTAAATGGATAGTCAGTGTGGGTGACTGGTTAAAGTGCTTTGGGAATTTGGTAAAAGTTTGTTCGGTTAATGACTTGAACTTAGGGGCCTTTATTTGGCAGGTCATCTATACTATAGCCCTTACACATAATGTTGGAGCCTTCTCGAGACTAAGTTAATACTTTTCCAACATTAACTGTAGCCACACATGAGCACATCTCCTGTGACCGTTGAAAGCAGTCTCCACACATGGTGAGCAAGGAAATGTACTTTCTTATGTTTCACTTCTGTAATAACTCCCACTATCTCCTTGCCTCCTCGCACCAGGACATGTTATGGTTTGCACTGGCTTTGAGCAAACCTGATTCGCAAAGATTATCAGTGGAGATAATCAGGAGCTGCCTGTAAGGCAGTGGTCTTCAAACTTTTTTGCGCCGTGCCCCCCCGAACAACATTTAGGCAGGCTGGGCCCCCCCAAAAATGCCAAGAGGACAGTATGTATTGCACGCCGTCACTGTACCCTACTCCCAGTATAGTCCCTGGGCTCCCCCACCTGCTCCCATCACAGTCGCTGGGCTCCCTCATCCCACTCCTAGCCAGTCTCTGGGCTCTCCTCACCTCATCACACACCCTGGGCTCTCCCCACACTGCTCCCACCACTATCCCCTGGCTCCCGCCCATCCTGCTCGCACCACAGTCCCTGGGCTACCCCATCCCATTCCCAACACAGTCTGAGGGCCAGTGCCAGCTGGTGAATTTTTTAAGTGGAGGGGCATAACTATTTCCCCCAAAAATGCCATAGCGACCGAGAGCAGTGAGGGAGCCCGAACCAATCAAGAGGGGCTCGCGGGGGTTATACCCCCATGAATTCTTTTTTAAATAATGGGTTAAAATGTTGCATTGTAGAGCATACTTTTAAAAAAATGGGTAAATAGCCAAACAGTTTGCAATTGGTGCTGGGGGGCCAAGGGGGCAGGCATGACATTTTTTACTGGACATCTATAATAGATGTCCATGAACTATTCGCTTGTGGCATTGCTTGGGTAAGACCATAATCTGGGCATTTGGGGTAAAAGTGCTCAGTTTAGCAGTTCTGGGACACTTAAGGTGACGGGGTGAAGGCCACCCAACCTGCGTTGTTTGGAGTACGCTGGTCCAATCCAGCCTTAACAATAGGAATTTGAGTGGAATGGGACATTCGTCATGGGGCAGAGGACCTATGCCCCTCGTATGGGACCGGAAGTCGACGTGACCGTGAGCTGAAACGGAGCAGTTGCATCATGTCATATCTGATGGCTGCAAAGAAAGTTGTTGCCTTCCCACTCTCGCACCCTCCTCCCCAAACACTCCAAGACATCCTGCCCTCTTCCCCCACCTCCTCCCTCCCCGTGTACTTTCTGCCGCGGGTGAGAAGGAATAACAGGACTGAAGCACAAAGCTCCTTTCTGCAGTCGCCGTCTCTGCAACAGAAATAGAAAGGTCAACATCCCTTTTCTATTCACTGTGCTGGTGGTCATCTTAATTTTAGTTTTAACGGGTGATTGTGCTTATGCAAAAACCAAAAAATAGGGTGTGAATAGCAATCACCCCCACTTAGGGGGACGTACAGGGCCTATAATGGTTACTGGCACTGTACGCCCCCTATCCGGGTGCGATTCCTACATTCTTCCCACTTGTAAGAGTTGATAGTATGATGGACCAAGGTGCCTTGCTGGGATTCGAGCATTTGAATGCAGGTGACACAGATGTGTGCAATAAGCGCTAGATAAGAGGCAGTAAGTGTATCCAACAACCACCTTCCTGGTGACAAGGATATTAGTGTCAAGAGGTGTCAAATTTCTGACGAGACTACAGTAACTAACAAAGTGTGGGCTGGGAACCAGAATAATGTAATTATGAAAGGCGGTTAGATGGTGTGGAAAAGATGAGTTTGGAGAAATCCTTGGAAACTACTATGCTGGCAGCTTTTTGGCAGAGCCCCAATCTTGCTCCTTACGATGAAAAGCAGCTGGGCTATTATTATTATTATTATTATTAGAGCACTTTACAATCATAGGGAGAAGAACACAGTGAGGGAAGTAGAGAATACCTGAGCTGGAGCTAAAAGGAGAGGGTGGGTAATTGGCAGCATCTGGCTAAGACAGTGGGGAGCAGATCACTGAGTCTCAGTTAGGGTGGGGAGTGCAGGGTGTGTGGACATGGATGTTAACACGGAGTCATTCCTTGAAGAGGAAGGTCTGGAGCTCTTGCCTAACTGTAGAAGTGATGGAGATGCTGAGTTTCGAGGAGAGGTAGCTTGGGGACTTCAAGGTGACATCCCTGTAGATGATGCAACAAGATTTGAAGATGATACGAGATGGCAGTTGGTGCCAGTGCTGTTTGGTGAGGGTCAGGGTGATGTGGTTGAATTTGCAGAGTCCTTTAGTGAGTCTTGCTACAGCACACAGGACACATTTCAGAGGTGCTAGGGTAGTCGCTGGAAGACCTTTCTAAAGGTAATTGCCACCAGGTGGGAGAGGACCAAAGCTTGGACAGCAGATCTGAAGTTGTTTTCTGGGATGAACGGCTTGATTTTCCACAAGAGAGAACGTTCGTACCAGGCCATTTGTGTCTTCCTTGCTATGTGCTGTTTGAACGTGAGGTGTCTGTTGATATTGAACCCAAGGGACTTGGCACAGAGGGCCGGCTGGGGTGTGAATCCTTTGAGGTTCATAGCAGAGAGCCATGTCTGGATGTCAGAGTGATAGGTGTTGTTGGTCAGAAGTAGGAATTCAGTCTTGGAGGGGTTGAATTTCAAGTAAGCATTGGATCAATGTGAGGCAGGCCTTGAGGTAGAGCTGCATGTCATCTGTGTATTGTTGAATGTGAATGTTGTGTGGAGAGAGGAGGGTTCAGAACGGATCCATGTAAAGATAGAATATCACCGGGGACAGGATAGATCCATGCGGGACTCCACAGGTGATGGGTAAAGTTGATCTGTAAGAAAGGTTAGAAAGGATTGCACACGCCAGGATAACTAGAGCATTATGTATCAGGAGCTGGCCATGCTGGTTCGTGTAGCATGCCATTGTGGCTATGCTTAAAGTTAGCGCTGCTCACCTCAATGAATCTAGTTTTGGGTTGCAAGCTATATAAAACTGGACTGTGCCTCAACATGTCTCATGGACCCGCTAGTTATGACTGGGAGTTAGATTCACACATTAAGGACATGCCGATATGGGACCTGCCAGCATGTTGTGAGTGCACTCTGGGCAGGGCTGACTCAGCCCTTCACACTTCCAAGTTCTATACATTGTTAATATAGTGCTTAATTTTGGGTGGAATCAGGCATGAAGCACCATTAGTACTACTATTATTTAAATTCATAATACAGAATCCTGCTTTGCTGAAATAGTTTTTCTGGGGATTGTCTCGCTCAGTCATCAATCTTCAAATACTGTCCAGAATTCACTTCATTTTCTCAGGTAGCTTATATTATGAAAGGCCCTAAGCAAAAGTAAACTGGGGGCTGCTCAAATCAGGAATTGTTATGAAACACACTTTTGATTTGTGCGATAATAATGCATGCCTACAGTGATGGCAGGCAGAATTGTTTCCCTTTTCTAAAGAAGAGTGGTCGCCCCTTGGATCGTATGTTGGTTTAATAATAATCATTTGCCGGTTGTTATAGTGATTTATGCTGGATGCTTCCTGTATCTAAGCACTGTAATAATCAGTGTCACTATTATTACCCCCTCGTGGTACTCAATGTAATTGACATCAAAAGGACATAGGGCTGAGTTGACCAAGTGCAGTATCAAACCCATTTCCCACGGCATTGCCTTTTTCCCAAGCTGATTGTCAGACTGATGAACATACTACACACAGGGATATATTTTCTAGGTGGCCAAACACCCATGTCAAACTCTTGTTCATCATCATCATGTACGTTTATTTCAGAAACGCACAATGTCCATAAAAACAATTACATAGAATAGCAATGACAATTATAAAAACATTTACAAACAGGATAAGAACCGTATGATGCAAATACAAATAATCAGATCACATTCCTATAGATTTGATTAACTGTTTCCAAATAAACGTGTGTTGTTATTCAGTCTATGAATGTAAGGACCTGAGCTCCACAACTTATTAGACAATCCTTCAAAGAAGACTTTGTGCAAAACAATCACAAACCAAGCCCTGGCATACTGCTCAGCCCGACAAAGCAATTTATTAATTTCTATTCTGCAAATGTGTACACAGTTCCCCTCAAAGGCAGAGCTTTGTCATGAAGTAACATGTAGCAATGACAATCAGACTCCTGCTGTGCTTCCAGATATAGACTGTCTCACGATTCTCGCTGTAGCCTCCCGGCACTCTCCTTTCTACCCCTTTCGTCTATTACTATTTCACTATTGGCCATATTTTCATGGCGATACAATCATTTGAGAAAAGGAAGCAATCACTTTGCTAAATCTAGTTTATACGGTTTCAGACATAACTTATTTTTTTCAGCTTGTAATTATATATGAGAAATTCTAATGTAATAGCATATTTCAAATAAAGAGTCAGTGGCTCATGAATTTTAGTTTGATACCAATAGTTAAACAAGAACTCCGAATAAGTATGAGTTTTCATTGTTTTAATTCTCTGAACAAATTGTAAATTCCTCTATTTCCGATACGTTTTTATATGATTTTACTTTTGTAACCCCTTTTTCTTTTTATGGGGGCTCTTCCCTGTAGTCAAACTCCTGCTAAACCCCCCCATTTCAGCTTTACCTCCAATGCCCAAGTACCTTTTGGGGGCACTGGACAAATTCCCATTACAGATCTATTTTCGTAATAAGAGATTTTTTTCATACACAAATTGGTGTAAAAACTGGGCTAATTAAAGGTTATCCTTTGAAACACCTGTGTATATGCGCGATATAAATAAAATATCATATTATATCATATCATAGTGGACTGAAAGCCAGAGTGTAGTAACCTGGAAAGTTCTATGTTTCATGAGATGGTTGTTTTGTTCATTGTTATACATGGAAAAACTAGAGGGTATTTTAAAGGATGCAAAGTTTATCCAAGATTCAAAAAGGAAAAAAAAACCTTCTGGAAAAAACACCAGAGAAAACACAACTTCAGTAAGTGTGCTGTGCGCTTCGACATTGTGCTGTGTTATGGTGCAGTTGTGCCATTGTCCCATTTACCCCAAATTTATAAAGCACATATTACCCCTCTTGTTTCATGTTTAATGAAGTTCCTCAATTGTTGTTCCTCTTGACAAATCCATATGTGCTTGTTCCATTCTGCAAAAAAGGTAACAGTAACACCCCTCTCTAGAAAGAACATGGCATGATAACCTGTTCTGTGTTTGTTTTACCACTTTGAGAGTCCACAGCCATCTCTTTTAGCTCACTGTACCTTTCACAAAGGAGGAATACCCATGTGCATGTCAGTTTTTGTCCTGCCCACAAGGGCAATCCAGCACTGAAATGCCAGACAAACCTCCTTTGAAAAAGAGTAGCAACAGCAACTCCAAACATATGTTTAAGCGTTGTTGGGCCTCATCAGTGAGGTGGAGCACAGTGAGCAAGGGGTCCACGTCTGGGTTCCCCCAGGTAATTTAGGGTCACCAACCCCAAGTTCCTTGCAAAATACATAAAAGGTAGCAGGCGCCCCTCTCTAGAAAGAACATGGCATGTTATCCTGTTCTGTGGTTTTTTCCCACTTTGAGAGTCCGCAGCCATCGCTTGTTCCATTCTGAATCTGTTTTTGGAAAACGTCCTCAATATTGTTCAAGGATAAGATAAAGTTGCTTGTTATGGGATTTCCACAGGTGGACTAGAAATCAAAAGTGGCCCTCGAAATCCTTTTCTTAGCGACCACATACAGCACTGTGTAAGCAAATGTAGCGAGCAAGACATGTCTCTAAGTAGTGTAAGGAACTCATGGTGGCAAAAGTAAGATGGACACAAGTGATCACAGTTCAAGGGTGTTTATTGAACAATTAATTCTGTATGCAGCTTGGAAAAATGCCTATTGTAAACCAAAATCTAAGATGGGAGCAAGTGTCGACCATCAAATAAAAAATAAGGCAGTCCTAGTAGTGTAGTGTCAAATGAAAAAGGGCCTAAACTAAGAAACCTATAGCCATTCCTTACAACTAATACACACAAGGGTATGGGATAGCTTTCAAGGAAAGAAAGAACAATATGTCAGGATGCAGTAACCTGGGCCTCCCTTCTCCACGTTTTGAGCACAGGGTAAAATGGGAGCTTGGAGCAGAGTACAGTCTCTGGCTTCTCCAGCATGAGACGACCGTCCAATTACAGTTTTCGGGACCGCCGATGGCCAAGTCTTGTTTCCTTTGAAAGTCTCTTGCCTTTGGGGCCTGACATGTTCAAAAACAAAAGTTTATTTGACCAGATGAAAGTTTGTTAGGGTGATAATGATTCATCCCTGGGTCCCCCTCTTGTGGGCGCTACCCCTTTACGTATCGTATTCCTCAATTTATATATCAGTTCTACTTGAAGTTTTGATGATAGCCTCACCTGTGGATCTCCCTTCGTTGGGCTCTGACCACTCTTGACTGGCAGTACTTTGGTGATGGCTTCACCCCTAGATCTCCCTCTGCCGGACATGATCCCTCTTGACTGCTAGTACTTTGGTGATCGCTTCTTCATCTCTGGAACTCCCTCTGCCGGACTCGGACCCTTCTTCTCTGGCATCCCTCCTTCAGGTTCACTCTTGCCGTCGTTTAACTTTGCTTTCACTTTTCTCAATCTTCGGGTGACAACCTTTTTTTACCCTTGGAACCCCCTCTTCCGAGCTCCGACTCCTCCCGATTCTTAGCCTCCCTTCACTGGTTTTACTGTGGCTCTCGATCAGGGTGATAGTGGCTCACCTATGGGTTCTCCTCTGCTGGGCACAGACCCCTCTTTAGTTTCAATGTTCTCTTTTTACACAGTTCAATGTTTGCGGGATTCACTTCCCTTCCTTTCACAGTGCTTGTAGATCAAAGTCTTTCGATTGTACAGGGATTTTTTTTGGACCACTTTGACATATTTTGCTGGCCCTTCTATGGCCTTCTGGTAATTGTTATTTCACTCAGATGGGGTTCACCCAGAGTCTCTTGAGATACCACCCACGTGGTGCCGGTTTCCCGCTGCAGTTGGTCTCCCCTTAACAATTTTACAGTTAATTCACATTTCCTTGAATTTGGTTCAAACTTGCCACTTTGCGATTCTCTCACTCAACACAGCCCGGTTCCTATCGATTCTCCCCTCGACTCACCGGCTGTGATGAACCGCTTGGCTTTTTGGCTTTCCTAGAGTCAAGGCCGGTACCACAGCCACAGGAGCTTTCCTCGCTCCTCCCTATCGGCATAGGCTAGCTCCGTGTATTGTTAACATCTGCTGCAAGACACTTGTGCTATTGTTTGCGGTATTAGGCTTTCTTCTTTGAAGGTTCCGTGGGCCTGGGATGAAAAGGGTAAGGTCACTGCTCTCCACGCCACCCTCTCGATTCCTGTTGCCTTTCTCCTTCGTTGAACTGCCATGGTGGGTTAGCTGTCTCGTTGTGCTGTCTGCCGTACTCCCCTCGCTCGTACTCTACTCTTTTACTCCACCTTTTATCCCTGTGGGAAAAAGAAAAGGCTGTCAGGTGTGTGTGGTTAAGGTTAATTGCCTAACTTTGACTGATGCTGGGTTTGGGCATGCCAAGTAAACAGTTTTATTACAAGTCTGTTCTCTGGTGTGTCGTGTGAAAGTGTTTGTGTCGAGAAAGGGGGGGCAGTGGTTTTGAATGTCCTATGTGATAGTAAGGTGGAAAAGGTGTTGAAGAAAGGGGTACACCATGTCTCACCCATCAGTGTCCCACTCCCACTCCCCGAAAACCCCCCATCCAGTTGATCCTCCCTCATTGGTACACCCCCAGGAACTGGATTCAATACCGATGGCCCTGTCCTGTCCACCTGGATGACAGATCCCCAGGGAAAAGCTAGGGAGACACCTTCAGGTTTCTCACATGCCCTTCCCCTAAACTAGGTGGATATGCCTTTTCTTTGGTCAGGTCTTTTGTGTTCAAGACCAAGCAGAGGACAGGGATGAGAGATGTCCATGAACTCTTGCGTATTCCATTGATCAGTTTTAGGAGTTAGAGGTAGAGTAGTTTCATTGCTCTCTTTACAATAACCCATGAACTGGGTTTTCAGGGTAGTTTTGGGTTGTGTTGGTTCTGGGTTTTCCCATTTCCATACATGCAGGTTTTGGGAGTTGTATGTCTCTTGCCGGGATCTCTGGGGTAGAACATCTCCAAAGGGAGGTGGAGACTCCTGTAAGAGAGTAGAGAAGATGGGGAAGTCCCATCCCAGAATAACTTCTTCCGGGAGACCCGGAATGATGGCTGATGGTACTTTACAGGATTCACACCGGATTTCAATGTGTACTGCAATTATTGGATATATTTTATTGTCTCTGTGTACACAAGTCACTCGGAGCAGGGCCGTGTGTTCTAGATCTTTTGTGGTAACTTAATCAGCCCGTATAGCGGTTTGATTACTACCCGAGCCGATTAGGGCCCTCACCAGTTTTCCATTTACCCAAGCCTTTTCATATGTGAATTCGGTAGGGGTTTGACATGAACAGATGCTACCGGTTTCTAAGTCTTCTTTGGGTTCCTCCCACTCTTCACCCTTCATACAACCTATTTCCATAGGTTCATCTTTTATGTCCTTTGGACAATGTCTAGCTAGCTGACCTATTTCTCTACAAGAAAAACAGACCAGAAGAGGTGGTTTGCTTCCTTTTATTTCCTCCCTTCTGCTCTCATTTTTAAGTCTTGCATCAGTCTTCTTGATCTCTAGTCTTTCTCGAGGCAGCCATTCCTTGCCTCTGTATGGAACCCTATGGTTTATCTATTCCTTGGAGTGGAGGGCGATGGATGGGTTTATGATCTCTTCGATATTCCCATCAATGGGATGGATGGAAGCACTTAGCCACCTCTGAGTGGTTTTGCGCCGTCTCAATGGCCATGGCTAGGGTAGGTCGATTTAATTGAAGGACAGATTTTTCCAAAAAAGGGGGTAAGGAATTTGTAAATTGCTCTAGGGTAATCATTTCAATCAGTTCTTTTGGAGTTTTATTATTAGTCCATAGGATCACTGTGTTTTTAACATGTTCCCCCATCTCTAAAGGAGTTTCTCCCAGGTTCAACCTAATGGCTCTTAATATTTGCCAATAAAAATTACAGGTTTGCCCTACTCTTTTCAATAAGCCTTCCTTGATGGATAGGAAGGAGGCTCCCTGTGCAAGATTGAGTAGTTGATAAGAAGTTTGGAGTTCCCCTTTTAACAAGGGTCCCAAAAAGCATTTCTTAAGGTTGGGCAAGGCGTTCGAAATGTAGGAAAACATTTCCCAGATCTTCACCTTCCAAATATGTTTGAAGTACACCTTTTGGTAGTAACAGCCTTGCTTGCAATTCAGTCAATGGAGTCTGTTTTCGGCTTGTATTTGAAGAGTTGCCAATTGGGAAATAATATTGGCTAGGTCGGCCATTTCTTAAGGGTTCCCCCCGTGTTGTCTGAATCAGAAAGTGAAGAACTTTCGACCCTGTTTCAAAATCCTCAAAGTCTGTCCACAGGCCTGGGAAGAAAAGGGCAAGGACACTTCTCTCCTCGTCACCCTCTCGATTCCTGCCACCTTTCTCATTAGCTTGAACTGCCGGGTCGGTTTAGCCATCTTGTTGTGCTGTCTGCCATAATCACCTTGCTCATATTGTGCTCTTTTACTCTACCTTTTATCCCTGTGGGGAAAGGAAAGGGCTGTCATGTGTGTGTGGTTCAGGTTAATTGCCTGACTTTGCCTGACACTGGGTTTGGGACATGTTAAGTAAACGGTTTTATTACACGTCTGTTCTTTGGTGTGTCATGTGAAAGTGTGTCGGGAAGGGGACGGAGGGCAGTGGTTTTGAATGTCCTATGTGGTAGCATGGGGAAAATATGTTGAAGGAAGGGGGATACTGCATCTCACCAGTCAGTGTTCCACTCCCACTCCCCGAGGACCCCCCATCCATGTGATCCTCCCTCATTGGTCTACCCGCAGGAACTGGATTCGATAGCAATGGCATTTTCCTGGCTACCTGGATGACAGATCCCCATGGACTAGCTAGGGAGACACCGTCAGGTTTCTCAAAGTAATATCAGAGACTATTCGGTTACAAATAGTGAATTTCAAAGCACATTTGGGTTGTGTAGAGTCAGACAAACCCTGGAGCGGGATATCTAGCTACTGAGTCAGGTTACATATAATACAATTCACTGAAAAAACTTTGTTAAAGGGACGTTATGGTTTAATATAAACACAACTCATTGTAGGGACTTTTCATCAAAATGCATTTCACATGTGATGTCATCAGTGATGTCATCAATAACATTTGTGATGTCATTTTTGATGTCCTGGGTGTTAGTCTTAGCAGTGCACGGTGGTGTTGCGAGTTATGGTTGCTTAGCTTACCATAACTGGTGAATTTCTGGGATTTTTCGGTGTTATTTGAGACCATAATGTCCCTTGAACAAAGATTTTTCATTGAATTTCATAGGTTTTTATTAGTGCAACTTAACCATAACGTCCCTTTAAGAACGTTTTTTCATTGAATTTCATAGGTTTTTATTAGTGAAACTTAACCATAATGCCCCTTTAACAAAGTTTTTTCAGTGAATTTAATGGGTTTTTACCAGTGCATGCTATTTTCCTACAATTTACTAATATCATACTTACCCAATATAGCAAAATGTGTGTCCCATTTACAAAGTGTCACCTTAACACTCTGCCATTTCCCACCTTCTGGAATCATTTTTAACACTTCTATACACTTTTTGCAACTATTTCAACTAGTTTTGCATCCGTAGACGTCTACGAACATCTGACTTCATAGCAGACCTTCCGGACAGTGCCACATGACCATACGGTGGCGCACTGCATGATGACGTGTCCGAGAACCCGTCCACACTTCATGATAATTTCCCTTGCACAGCTCCAACACCTATCCCTACTCATTATCCATTAACAATCTAGTACACAGTACATACTTTTAGCAAACTACTAGTTATCTTAATGGCATCAGCTAATGCCATCCCAAGAGCCACCACTACTGCTGTAATCAAGGAGCATGAGAAACACTGCCTCCTACCATAGAAATAACACATGCGCAACATTTTCCCTTGTCCACCTACCCCTGCATATTAGTGTTTGGTTCCTCTTCCCTCATTTCCTTCCCCACCTTTCATTCTTAGCTCTCCTGCCACAAAAAAACACATCCAAAAACAACAAAAGAAATGTTCCTTTAGGAAGCACCTTTCACAGTTAAAAAATAGAACTAAAAAACAACATATAGACTCCATCTACTTTATATTTCTCAGTAAAGTACATAGACTCAATAAGATTTTCCAACATTTCCATTTGCATTTTGTGTTATGCTAATGGGAATATTGTGGCGTTCATCCTCTGTTCCAGGGACTGGAACGGTGGATAGCGGCCCAGCAGCCCAAGTTACCAGCCCAAGCAAAGCAAGGGTGGATAACGAATTCTCTGGACCATTATCCCCCCAGTCCAGCCCCTGAAATGGGGGATGAAGGCTATTAGCAGCCTAGGTTCCCAAAGCGGGAACCCGGGTTGCTAAAAAAGAGGATTTTTCTTCCTACACCGGGATGCCGGCCACCATGGAAAGGGAAGGCGGGGGTTTCATTCAGGGCCCCTCTTCGCTTTCCATGGCAGCCTGCAGAAGGCAAAAAGAGAACCATATTACCACGAGCACATGTTTCTTCCCTTTCAAATCTATCCTAATTTCGAATAACTTTACCACAAAGCCAGTCCCAGGTGGACATGGCCACTTTAATCCTATGTTTTGTCCCTTGTGGTCATGGCCAGTAGCCAGATTGTCCGGACCATGACCTCATTCCATGACCTAGACAATCTGGCCATTGCCCATGGCCACAGGCTACCCCTCAGTCACTAAAGCTATACCGCTATTTGTTGTAGCTACTTTATGTCACTTGTCAAAAAATAAAAAATGAGCACATTTCCAAAACCATGCTTGTAGGTCCTTGCCAATGCTCCTTACGCAAGTTTGCTGGAAATCCACCCATGTTTTAGTTTTTCAAAAGTGTCAAATTTATGCACATACAACTGTCATATAACATAGCACACACTTGACAAAATTCATTCAGACTTTGCGAAAACATTTATATCTAGATCTATAATCTTCATGCAAACCTTTGTGTAAATTTGTCAAATGGCACCACATTTATAAGCCTTTACAATATTTTGGGACCCCCCCTCTAATTTTGCTCCCTCTTGACAGAATCCCACTAAACTTTGTAAACTCATTTGAAATCAGGTCAGAAATATACATGCAAAATTTCATGCAGTTCTATTAAGTGGCGCCAAAGTTATAAGTCATTCAAGAACTGCATTTCACCAACGCTGTAATGCTGAGGTGTCCGCAAACTTTTCAGGACTGTTCGTGAACATCCGAACTGTTCGCGGACTTTCACGGCAAAAAACACCTGTTTTTTGCTTCTTGCAGCCATATCCCATCCCATCCTCATCACCCCTCACCTCCTCAGAGATTATTTGATAAGTGACAAGTGCAATGTTGTGTTTTTTAATATGTTTTTACTGTGATGTTCGCGGACACCGGCCGATGTCCGCGAATCAAAGATGGGGGGCATTTCCAAAAATCTGATGCACTTCACGCTCTTCACCATCCAATCAACAAACACGTGGCATGTCCGCGGACATGATGCAAGCTGATTAACCAATCGGTGTCCTGTCCGCGGAGCGAACAGGGAAGTTTGTCCGCGGAGCGGACATAGATAACACTAATTTTTTTAGACCTACTTTTTGGTCATTTTAAAAAAAAACTACTGGACGGATTTTCACCAAATTAACAAAAGAACACTTTTGGGAACAAGCTGCTGCTCCTGCCGCACATTTGGTGAAAATCCATCCAGCTGTTTGGAGCTGTAGGCGTGAGCAAATTTTTTTCCCCATTCAGTCTATGGGAAAAAATAAATTTTGGGACCCCCTCAAATACTGTATTTGTTTAGGTGGCAGGTGCCCCTGATGTGTTCGCCATGTCTGTTGTCTTCGCGGCTGTCCGCGCACTTAATAAATGCACTACTAGCTAATTTACTTTAGTATGATGTTGGTTTGGGTTGCTAGTAGAGCATTGATTGTAATTAATATCCCCTATAAGCAGCCCACATACCACAGTCAAAATGTTTGGTAGCATAGGTGTGTTATGCTGCGGTGGTTGTGTCCAGGGCCTAGAGTCATGCAAGGCCATGCACCCAAGACTCTAGGCCCTGGCCACTGTTACGCTCACCTGATATCCAGGGGGCATCTGGAAGGCTCTGAGATCTGGAATCCTGGATGCGTATTTGCCCAGTGATGGATAATGAATCTTAGTTATTTGTAGGGTGAGCTATCGGTCCTGCGTTTCTTATGCAGGGGTGCTTGACGTTTGTTGGCGAGCTGCCCGAGTTGCTTCACTGGTGCAGTACGCCTTCCTTGGGCCCAGGACTGCTGTGACCCCGAATCTGCTGGTAGGCAGGTAGGTGTGTTAATTGTAAGTCTTTGTTCTGTTTATGGTGGGAATTTGTAAATGTCTTTATCTCCTTCTTTTCAGGTGCAAAGGTCTTGATGCTGGCGTGCCGGGTGGAGAGGCACGTTTTCTAGGTAAGACAAAGCGCGAAGTGCAGCGCCTTTATTGTCTTTTAAAGCTAACCTGTGTTTTCTTCTTCTTCTCCTCACAGGCCGCTCTGGTGCTGTGAGTGGATGAGAGCGCGATGAAAAACAGGCCCCAAGAATCCATTAAGGTAAGTACAGCGCTGTGCGGTTGTTCAATATTGAAAGTGAACCAGAATATGTCTCTTTTCCTTTGCAGATCTTGCTGTGGTGCTCCAGATGGAAGTGTGGCGTAGCGCGGTGGAATTCAGGTAAGACTGATGGAGTTCGATGTTTTGGAAGCGCGCGTTCTAATATTGTTTTTCCCTTTCTCGTTATTGCATGTCACAATGTTCGAACAGCAGCTGTGGTAGCGGTTCGCTGGAAGTCCTTAAGCTAGTACTCACAGGTGAGTGATGTTTCTTCTTCTCCCGGTTTCCACAGATTGCAGCCCAGTTGAGATGCTGAGTGCTGGATGGTGTTTTCTCAAGTAAAACAGAATAATCTTTTTCTTGTTCTTGCAGGATTACAGGAAGATGCTGAAGACAAGGAGCTGGACACGGCGAGCGTCACGCTGCGGGTTGCAGAATAACAAGAAGCGTGTTCTGCAGTCAAGGTGTGGTTTATATAGCCCAGGTAAAGTAGTGCCGGGGAAAGTAGTTCCAAGCCTGCCACACCCAAAACACTACACCGCATGGCTTGGTTCTTAGAACTAGACTGTGTGGGTGCTTCCATGTTGGTTTTAAAGGCCCATGTACATACATGGGACCTAGTTTGAACAGCCCTTCCTTCCTACATATGAGCCTGGTGCCAAAGGCGCCAGTACTGGCTCCAGGAGCCCTTTTGCAGTAGTTGTAAGGCCCTCAGGGTTCTGGTGGGAGCCTGCTTGTGGCACAACTTGTTCCCCCTCACAGTGGTCATGACAGCCACAACCACCGCAGCATAACACACCCATAGAATCAAACACCCATCAAATATCCACAACCCAAAAGTTTGTGTACTGTTTCATTTGTAGAGTTTGTATGTGAAGTTTTGGCTAGGCTATGCAGTTAAGATTGTAGAGTTTGTAACAAGGACTGCGTCATAAGATACCCTTGGAAGTAAACATTTTGGATTGTGGTGTATGGTTAGATGTTTGCTTGAATGGGTGTGTTATGCAGCAATCTTTGTGAGTCCATTTATTTTATACTTACTGGTTGAGTTTTTTTGTGGTTGTAAGCAGTTTTTTCATGACATGGGTAACTGGACCAGACATACTTTTTCGATCTCTGTGATAAAAGAAAAGATCATATGTTAGAGTAGGTAGTTCATAATGAGTTATTGCATTGTATAATAGACATTTCTGTATTCTTGTGACCCTCATATTTAGTACTTTACAAGTATTATAGTTCAAACCAGTGTACTGCACAGTTTGATCAGTTTCTGTGTTTGTTTTCTAAATCATTGGGTCTGTGGGAAAAACAATCCATGCGCGATTAAAAAATAAAAGTCTATTTTGTGATACAATATATTTCTTTCATTGTTTTACTGTTTATTTTTTGTTTCTTGCTAATCTTCTATCTGTTGGGTTGTTGAAGAATTTTTGGGGCAATTAGATACCTGTTGGCGTATTCTAAATGTATATTTCTTGTTTGATTTTAGTGGTATTTATTTATCTGTTTGCTTGTTGCAGAATCTCAGGGTAGTTAGATACCTTTTGGCGTATTCTAACTGTGTATTTCTTGTTACATTTTAGTGGTATTTATTTATCTGTTTGCTTGTTGCAGAATCTTGGGGCAGTTAGAGACATGTTGGCGTATTGTAACTGTGCACAGTTTTGAAGTTGAAGTTTTGCTTATTTTCATACACAGATTACATATTAAATTTAAATTTTAAGAATATTAAGTAAGCGTTTACAAGATTTGCTGGTAATCTCTGCTTTAGGGTAATGTTACTTTTATTAAAACTGAACCATCCACAATTCTTTTTTTATATATGCAGTGTAGTGACCTGCATTGATTGTGGGTCCTGCGTGGTAGATTATACCTATTGTTGTGAAGGTTTTCTTATCAAGTGATACTTGACCATGTGTGAATTCAGTCAGTTTACAGTTGTTTTTGGTACCATCTGCATTGTAATGTAAAAGCATTAGTATTACGTATTTACTATGTGTCTGTATTTGTAAGGTGGAGCGATAATCTGAATTGCAGGTAGTACATAATCTGCCATGGTTTTCATTGCGTACAAGTAGTTGAAATGGAATTTAGAAGTTGAAATTGACCAGTTTCCGGTGACTCTTGAATTATTTCAATTGTTTCTCTCAGGGTTTCTGCAATATTAATTTCTTTGTAGTATTCATTGTTGTTTTTTAGATATTGCAGGGCTTGTGTAACTTTATGTAACTCCACGAGTTGTTGCCAAATTTTGACTTTTGTAGGTACGCAATTTACTAAGACAATTAAAGATTGATATATTGGCTGTAGGACTCCTAGAGTTTGTACATTGTCTTTGAGATCTAATGGTAAATAAACTACTTTGCCGTGAATGCCTTTCATTAATTCAGAGGGATGTAATTTTGCTGTTTTTGGTTGAAGGCGTATTATTGTTTGAAATGGGTGCACTGTTTGAATGATGATGCTCTCATATAAATTTAGTTGTTGCAGGGGTTTTGGTAGTGGGAATAATTCCAAGTTATTTGTGATAGCATGTGAAGGTGTTTGGTTGTTGTCAAGTTTTGCAGTGCAGTAATTGCAAAGTATTAAGGGGTCATAATTTCGTATTTGTTTTCTGCTATAAGGTAGAAAGCCAATTGGAACCATTTGGAATCTTCATTTTCTTCTATTTTGTACGTTATGTCTACAGTTTTTGTGCTACTTTTCTAAAAAGTCCTGCAGCAACAAACACACACATGGTTTGGTACTTCAGTGGAGGTACTTTTAAACTTTAGTATTTCATTTTTCCATGTGTTTAAAAGAAGGTTGCTATTTGTACAGTAGTTGCTAGTTTGTTGTAAAGCTAATGCATTTTGTGAGTGGCTTTCACGTCCAAAATATTTTCTCTGGATATGCTCTATTTCTTCGAGTAGTTGTTTGGCTGTACCATGTAGAAGATTGTTATGTAAATTGGCTAGTGCTAAAGCAGGACTTTTAGCATAGTAGAGTTTATGGACCAGATTTCTGATAGTTGAATGATGTGTTGATATCATTTTGATATGATGGAAGGTGCTTTTGCAAATAGGTCTTGAAATGCAGGCTAATGAATGTCCTTGTAGTCCTGTGTATTTGCGCACTGGACAGGCATCCATATTTTGTAGTAGTTTCATTTTGAATTTGTCTTTGCTTTTTACATACTGATTGAGGAACTGGCGTAAAGATTTGAAAGATTTTTTGGCAATGTTACACATTGATGTGCACGGCCATTTTTAGACTGGACGTTTTGGTTCAGCAGAATGGAGAGGTGATACTGAGTTTTCTGGGGATATTTTTGTGAGCAAAGGTTCTTGTTCCATAATGGTGTTATTAAGTTGTTCATACCCTCGTCCACTGCTATGTATGGCAATTGGGTTTGTTTGCTTTTGTTTATATGCTTCTTCATTAAAATATGGTTCTGTGCTCGTGGTGTGATTCCATTCACCTCCACAGATGTTTAAGAAGCTATTTTTGTTGATATTCCATTTATTAGAAGTCTTTTTGTACTTTAGTAGTTTGTTTTGTTAGTGGCTTCATTCTGTTTAAAACTAAAATAAATAACTTCCTTTTGAGAAGGATTGCACTGTCTATGAGAGCTTCTAGGGTTAATTTTCTATGGTAGGTTTTAAGGGTTGTGCATGATTTCTCTCCTGTTTTTATAAGGTTCTGAAGGACTCTGTGGCAGAATATTTTTTGTAAAATAGTTTTTTTGGTATGGTTACTTGCCACTATATCAAGATTTATAGGTGCAGTGTTAGCAGTAGTGGTAGCTGAATTCTTGTTAATCACTTTCTGTTTCGTTTTACATTTTGATAGAGGAGGCAAAGTTTCTGTACTGGAAGCTTGTTTCGCTTAATGACTGTATTAGGTTTTGTTTGAACTTTTTCTACAAAATATGCTAGAGATGGATGCTTATTTTGGACACTTATTTTGATTTGCTCTACTTCTGCGTTGCTTTCTACAGAGTTGCTTTTTGGTAGGCATTCTTTGGGGTCTGTTGGAGAAAAAAAGAAAGTGTGGGTTGGGCTGTTGTGCAGTGTATGCGTGCTTTGTGCATGCGTGTCTGGGTATGATGAAAGGATGATTGTGGAGGTGTGTGATTGTGCAATGGTCAGCTACATCAAGTTGGGAAGGGTATTCTTGTATTTGTGTTACTATACTGGCTTCAGATGACAATATAAAGTATGCAACTAGTGAGGGGAAGCACTAATACTACATCTAATGGTAAAGGGTTAATACACTTCTTTGTTCTACAATACTGAAATGCTATTGTGTTTGAGTAACAGTTAAAACATTATGTTAGTATTGTACTTACTTTTTTGTATGGAAAGAGTAGGTTTCTTCTAAGTGCTTGTTCGTACTTCAGACGCTGCTGCTTTTCGGGAGAGTGGTCTTCACTGCAATTGTAAAAGAAAGAAGTTAGTGAATATGTGTGTTCATAGCACTTTTGTTAATGTAGACATTTTTTTCTTTGTTTTTGTAGTAGTAGTGTCTTCTTACAACTGAACATAGTATGCATATGCACTTTCCTTTGCCTATGTGCATCATGTATATTTTACTTAGAATCTGTTAGTTGAATATGTTTTACAAATAAGTATAATAGTAAACGTATAGAGCACACTTGTTTTTTTAATGTTATGCTATTGGATGTTAAGAGATAGAAGAAATAATCATATGCATTTTTTGCTATTTTTATAGAGATAAAACAGAGATTGTACAGAAAAGCATGCAATGTATGCATTTGTAAAGGTGTGAGGTGTGGGAAATAAAGCAGAAGGATTCATATAGAGGCAGTGGTGTTGTTTGAGCTGGGAGCCTTTCTAATGATATTGTGTGCTTCAATGAAGATCCATGTACTCATAATTTTATAACACACTGGACATCCTTTTTCATAATTATACTGTTATTTCTCCCATCTTTTAATATGACATTTTTTTTTTTTAGATAGCGGTGTGTGTAAACAGAAATTTGGAGAGCAGACATGTTTGCAATTAACACTTCATCATAGCAGATGGGAGAAATTACAGTAAGTTCATTTTACAGTTTATACAGGGTAAGTGGCAGTTACTCTGTTTAAATTTATTCCTAGAAAAGCTGTACATGTACCGTGTCGAAAATATTCATACCTGTAGTCTGTGTTCATGCATGTGGATGTGCAGTAGAAATCTTGGAGGGTTTTATAGTAGTTGTTGCTGTAGGTCCGTTGCAGTCACAGCCGAATTGTACTGAGAGTGATCAATAGTACATCTAAAGTACTGATCTGTGATGATAGAGTTGGATGTAGAGTTCTTGGATGTGATTGGTGGATGATTGTGTGACTGCTTAACAGTAGCCAATGAGGAAATGGTGCAGAGAGTGAAGTGGAAAGGGTAGAAGGGCTGCTCCAGTGATATGCGCTCTGCGGACACCGCGGCTGTCCGCGGCTGTCCACGGACAAGCCGTGCCACATGCAGGGTTTCTCAGCAAATGCAGCACGGAAAGGGGACTCTAGGGATCAGCCAATCAGATGTTGAGGTTGTGGTTTGTGTTGATAGAGGCTGTGTGTAGTGAAGATGGCAGAGGTGGAGAAAGTCAGGGTGCTGTTGGTTGGAGACATGTTTGTGCATGGTTTGGAGCAGTATGCTCAATGCAGGAATGTGGCAAACAATTTTGACATTAAAGGAGTGGAGGTGGTGTGGAGCACTGTGCCTGGTTTCAATGTGCAGGGAATTGTACAAGTTTTTGGAGATATGGGCAGGGTAAATATTCCACATGTAGTTGTTTTGCACTGTGGTGCTTTGCATTTGGGGTATGTCAGTGCCCCTACTTTGTTGGCAGATTTGGAACACTTGGTTCAGGCAGTAATGAAAAAACCAAACGCCAAGGTTATTTTTTCTGGTTTAGTACATAGGGAAATATGGGACCATTTTTTTTTGTCCTCAGCAGGTGGAGAGAGGAAGATGTAGGGTGGGCTTTATTGAGGTAAATTGCAGACATTCTCATTACAGTAATGTTGGTGTCATTATATTTGACCCATCCACACTTCTTTTTTATATATGCAATGTAGTAACCTGCATTGGTTGTGGCTCCTGCGTGGTAGATTATACCTACTGTTGTGACGGTTTTCTTACCAAGTGATAGTTTACCATGTGTGAATCCAGTTAGCTTGCTGTTATTTTTGGTACCATCTGCATTATAACATAAAAGCATTACTATTACGTATTTACTATGTATCTGTATTTGTAAGGTGGCAAGACCACCACACCATTCATCTCGCAGGTGACCGAAAGTGGGATAGAACAAACACACATGTGCAAATTATAGGCCTCTAATATATAACTGTGGTCATGGGTTTCAGGGGACTGCAGCCTGGCCAGAAGGGGTTGCAGCAGGGTTTGCTGGGACATTCTTATACAAGCACATTTTGTCAGGGCTCGAGACTTGCTCCTTTGAAAAATGTTTACGTGATTTGCCGTGTGAAGAGGAGACGGGCTGAGCTGACAGGTGGTGTGGCCTGGCTGTGGGAGTCGCTGGGAGAGTACAAAGTTCTCCAGAGCAACAAAGTAAATCCTTAGAAATGTCACCCGCATTGGTGAATGGTAGCAAACAATTCATATGCTTTTCAAAAATATTTCTAATGCCACTATGGTCTGAAGGGCTATTGGCTCCCATTCTGAGTGAAGGTCAGCACCGTTTAATTTTTGTTTCCGAGCTGAGAAAACCCACGTATCATACACAGTGTAAGGTTCAATTGTTTTTCGACCTTGAAACAAAGGGAGGATTCCGAAAAGAATGCATGTAGGGAGAGATGTAACACTTTCAAATATGATAAGGTTCACCATGCCAAAACTGAACAAAGGAACATGTAATTTGATTTTATGAAAATTCGTTGACCTGAATGGAGTATCTGCGTTACGCTGATAGAATGGAAATGCCGACTATTATATAAGTTTTACTTTCGACGATTTTATAGACGAACTAATCAATTTATCATTTGCCGACCATTATTAGTGGCTTACATTGTACTCGGTTGTTGTCTGTGGCATATTGCAATGATACGCAATTACAACTTGTGTGTGTACTTGGCTTTGTCCTGGGCACATGGGCAGTCCAGCATCGAGATGCTTGTAGTCCACTAGTAGGTTCCCCCAGGTTCCACAAAGGCGTAATTCAACACTAATATTTAATTAAAATTCTGTCTATGTGTTCTTCTTGGCCTTAGCTTGCTCCCTGATTGTAGCGTCAGCCTCTGCATCGCATTTCGAGCTGACCATACTCCATAGCACTAATTTCTGAAGCAAATTGTTGTTTTCTCTGTGTTCCCATTGTTTCACGTCCGTCCGTGTTTATCAATAGTTGTAACACGGGGCCAAATTAATGGTTAAAATGATAAACTGTAATAAAGATTAGCTACTGAGACACATTTCTGTTATCTTTTTTAAAAAGCTACATCTTGCCTTTCTGCGATTGTCATCGATTCCAGATACCAACTGAATTTTTTTTAACCGTCAGCTGCAGATACACGTGAATGGGTGGATCACAGTGACTCTTTTTTGGGACGATCGCCACAGGCCGATATGCCCTCATGCGGTACCAACGATAAGGAGCAAACTGACATTGTTTACAGTGGCCTAGCACCAAGCTGATGCCAAAGCATTGCGATTGACAGTGCGTCCAATGCCCTTCTTATACCCAAAAGGAACACTGCGTGACTCACCATAAACATTTGTGGATCGAGAACGAAAAAAAAATTACCCATTTGCTTGAATTGGCAATCGCTGGATTTTCTCTGAGCGTTTATTGTGAAATAAAAGTACTTTAGAAATTGTACAGTTTTGTTATTTCCTTTAAAAGTATGGTTTTATATTCAAAATTGGGATGCGTTGTGTTGTGAGATGATGTGTGTTGATATTCCGGGTTCTGCGTAAACTAACGTTATCACGTAGGTGATGACTGGGCACGTTTGGCTATGCTGCCCAGTAACGTCCTGGAGATAGGCAGAGAATATCACTAGGTTTGGTGATGTCAGCCTCAGGGCGGGGCATATGAATTAGTACCGCCAGGCCAGTCCACCTTGGGCAATGCAGCAACGGATAAGTTTATCACAAGATGGTTGCGCCCTGCTGTCTGAGTTTTCATGTATAAAAAAGAGGTGTGCTGCCGATTTTTGCTGTGCAGTTTGTGTGAGGTAATTCTGTTGGAGCCATAATTATTTTTTTGGGTATATTGCACTATGTTGCATATGTTATGTAATTGGACGGTTGGTGTGTTACATATACAGTTTCCACTTCTTATTTATTATTGAATGTAATGTATTTATGTGCTGCTTTTTGAACATGTTCAGTGTTTTTATTGCATGATACTGTCATGATCTCTGCTTCCAAAAGGTCAGGGTTTTCCCAACTCCCTTGGAAGCAGATCCATAACCCAGGTTCCGAGGGCCAACCAGTCCCAATTGGGACCTTTTGGACCCAGTCCTGGCGCCAGTGGCACCAGGCTCATAAATGTGCCCAGTCCCAGCGCTGGAAGCGCCGGGCTCATAATGCTTGGGTGGACTTACCTGCAGCAGACCATGCTGCTTACTTGCCTGCCAGCTGAGCCTCTGATCCTCTTCTGTTTGGAACTACTTTTCCTGTTGGGTGGGGCAGGAGCCACTCCCTAGATTCAGAACACTGGAACTCTTCTGGAAAGCAGGAACTCTTTTCTTACCTAGGCGTGGCTGTGGAAGGAGACACCTAAGCACTACAGGAGGCTATTTAAACCACACCCGGTGGATGAATCTTGCTTTGCGTTATTCTGCATCCTCTGCAGCAGAACGCTCATCGTGTCTTCTGCATCGGATCCTGGGCCTAAGGAAAAAGGCTTACCATCCTGAATCCAGTCTTCAGCAACACCTATAAAGACAAGAAAGAACAGGTTAGCATTCCGGCATCTGAAAGACAAAGGCTTACCTACTCTTCGTGCGCTCCGGAGGTCTTCACACTGCATTCCGGCATCTGAAAGACAAAAGCTTACCGACTCTTCGCACGCTCCGGAGGCCTTCGGCGCTGCATCCTGCATCTGAAAGACAAAACAAGGTGCGTTTAAAGACATTGGGGAACTTTAATACTCACGTGCCATTACTCCTTTCCACATCAACCCCAGTGGGTATTCCGGCACCCTGCAGCCGCTCCGAACTCGTACCTGCAAAATAAAAGACAGTTAGAGTGCATCGTGAAGCAGGCAACAAGCGCTTACTTACATGCTTCCAGGCGCTTCTATTCATCATACGGACTCCATCTTCAACTCACTTCAGCCCGTCATCCGCCATCGCCGGAACCTGCAAAACAAGAGACATCATTGCTAAAGACTTTAAAGACAATAGAATTACTCGAAACTTACCGTTCGTGCAGTAAACGACGGACAGCAGTCCTCTGAAGTCAAGAGGCCTGCGCTACCGATCCAGTGAAGAAACTGGTTACAGCACCCTGCCCCGAGGCAGATGGAGAGCTCGGCATTCACTTACCTAAGGTGAGAGCGTTAACCTTTGGGGGTCTACAGGAGAGCAAAAAGGGAAGAGATAGGGACACCCCAATAACCCCAGTTCATTAATCCCATATTTTCTGTCTGCAGACATCTTACTCTTGAAGTCAGGCATACAGTGCACAGAGGTCCAGCCCAAAGAGCCAACCGGGTGCTACACATCACCTTTGAAGATACGGTAGTCGCCCAGTCAAGACCGGCGCCTCTGCGAGAATCAGGTGAGCGTTACAGAACGCAAAGCAAACCGCAAAACTCTCGCCCAGGCGCTATGGAAACCTCGGATACTGACCACCTAGCCCGGTTACTTGGGGAACTAAGGGCAGAAGTGCATGCAGCTCGTCAGGAAACGAATGCTCTAAGAAGGGAACTAATTATTTCCAAGGAGAGAACAGACGGTCTTGCTAGACAATTGCTACAGTCACAAGCCGGACAAACCCCGTTACCTGCATCAGGGGCAAATCTTCCTTCAACATCCTCTATGAATCCAGTGCAGATCAACCTACCTGGGAATGTACCTCTGGCTCCGCCCGAACGATTTTCTGGTGACCCAAAGAGGTTTGCAGTATTTATCAATCAGTGCCGGTTGCACTTCTTATGCCGGCCAGCAGCCTTTCCAACTGATCAAGCTAAAGTAGCTTTTGTACTTTCGTACCTTAGTGGCAATGCGGCAGACTGGTCGATCCCTCTAGTTAATCAAGATGATCCGGTTCTCCATGATTTTCAAGCCTTTCAGCTTAGTATGGAAAAACTGTTCGCAAGACATTCACAGGGGCAGGCCTTGGACAATGAGCTTCTTTCGTTGCGACAGGGTAATCAAGAACTTTTGGCTTATATTGCATCTTTCAATAGACTAATAGTGGAAACTCAATGGCCTGAGGACAAAAGGATTACGCTGTTTTACAGAGGTCTACGTGGAGAGCTCAAAGACGTTTTAGCCCAAGTAGTGAATCCCCCACAAGACTGTTCGGATTATATAGACTTGGTCGTTCAAATAGATCATAGACTGCAGAACAGGAAGGCCGACCGTTCCAAGTTTGATGCTCGAGTATTTTCCAAACCGCCAACTCCTTCCAGAGGAGTAGACTCCGGGGAACCTATGCAAATTGGGGGTCTGAAAGGTCCTCTAACACAAAAGGAGCGGGAAAGGAGAAAACAGTTGCAATTATGCCTATATTGCGGAAACTCAGGGCACTTTCTTCGAGACTGTCCGGTGAAACCTGCCAAGAAGGCAGTAGGAGCTGCAGTTACCAAAGTTACAAACTCTGAGCAGGGAAACGACCTTGCCCGACAAGAATAGAGGTCCTCTTGCCGAGCGTGAAAACCAGTTCCGTGACCTCGCATTTCGTGATACCTATGGTCCTTATTAGCCCTGATAATCCGGATCGATTACATGCAATTGAAGCTTACGTCGACAGCGGTGCCATCGGCAATTATGTGGATCATGAAATGGTTTTGAGGATGAATCTAACTCTTTGTCCCAAGGCTGTAAAGGACGTCATTACTACAGTGGATGGTACGGAGATAGCCTCCGGACCAGTAACGCATACCACTCAAGAGGTGACGCTAGTAAGTCAAGATGGACACCATGAGAAGATCGTGTTCGATGTGATCAAGGCCCCTCAGTTTCAGATTATTCTAGGAATACCTTGGTTAGAGAAACACAATCCTCTGATCGATTGGCGAGCAAGAACGGTCCAGTTTCCAGAATGTGTCTCTACTTGTCACCTTCCACCTGGTGTTGCACTGGCAGCAATTTCTTCAGAGACTCCCCAGTTACCTCCCGAATACCTTGAATACCAAGATGTTTTCCGGAAGGATCAGGCTAACACTCTACCTCCTCATAGGTCTTATGACTGCCAGATAGACCTGATACCTGGATCTACTCCTCCTTGTAGTAGAATTTATGCTCTCACCGAGCCTGAGAACCTTCACCTTCGACAATACCTGGATCAATACCTGGCGAATGGGTTTATTCGTCCTTCCAAGTCCCCTGCTTCTTCAGCTTTGTTCTTCGTTCCAAAAAAGGAAGGAGACCTTAGAACTTGTATCGATTATCGCTCCCTGAACCAGATCACCGTTAAGAATAGATATCCGTTACCTTTGATCCCTGAACTCCTGGACCAAGTCAGAAAAGCATGCATATATACAAAGCTGGATCTTAGAGGAGCTTACCACTTGGTACGAGTAAAAGAGGGCGATGAATGGAAGACTGCCTTCCGCACCAAGTATGGGCTATTTGAATATCAGGTCATGCCCTTCGGACTTTGCAATGCCCCGGCCGCCTTTCAATATTTTATGAACGATGTCCTCAGAGAGCTCATAGATGTGTGTGTTGTTGTTTACATTGACGACATCCTCGTTTATTCTTCATCGGAATCTGAACATCGGAAACACGTGAAAATGGTCCTCGAAAGATTGCGTCAACACAAACTTTTCGCTAAGTTGGAAAAATGTGTTTTCAACGTGACTGAAGTTGAATTCTTGGGATTCATATTATCACCTGGCGGAGTACGTATGGATTCAAAGAAGGTCGATGCAGTTCTCAAATGGCCATCACCATCCTCCGTAAAAGGTGTGCAAAGCATGTTAGGCTTCGCTAACTTTTACCGCAGGTTTATCCCCGAATTCTCTCGAATAGTCCAGCCCATCACTGCCTTGTTAAAGAAAAACAAACGTTTTGAATGGTCTACCGAGGCGGAACAAGCTTTCCAGGATTTGAAGACTAAATTTATCTCTGCACCAATCTTAAAACACCCTCGCCCCGAACTCCCCTACATCGTGGAAACTGATGCTTCAAGCCTTGCCATGGGGGCAGTTCTATCACAAAAGGACCCGGTAACCAATCAGTTGCATCCCGTGGCATTTTGGTCCCGCAAATTCTCGCCTCCTGAAATCAATTACACGATTACTGACAAGGAACTTCTGGCTATCAAGTCTGCCTTTAAGGCTTGGCGGCATTATCTGCTGGGGGCCCGACACACCGTTACTGTGATTACGGATCACCGAAACCTGCAATATTTGAAAACCGCAAAAGCCCAATCCTCTAGACAACTCCGTTGGGCATTATTCTTTGCCGAGTTTGACTTCATAATTACCTATCGACCTGGTACAAAGAACGGTAAAGCTGATGCCCTTTCTCGGATGGGAGTGGAAGAACACTTAATCAACCCTAAACCTGTACCAATCATTCCCGAACAAAGAATTCTGGGTGTAATCGCCACAGAATCCATAGAGGAAGTTAAGGATAAAGCCAGGCAACTTGTAACTCCAGCAGACATACAGAATTGGCATCTGCAGGGAAAGGACTTTGCAGTAAAGGACAACTTATTGTATTTCCAAGAACGATTATACCTACCCAGCACAGATTTACAGAAAAAAGTAATCTCCTGTTATCACGATTCTTTAATGGAAGGTCATCCCGGTATGGCCAAAACCTCAGAAAAGATCCAGCGCTACTTCTGGTGGCCGTCTTGGAAAAAAGATATCAGAGACTTTATAATGTCTTGTGGAGTATGCGCCCAAAACAAGAGTCAAAAGGAAAGACCAGCAGGCCTCTTACGCCCTATTGACATCCCACCTCGCCCTTGGCATACGCTTTCTATGGACTTCATCACCGATCTACCTCCATGCTCCGGATACAATACGATTCTAGTAATCGTGGACTTATTCTCCAAGATGGCGCATTTCATTCCGCTCAAAGGCTTGCCAACAGCAGCAACTCTGGCCCGAGAATTCCTCGAAAACATCGTCCGACTACACGGTTTTCCTTCGGTTCTAATTTCGGATCGAGGTAGTCAATTTATTTCTCATTTTTGGCGAAGTTGCTGTCGGTCGGCTCAAATTGATGTGAGACTATCGACCAGTCACCACCCTCAGACCGACGGACAAACCGAAAGGACCAATCAAACGCTGGAACAGTATTTACGCTGCATGCTGCAACAAACTGAAAAAACTTGGAAAGACATCCTTTGGATAGCCGAATATGCCTACAATAACTCTGTCCATTCGGGAACTGGGAAAACACCGTTTTTTCTTTTGTACGGCAGTCACCCTCGAACCTCGGAGTTGGATCCCCTCCAAGATCTTGAAACACCAGCAGTAGACTACCTGCATTCTACAATCACCCAAGCCTTTAAGGAAGCTGTTTCTCACCTTCAAAGGGCTAAAGAACAATACAAGAAAGGAGCAGATCAACATCGGAAGGAAGCCCCTCAATATCAAGTAGGGGACCAAGTCTGGTTATCCACCAAATATCTACCTCTAAAAGGGCCACGCACATTCAACCCAAGGTACCTTGGTCCCTATTCCATCACTACCATAGTAAACCCAGTAGCGGTCAAGTTGGACTTGCCCCCTCACATGAAGATACATCCGGTCTTCCACGTCTCTCTATTAAAACCCGTGCAACCTCAAACCCGACTAACTAAATCTCCAAAACCCATCCTAGTTGATGGAGAACTCGAGTTTGAAGTCAAAAGCATTCTGGACTCCAAGATCTCCAAATCTAAACTATTTTACCTAATTGACTGGAAAGGCTACGGCCCCCAAGAGAGATCCTGGGAACCTGCTGAATATGTCCACGCTCCTCGCATAATCAAAAAATTTCACCGAACATTTCCTGACAAGCCAAAACCCCCGGAGAAGCCCGGTTTGGGAGGGGCCTTGGGGGGGGGTACTGTCATGATCTCTGCTTCCAAAAGGTCAGGGTTTTCCCAACTCCCTTGGAAGCAGATCCATAACCCAGGTTCCGAGGGCCAACCAGTCCCAATTGGGACCTTTTGGACCCAGTCCTGGCGCCAGTGGCACCAGGCTCATAAATGTGCCCAGTCCCAGCGCTGGAAGCGCCGGGCTCATAATGCTTGGGTGGACTTACCTGCAGCAGACCATGCTGCTTACTTGCCTGCCAGCTGAGCCTCTGATCCTCTTCTGTTTGGAACTACTTTTCCTGTTGGGTGGGGCAGGAGCCACTCCCTAGATTCAGAACACTGGAACTCTTCTGGAAAGCAGGAACTCTTTTCTTACTTAGGCGTGGCTGTGGAAGGAGACACCTAAGCACTACAGGAGGCTATTTAAACCACACCCGGTGGATGAATCTTGCTTTGCGTTATTCTGCATCCTCTGCAGCAGAACGCTCATCGTGTCTTCTGCATCGGATCCTGGGCCTAAGGAAAAAGGCTTACCATCCTGAATCCAGTCTTCAGCAACACCTATAAAGACAAGAAAGAACAGGTTAGCATTCCGGCATCTGAAAGACAAAGGCTTACCTACTCTTCGTGCGCTCCGGAGGTCTTCACACTGCATTCCGGCATCTGAAAGACAAAAGCTTACCGACTCTTCGCACGCTCCGGAGGCCTTCGGCGCTGCATCCTGCATCTGAAAGACAAAACAAGGTGCGTTTAAAGACATTGGGGAACTTTAATACTCACGTGCCATTACTCCTTTCCACATCAACCCCAGTGGGTATTCCGGCACCCTGCAGCCGCTCCGAACTCGTACCTGCAAAATAAAAGACAGTTAGAGTGCATCGTGAAGCAGGCAACAAGCGCTTACTTACGTGCTTCCAGGCGCTTCTATTCATCATACGGACTCCATCTTCAACTCACTTCAGCCCGTCATCCGCCATCGCCGGAACCTGCAAAACAAGAGACATCATTGCTAAAGACTTTAAAGACAATAGAATTACTCGAAACTTACCGTTCGTGCAGTAAACGACGGACAGCAGTCCTCTGAAGTCAAGAGGCCTGCGCTACCGATCCAGTGAAGAAACTGGTTACAGCACCCTGCCCCGAGGCAGATGGAGAGCTCGGCATTCACTTACCTAAGGTGAGAGCGTTAACCTTTGGGGGTCTACAGGAGAGCAAAAAGGGAAGAGATAGGGACACCCCAATAACCCCAGTTCATTAATCCCATATTTTCTGTCTGCAGACATCTTACTCTTGAAGTCAGGCATACAGTGCACAGAGGTCCAGCCCAAAGAGCCAACCGGGTGCTACACATCACCTTTGAAGATACGGTAGTCGCCCAGTCAAGACCGGCGCCTCTGCGAGAATCAGGTGAGCGTTACAGATACAACAATGTAAGATAGTCCCTGAGTTTTTGGATAGTGTTGATGTTGACCGAGTCTGTCCGTGAACATACGCATGGTCAGCAAACATCAGACCCACTAGCGCAGGTAGGAGGTTCAGTATGTTTTATGCTATATGTATATAAACTAAGGAAATCCTAGGAAACATTTATCCAATTTATATTGTCTATATCTATATTCAGTGAAAAAAAACTTTGTTAAAATGGATGTTATGGGTAAGTAGCGCTACTAAAAAAAACTTTGTTAAAGTAAAACCGAAAAACCCTTGAAATTCGCCAGTTATGGTAAGCTAAGCAACCATAACTCGTGCCACCACCGTGCCCTACTAAGACTAACACCCATGAATTTCTGGGGTTTTTCGATTTTACTTGAAACCATAACATCCCTTTAACAAAGTTTTTTCTTTGAATTTCATAGGTTTCTATTAGTCCAACATAACCATAACGTCCCTTTAACAAAGTTTTTTCATTGAAAATATATATATAAGGTAGAACAGCAGAGGAAAGAAAACCATACTCCAAAAAGTGAGGTACTGCAAGTCCCAACAAGAAATAAACCAACTCTGATCTAAGTAAAGAAAACGAGTTTAATGATGGTAAAAAAATGGCAAAACACACACAGCAAACAAAGCAGGACGCCAAGGCAGTGTCCTGAACGATGCGTTTCGTGCTTCCCTGAGCGCTTGGTCACGTTAGGGGACTGGGAAACCAATCACCATACCTATTACAGTGTAGTCCCTCTCCCATTTTGCCTATCCCTAAAGGTCAGCAGCTATGCCGTGAAGCCAGGGCGGCCATATTGGACTGGAGTAAAGTCCCACATATACCCATAGTAAAGTAAATTAGGTATAACAGTATAGTACATTGCACATTAAAATAATTCAGGAAACATGTTTAAAATGTCACAAAAATGAGAAGTAAGCATAACTGAAATTATATGAATGCCTCACTGTCAAAGGAAATTGGCAGTCCATAGCTGCAGCATAAAGTGCAAGAGCATTTCTATGTAAACATATCGACATAGCAGCATAAAAATGCAGTCCATAGCTACAACATACTACTACGACTAACACCCAGAAATTTCTGGGGGTTTTCGATTTTACTTGAAACCATAACGTCCCTTTAACAAAGTTTTTTCTTTAAATTTCATAGGTTTTTATTGGTGCAACTTAACCATAACGTCCCTTCAACAACAAAGTTTTTTCATTGAATATATATATATATATATATATATATATATATATATATATATATATATGTATGTGTGTGTGTAAAACTGTTTTCACATTCTAAAACAAAATATCTGTTAACAATAACGCATATTTTAAATACACCAATGATAGGTGAGGTAGTTGCAGGGAAGAAGCAAAGGGGTTGCAGTGGTGGGTAGTGAGAGGGCCTGTTGGACTTTAGCCCGGCACGGAATTTGGCGCTCTCCCGCTTCTGAGGAGGCTCAGAACCCGGGCAATCTATGAACTGTAGCCCGCATTGTTCTCTTCCTGATTGTCTGGGAGGCCTCCTGAATCCCCTGCTGGGTGTAATGCCTGATTGAACATCTTCCACATCCCACCAATGGTCTTACACAAATGGGCTAGACATGTGAAAGGTGTGTAGGGTGAATTTAGTGGACATTTCCATCTCCCATTATTCAATATACTTTGCAGCTTCTCTTTTGCACCAGTCTCTACCTTTCTCGGGAGGACAGCTCAGGGGCAATGTGCTCGCCTTGGAAGCAAGACGACACAGAGCAACGCAGGTTTCATCCCCGGGTCCACGCTTAGAAATCTCTGGGTATTAAGCTTGTTATATATGACCTATCATATCCTTGCACGCGGTCTCATGGTTATCTATCTATCTGTTATTTTTATATGGCGCCACTCACCCGTAGGCCTCAGGGCACTTACAGACAGAAAAAACATAAAACATAAAGTGGCAAGCGTTCGGCTAATGTGTCAGTAGCAAAAAGAAAGGAGAAGAATTAACTGAAACGTCCCTCCATCAAACAACATTGTTTTCAACTGTTTTTTAAAGAGAGTTTTGGAGAAGCAGCACTTAGGATCAAGAGGAAGAGAATTCCAGGTAGTTGGTGCCCATGCATTGAAACTGATTTGGCCAATCTTCTTGAGAGCCACGCGCGGCTAGTGCAGCAGCTGGTTACCATTTGAGTGGAGTGTCCTCCTTACAGGAGCTCTTTTTATCCTGGCGGAAAGGTAGAGGGGTGCATTAGCGGAGAGGAACTTATATACCAGAACAGCGCCCTTAAATTTGATTTGTTTCTCAAATGGAAGCCAGTGCAACTTCCTTCCAGACTGCTCGGACAGCTCCATTCTAAGCCACTTGGCGCCTTTTTATATTGGCATTGGATGTACCCATCAAGAGACTATTACAGTAGTCCAACTTTATGTTTATGATGACAGCAGCAATCCGGGCTCTGTTTGCCTCTGATAAGTACGGACGAATTTCGCAGAGTAGGATTTGTAGTAGGAGCAAGATGATTTCAGGTAGGAAGTGTGCCTTCTTAAATGACAAATGGGAATCGAAAAAGACAGACAGCTTTGACATTTTCAGACACTGTGATGATGTTGCAATTCACCATGAAGCATTTATACTGACACTTCTCTGTGGAAAAGACATCGAAGGGACACTGTTAAAAGGAAGGACTAAGTCATTTCTTAAAATGAACAGACACGCCTCTTTGTGAATGGATGTGCTCCCACCCACATCTCTTTGCACAAAGCCCACATATTGGGCTCGATTCACACAGTTTTTCACCAGAGCGAAGGCAGAGATGTCGTGAGCATCTCAGAGTTGCACCCGCTTCTGTGTATCTGATTAAGAAACCTAACCCTGGAGATTAACTAGAGATGCACAGCACTCTTGCAATGCCTGGCGCTCTCGAGTTGTCTTTGTGAATCACATTTGCAAGTGAGATAGAGTAACTAAGATAGTCAACGGAAACCTAATTCTGCCGATCTTTTTAAATTTTCTGATGTATAGTGTGCTCCGTAAAAGTTCTACAATAAAGGAGCTTTCAATGAGCTGGTCACATAGGCTGCTTTACAGCAGCCCTATATCTTGGTTCAGTGCTCGCCTCCGGATGGTGATATTTTCTTACTTGCCGCTCTGGCACATCACAAATTAGCATTTCTTCCACAGCCATTGTTTAAAGGGTCATTACTGGTTTGGTGAGGGTTTATGATCTGAAATATGGAACCAGCATCGATAGTGTCGATTGGGTGAGGTATACAGGAGATTTTGAAAAACCTAATTAAAATAACATACAGTGCAGTGAATTTCAACCTCGGCTGGCATGTGTATGTTCATGAACATTTGAAGAGGGTGGACTACTAGCCCCGTGATCCTCTCTGGGTTTCACTTTCACCCCAGGATCAGATCTGACCTTTCCTGTTACAAAGGCAATTATGTCTGCAGACACCTAAAGAGCCTACACAAATGATCTTTCTTCTAAAATTCTTTTCTAGGCAGCCAAGCAACCACAAATGACTTCTGCAACTGGCCTTTCCTTTCCAATGCACATTTCAGATCAAGTGGCTTGCGATTAGCTGGCTGCCAGGTTCACTGCGCCCCACGCACATTAACATCTCACGGTTCACTCAGGTCCCCCGCCATTTCCTGCTCAGCTCTCTCCAGTCCCTTCACAGCAGTGATAGGCTTGACAATAAAGCATTATCTGGCAGAGATTGCAATCACAAGGCTTTGACTTGTTCATGAATGCAATTATTATGTTCACAGCCTGCAATCAGTTCCAGTCTGTCATTGTGAAAAGTGCATCTCCCTTTAATAGCGACGCCTACAGTATGTCAATTTCGGTTTCAATTATATCAGACTGTTCGCTATCGTATATTTCAGCACTTTCATTGTATGGTACTCGGTAGTTGCTTTTGAAAATTACAGAGGATGGTGGGGGTGGAGGGAGTACCATACTGCTAAGCCATCAAATAATAAACAAATGCAGGTGTTCACTTGAAATAACTGAGGGAGCAGGTCCAATAATAATATTATGTTTTTATACAGCGCTTAATGTTGGGTTCCTTCTGCTTCTAATGGTTGTGATAATAGATATTATTATAATTGCATGATGACTCCAGAAGGATGAGGGCTTAGTGCTCAACACCGTGAGCGTCTTACCATGTCTGTGCCAATTCGCCTTTTAATTCAAGCATTTCACAAACACATACTAAGCTGCAAGCTCACTCTTTACCTGGCAACTTACTGACATATATTAATTCAGAGCTCAGTCTCAAACAATGTTCTGTGTATTTCTGACACTGAGCCAGATGAAGCCTGTTCAGATGTCTTCAACCTTCAGCATCGCCAGAAAAATGCAATAAGAGGAGTGGCTGGGAGGGATTGGGAGAGCAGGTGTTTGGAAGGGAGGGGGGCCGGGTAGACAGATGGGGAATGTTATGGAGTACAGAAAAGAGATAGGAAGCTATTAGGCAGTGCTCCAGGTAAGGTTTTGAATTGATATTATTTTACTCCCTATTTTTAAAGTTGTGGGTACATTGATTTTTAGAGCATATAAAAATAAGTCCCACTTCTAATGGGAGTATTTAACGAGAGCAAAAATAGGTTTTAAGTGTAAGCCAGAAATGTTTTGTGATAAATATTTCTTTGCACATAGTTATTCATGCACATTAACAAGATCCATGTTTACCTCTTCAGATCAGGCATCGGAAATTAATAGTCTCCAACTGTGGCACGACGTCTACTGCTGGTCCAAACATATCCATGGAGCTGTGTGGACGAAATCAGGGGGATATGCTCCTATGTACCCATTTCCTAGATTTTTGTTGGCATTTTTATTTTTTGTATTTGCCTATTTTTAAGGGGTAAACGTGGCTTATACACCCCTTAGCTATAGGTCTGTAAGTCGTAAAGCATGGGGTGGGAGGGAAATGAAGCAGATCCACTTACCGTCTGACAACCACAACAATTGTGGCCTTTTCCTGGTATTTTATTATGTCTTCAGCATGGAGAATGGCAAAGTGTAATGTAGCCAGTCTCGTGTGCGAACCGTTTAAAATGGACAATTGCACTTCTTGTCTTTAAGAAGAAGGGTGAATGGCCACCAAATGTATAATTTAACCTTATAATTGAATCAATTTAATTTTCTAAATTGGAGGACGTGGATAGGCTGCATGGATTCTGGAATGTAACTTTAACCCAGTGTCACTAAAAAAGAACATCTAATGGAATTTTTCCATAAAAACCCAATGCGCCACAAACTAGAAACATGAAGTTTCCCCCTAAATTGCAATATTAACTAATTCAATACTAGTCCGTTCTCATGGTGCAAAACATAATTTGTGATTCGACCTTGAAATCTCAGGTCTTCTTCAGGGCACTTATATAATTCAAATTCATTTATACAGCTCAAGTCGAGACTCTTCCAAATGATATCTTGTGCTGATTGTTGAAACGTAACTGTTCTGTTCACTTAAAAAAGGCTGTCCACACCAAACTCATCATTTCCATCAGTAGTCTTTGAAGCATGATTTGGGCCATTTAGCGCAGTGCAAAGAGTACTTTTGCAGTGCAAAGTGACTTTACACTGCAAAAATAGAATTTGCACTGCTCTGTGAATCAGGGTGTTTTATGGCAATATAAAGTCACTTTGCACCGCGCTAAAGGTTCCATGAATTAGGCCCTTTATCTTGTAACACATGCCTCTGGCACGTCCCTTAGCATGTGTGTATCCCTTTGTCCATGCAAATGACTGCGACATACGGTCAACAAGGGGTTGGAGAAGAGCACCCACTGATCAATTGCATGACTCTGGCTGGACTGCATTAATGACAAGATTCATATTCCAGAAGACCAGGCCTCAGTCCAGCCTGCAACTCATCTCAGTACAATATATTAGTTTATCATTTAGCGCCTGTACTGTTGCTGTACTAAGGCAATGTCAGGAATTGGGGATGGGGCAGGAAAACGTGTGCTGTCTATGTAAGATGACTAAGAATTGTGGAAACTACATTACCCATCAGCCTGTGGAATAGCGTGTAGTGCTGGCCTTCGTGCTTCACACCAGCTGATTATGATTACAGGGCTTACTTAATGTGAGGGCCATCCGTCCTCAGGTGCAGATTATTCTGGGTTTCCAGCACGGGCGGTCACAGCGGTTTGTTTGAAGACGTTAGGGACGCCGGAGGAATGCTGTGTTCTTAGAAACCTGGGCCATGGCGTTGATCAGGAGCGGCTCTGCGAGTATTCAGCCTTCATTCTATGGGTCCAGGTTGCCCCACGGGGCTCCTGGACACACAGATAAGTGTTGAGCCACTGTTTTCTATGGCGGGGGGAGGCTGGAACTAAAGAATGTGCACTGCTCACACTATGCTAGTCAGGAAGCACAGCGGCTTGCAATTGCTCTGTTTCACCTTACGGAACTGTGTTCTTGAACTTTAATGTGCAAGTAAAAGCTATTACCATTGTGAAAGAGGGTGCACTATGCGAGGGACACGCTGAAGGAACTACCGGAGAGATAGTGTCAGGAAATGACATACATTACATGCAGAGAAAGGGGTCTTGCTCCATGGGCTGCATAATGGGGAACTCCTTAAGGTGATGACACATCCTGCTTGCTTTGCTCGCCCAAAGGGCCATCTGTCTTGTTTTTTCATGAAAGGGGAATACCCCTTGTTTGTGCCATGCTGCTTGCTACAACGCCCATGTCTATATACCATGCTGCCAAAAGGACTATGTTTCATGTGCTTATGTTACATTACCTTCCATGTGATATGCTTCCATATTATGTCCTTTATGCTGCAATAAGGTCCATGTTGTATGTGCTCCACAAGCCTTGTAGCAGAATACAGGTTTAGGTAGGAGTGTTCAGGTCTGGGGTTCTAGGATTGATGTATGCAGAGATTTTAGAGAGTAGGACAGTAGTGTTAATTCATGTGTGTTGTTTTTTCCCTAAAATTCCCCCAAACCCATCCAACTATGGTACCCTATTTCCTCTTTCTGGTTTTCTTTATCTCCCCCCTACCTATCCATAACCTCTCCCTACTTCCTCTTCCCCCCATTGGCTACCACGTGGTTACCTGTTTTCTAATCAGGTTCCCGTTCCAACCACGGTGGGAGGGTCAATCTATTCGGCTTCTGTGGTTCAGGGGAGAGTCGATATTCTCTCCTCCCTTGGTTCTTGACAGGCAATAAAGAATGGGAGGGCCAAATCCAGTGGGCGTGGTCTAATTCGCAGTTCAGGGATAGAGCAAAGTGATGGTTCATAATGCGGGCCCAGCTGTGCACCTTATGGCCGTGATGGTCTGCCCGGCCAAGTTTGAATGCCATTCGCACCCACCATTAAAAAAACATCAGAGCTAATGTCATTTTAAAAAAAGAAAACATGTCTGATGTGTGAAGAATCTAGTGAGATCATCCGTAAAACCCCGACACAGGCCTCCACACATGTGGCCAGGGAAAAGCAGCCGCCACCTGATACTGACCCTGGGGTGGTATTATGAGGGAGGATCACTTGGGAGGGGACTCATGTCATGGGGAATAGGAGATCCCTCTAAATGATTCACCTAACGTTCCTCCAGCCTTAATGGCTTATTGTGAAACTGACAGTTTTGATCTAGTACAAACAGGAACATTATGTATTTCAAGTCCTATAATGCTCAATGCTCTTGGTACTGAGATAAGGAAGAGGGGCTCAGAGTTAATGAAGTGTTATGAGCGGTCTAGTTGTTCGAATAGAAAACACCTGAGTGGGATCTTCAAAAACTTAAAGGACTTTCAGGTGCGTGAGCAGGAGCAGGGAGAAGCAGAAGCTGGCGGTGTTGTTGTGGCAGCATCGCAACGCTGTGAAGGAGATGTGGTAGCTGTTGGGGAAACGTGGTCATGCAGAGAGCACAGCAGAAGTGGTGCTGGAGCAAGCCAGGCCATTTGGGAGAGGAGCTCCCGACACACAATGAACTGCTCCGCTACTAAATTTGCACCAGAGAGAGCTCCATGGAAGGTCTGCACACCCAGCGGTAGACCAACCGGAGCAGGGAGAAGCAGACAAGGCCCCGAAGAGACCTGCAGCAACACCAGCGAGTCAGAAGGAGACGTCAAGGCATACCGGTGCGTTGGCCTGAAGCAGGTGACCCCAGGGCTCTTCGAATGAGACCGCTAGGTGAGAATAATCACAACATTCCATGTGTGCTGCACTTTATTTCATTTCACGGCTGAGTTTGCAATAAGGTGCATGAGGTGTCGTAGCTACTTAGTTACTAGTTAAAGGTTTCGTCTGACTTGTTTTAAGATACTTGCTAGCATAGTCTTCAATGAATGTCATTTATATAGTAGCACTCATTGAAATATTTCAAGAAAACCGATCCCAATGTGTGATGTGTGCACAGTGCCAAACGTGTAGCACTTCAGTAAAATGTAAGTGCAATTTTGTAAACAAAGTCCAATCGAATGGAACTCACAGTGTTTCCACGGGTATAGTTTGCAGTTCAGACACTGAATCCAGTGCCCATGTTGCATTTGTAACGTGTGGATGCCGTACAGATTTAAATCACTAGTTAGGGATGGAAGGGAGCTTAGGAGGAGTCATTTGTATTCCTATAAAAATGATGTAAATGCATATCCCATGCAAGCCCACATTCTCAATTTGCACAATGAAATTCGGAAGTAAAGTGAACGGAAAGGGAAACTTATATCTGTTCAATACAATCTGAAAAACATTCTCCCATGTTCAGGTGGGTGAGCTGGAATGAAGCACATTTTAAATTGGTGACACTGCTTCCCTGCAGGTGTCTGATGCGATTCACCATGACCATATTTTAAATGACACAGTACACACCTATATTTAAGAAAACCGCAGAACCATAATTACATGGGAATAGGACAGTGATGCAACAGTTCCCTGATAACAGCACTTGTTATTAAAGTTCGGAGAAGCACAAGTTCTGTGTTTTATTAGCAAGTGTAACTTTATGTGCAGTTTAAAGATGCTAACATATTAGAGAAAGTAAAATGCTTTGAAGCATCATGCTACTGTCATGATCCATACGCCGTCTAGATTGCGATGTTGCACAATTAAACCCAATAGCTGCTAAGTGGCAGCGTTACAATTAAAATGCTTTTTTACAATTTTTATTGAGACCTCAATATGTATACAGAATTGAGTATGGAAGTGAATGGTTGCGTGTAAGAAATAGTGAGACAAATGCAGGCATGTCAACTTAGCTTTTATAGGTAAGCTGCTTGTGATTGTGTAACATTGTGGTGACTTCCCCTGCCTAAAGCTTGGGGACCAACTTAATCTTAATTTAACCTTTCATTTTTGTATTCAAATAAATTTGAGTTTTGAGGAAACTGGCTATTTCTTGCCCAGAATTCTGGGGTGGGATTGTAATACGAGGGGGCGTTTCAAGCAAGGTGTCCACTTGACGTAGTAGCCATACATTAAACAAAATATATCTTACACTGGAGCATATCTGGGTAAATTAATGAAAAACAGTGCCAATAATATCTTCCCAATGCACAATGAAAATTAGCAGCAAAAGAAAAGAGCTATATCTGTACTCATGATAGACCCACAGATCATTGAATGCACATTACAGGGCAAAAGAACCACACTTTCTTTTGTGTGAAGTATTACCATTAGCGGATCTAAGTAGGTCAGGAAGAAACTAGGGTTATTCATTGTAACCTCCTTAGAAATCGCTCTCTCCCCTTCCAGTTTTAAGTCGATTTGGAATTTGTACTCATAGTAACTTCATTGTGAATTAGCCCCATCTTCTTGTGTAGCTGAATCATCCTTTGGTAAACGTATGGAGCAGTGTCAACTAAATGTTATTTGGATGTGCTACTGAGACTTATTTGTAGCTTTTCATTGTATTTTCATCTTGTGTTCCATTTAAGAAGTCTAGGCAACTAGTTGCATTGCAGTGGTCATTGAGGACTGCTTTGGATCTACATTTAGTTATACAGTTGTATGTACCACATGCCCTTCTATCCTTTTTAATATGCCTTGTACAGAATTTATGGTATTAATGGTGGACAATGTGCAACATGGAAATATTAAGCCTAACATATGAGAGCCACTTAACTGAGAACAAATATGTTAATGTTAAAGGTATTTGTATCATGCACTGTCACCACCGGAGTGGTGCCAAGGTGCTTTGACAGATCTGAAAACGGAAGAGGGTAAGAAGGTTAGTGGGATTGAGTGGGAGAAAAGCAAGAGAGCAGTGATGTGCTGTTGGCGGCCTCAGTTCGGTTTGCACCGTTTGCTGAGCTTGCGTGTGCTTTTCGGTTGGGAGCCGTTCTGTGCTGTTGTATGAGGCTATGTGTACTTTACTTTGTCGTTGCAGTGTGGTGAAGTGTGTGCAGTTTGTTGTGCATCAAAGGTATGGTTGTGTTTAGTTAGAGTTTGAGATGGGTATGCAGAGGGGTGAGATTGCTTAGTGGGTTGGTAAGTGGCATCGCTGTTTAGAAGTGACACATGCTAATCTTCACAAATCTGCCCACCTTGTTAAACTCTGAGCACCCACGGTAGCTCCCATCATCACCAAATGTATTAATGCCTCCTTCAATACCAATGCCGTTCTTGCCAGTATTAAAGAAGCGTGGGTTACCCCACTCATTAGAAAACCCTCGCTGGACCCTACGGTACCTACAAACTACTGCCCAATCACCACAGTGCCTTTCTTGTTAAAAATTATAGATAAAATAGCCTACTTTCAAATACAAAACCATCTTGAACAAAACCACCTCCTTGGCGCCAGACAATCCGGCTACCGGCCAAATCACAGTACCAAAACGGCACTATTGGACCTCAAAATCCAGATGGATTCCATAAGAGACTCAGGTAATCTCTGCATCCTACTCCTCTTAGACCTATCTGCCGCTTTCGATCTGGTGGACCACGATAAATCACATTGTCAGAAAACGTTCAATTCTCGCATTAAGCTACCCTGTGGGTTAAATCCTTCCTTGCAGAACGCACCTCAAAAATAACCATTGGAAAGGAATCAGCAGATCCCATATCAGTGCCTATAGGGGTTCTGCAAGGCTCATGCCTTTCGCCCACTCTCTATAATGCCTACACCAAGCTGCTATTTGTAGCCCAGCAAGCTCTGGGTGTCATCTACATGAATTTCACAGATGACACCCAGATCCTCATCTCTATCACTGGCAACTATGAGGAAGACACTAACACCATAAATAAGATCTATGCTATAATCCAAAACTGGATGGCCACAAACAGCTTGTGCCTTAACAATGAGAAGACGTTGATCCTAATCTTAGGCTCCTCAGCCAAAATCAAATCTCTCCATGCTGATTATGCATCAATGACCATAGATGAAACACCCATCCCAGTCCACAAGCAGGTCAAAACCCTGGGTGTCCACCTAGACGCAAATCTAACAATGACGAAACATGTCAACGCTCGCTCATCTGCCACCTCCCTCACTTCCAAACATATTGCCCTAAGCGGCCAATTCCTGACCCCGCAAAAATGCTTAACTCTTGCCCGTGCTCCGATCGCATCAAAATTAGACTATTGCAACTTTCTATGTATAGGCTCTTCGAATGCCAATTTGGCCAAACTCCAACTACTACAAAATAAAGCTCTCTGCGAGCAGCCCTGGGATTAAAAAAAAAAAATTAAAAAAAAATTGGACCACACATCTAACACGAGGAGAGAAGCTCACTGGCTCCCCATCAAAGCCAGAATCATCTCTAAAACCCTATGTGCCACACACAAATGTATATCCAAGAAAAAACTCCCACCTACCTTAAAACAGCTATCTCCCTTAACAAGGCCACAAGAACACTTAAATCCAACAACAGTTCTCAACTCATCGTCTCATGTTACAAAATTACAAGGGCTGGGGGTAGTATCTTCCCAGTACTAGCTACAAAACTCTGGAACTCACTCCCTGTTCACTATAGAATTGAACCATCCCATCAGCGTTTTAAGAAGAAGCTAAAAACATGCTGTTCAACAAATTCTAAAACAAACACTAAATATTCCTTGGGTTCGCGGGTCGCCCCACCAGTACTACTACTGGCATATCTCAACTATGTGTATAATTTCGAACCACCCCGCCTGTAACTGTATTATGATATTACTGTACAATAACTAAGTAGCATGAAATGTATCTATTTGTTATCAATGAAAAGAGAGATTTAAGCACACTGTAACCTGCTGCGATCTCAATTGCATCATATTCTAATTTGTTTGAAAAATAACCTTATTCTTAACTGTAACCAGAGATTCAAGCCTTACTGTAACCTACGCCTTGATACCCACGGGTTTTGGCGTATAATAAATGCAATCAATAAATAAAACATGTCTAGATGCAATGCAAGCTAATCTGCACAATTCTGTCTAGATGTGACACAACCTAGTATTACAGTTGTCCAGATATGACTCAATGCTAATCTTCACAATTCTGTCTGGATTTGACGCAATGTTAATCTTCACAGTTCTGTTTAGATGTGACACACGGTAGTATTACAGTTCTCTAGATATTACTCAATGCTAGTCATCACAAATCTGTCTAGATGTGACACAAGCAAATCTTCAAAATTCTGTCTAGATATGTTGCAAGCTAATATTACATGTCTGTCTGGATATGACGTAATGCTAACCTTAACAATTTTATCTAGATACGATGCAAGCTACTCTTCACAATCCTGTCTAGGTGTGGTGCAAGCTGTCGTTCACAATTCTGTCTTGATATGACGAAAGCTAGTAATACAGGTCTCTCTAGATATGACGTAATGATAATATTCACAGTTCTGTCTAGATGTGACACTGGCTCATATATGCAATTTTTCAGGACTAGCTAGCACATAGTATAGTCTGCCTAGTTGTGAGATATTGCTCACTAATAGTTATCTTGATGTGAGAGATGGCTGGGCAACACAGTTCACAACTCAGTGAGTCTATGTGGGCGACAGTTGTAGAATGGAAGAGAGTACATGCACATTACCTTCTATTTGGTGGCAATAAGATAAGAGAGAGGTGGGCCAGTTTTATGGTTGTAGAGATAGCTGGGCCCCTGTTATGTTAAGCTATGTTACGTTCATTTATACCACACACAGAAACCACCCAAGGGCAGTCTCCAGGTGCTCACGTGGCTCTGCAAGAAAGAGAACGTGGTTGCTTAGTGAGGGAAGAATGGTAGGATAGGTACAGAACCAGGGGAGACTGTCATCTGAGTGTGCTGGCTTGCAGATGGTAGGTTGCGTGCACTGCATGATCAAAGAACAGAAAACCTCTGTGGGTTGGTGATCATTCATGATCATCTACAATCATGTTTTAACCCACCATGTCTTACTAAAAAAGAGAAATATCCACTTGCATACCAGTCTGGCCCCACCCCTAATGACTGGCCCATCCTGAAATGCTCAACAACTCTCCTTTGATCAAGAGGACCCATGGCAACCCCATGGATGCATTCTTCATTGGCCATCATCATCGGCAAGGCGTGGCTGAGGTATACTGACGCCACAAAGAGCAATGGGTCCATGCCTGGATTACCGTCACTAATGGAGGGTGAAGGACCAAGCACCCAAACATGTGAGAGGTCCTCTAATAGCAAAATAACCGGTTATGTGATATGGTAGCACCAAGAAAAGTCTACTCTAATTTTAGCTCACCAGATCTTTTCAGAGGAGAAACAGCCATTTGCATATCTAACTGGTCCCAATAATCAGGGCATTCTAGCAGCAAATAGCAGATAGTGTTTGTGAAACATCCTATTAGGTATTTCTTAAACATTCCAGACTGGAGGCACCAGAATGCAAGTGAACAACATCACCTGATCAACTACTCCAATCTGGTGCGAGTAATGGTGTCATCTGAAGTGATAAAGGCAACACTAGCCAGTCTAGCTTTAGAAATCTGCATCTAGCAGCACCTAATTTAAGACCTCATAGTTCCAGAATTACATTGAAACTGTTAAGGCTTCTGGGGAGCTTCTCATTTGCAGAGTGAATGTGTAACTCTGTGCAAGTAGACCTTCCTAAAGAATTACACAAGAAGTAAGAGTTTTGTCTGTGAACATCGTTTGGCAATGGAAAACATCCCTTTCACCTTTCCACGTCTTACCAATAAAACCCATGTTTAACACATTGGGCCTCATTATGGGTCCCGCGAAATCGCTGCCGGTGCTAAAAAACGTCCATCTACAAGCACTACAAGGTTTTTCCGTGCTCAAAAAGCCCTCTTTGAATTGAGCCCTCTTTGGATTGAGCTTTTTGTATATCCTTCTTCAAGCTGGAGATCAGCCTCTAAGTGTGGCACTGGGTTTCAAACCCATTACTCTTTGCATTGTCTAGCTTCCAAGACAAACACATTGCCTCTGAGCTATTCTTCCCGCTAAGCCAAATACAGCCCTATTTGGATTTCCTTCACAGGCAAGTGCCTTGATATGTGGCTGTAAATGTTTAAAACCATCCCATAAGTCAAAACTTTCTGAAAAGCCATCAATCCAGTTTTCCCACAGTGTCGCGACCAGTAAACTATAGTTAAGGTGGTGGATAATGGCAGTGATGTAGGTCTGTTTGTGAGTTCCCAGTGACATTCTCCATGTTGGAGGAAGGGACAGAGTTAATCATTCTTGCCAAGGTCCTGGGTGTCGGAAAAGGTCATGGAATATATGCTTCCTTTCTGACATGGTGAATCCAGTTGATTGTGCTGGGAACAGTTAGGTCAGTACTTCGTCACCTCATGTGATCACTAGGTGTTGAGATTGTAAGCCATTTTGTTTAACATCAATGTGAAGTGGAGTGAGGATACTGAGGTGTCTCCATCCACCAGCCTTAAGAAAAGGGTTTACCTACAAGTGGCATCTTCTCGTTGATGTCTTCCACTTAATGAACTGTCTTTCTGTTTTCGTTAAAACAGGATATGCTCTCAAATCCCCTCCATCTCAGCTCCACTGAGACAAAGTTAGGTTCTTCACTTCGTGTCAGTCCTCGATTCCCAGACAACCCTGGCATTTGCATCAGGATCACTCCCACTTTGTCATAGATGCACATTCCCAAAGCTCAGATCCCAGTCTTAATTTCAAGGATCACTTTGACAGCATTTTCCTCATGTAAACGTTTTCAATCACATCTGTTTTGAAAATGAATAGCCCTTTCCTCCTTTCACCGATCTGTATGCACTTATGTGTTAAACACTCCCAGGAACTTAGTTGCCTGCATATGTATTACACGCCCTGGAGACTAACTGTAATGGCATTGGTCACATCACTTACTCAGGCCAGGTGACTCAGTGGAAATGCCCGTTAGATCTATAGTATTCTCTATATGGGTGCCACCATATAGGCTGGCATGCGCCGACACCAAGTCCCTCTGTCTCATTCCTGCAACTGTGTGGCATTTGACACTTTGTTTGTACTCCGAGGATAAAGTGTCTCCACCACAGACCTTCCTATTGAGGCCATCTCTCAGGAGTGACTTTGCATCTTGCCGACTCGTTAGTTGGCCTGATAATGGTATCAACTTTCTATTGCCTTGCTTGCTTCTTGGATCTGCCTGGGCCTCACCTTAAGTCCGCTCTCTTTTCCCCCCCTCAGTCTGAACCCTGCCTTCCTCTCCTATATTGGAGATCCTACCCAGCTGGCATGGTCCTCTTTCCCTGACATGTTTTCCTTACTCTCCTGCACCCATCCTCAGTCCACACCACTAGCTGTGTCATGCCTCTTGCCCCATTACTCTCCATTATGGGGACTGTGCCCTCCGGGAATCAAGTTGCACGCTCTTCCTTAGCTTGATGCTGGCATTCCTCTTTACCTCCACCCACTACAGTGCTCTCACTGTCACTGCATCACTCTATTCAAGTGTATAGTGTTCTGCACCACCAGGTGTAGTGTACCCACTACCTATCTGGGTAGTTTGGTTGCTCCTCACTAGAATTACCATTTCCATATTACCTGGACATTGTGGAGCAAGCCACATGACAATGGACTCAGCAAGCAGGTACCAGGTGCAAGCTGCAAGCAGTACTTGACAGTATGTAAGGGATTGATAATGCGCAAACCTAGCAGGCTATTAAAGAAGCACTGTACAAAGAGGATGCACATAGGAAAAGGCTGGTCTCCTGCTTATTCCATCTGGCAGCTCTTTGTTTGCAGACTGCCAGTGTTGTGGTTTCTGGTGGTGAACTAGCCTTTGGAGATGGTGAGTTCCTCGGCTAAGTAGTCATTAGTTGTGCTTTTGTTGTGACTGGTTTGTAGGTGATACAGGCAGCCTTGAACATGATTTGAAGGGGTAGGCTGTGCAGTTCCTTGAGAATGGCTGGAATGTGGCCAAATTGTTTTTGTCCAGTGATGAGGCATGCTGCAGCATGCTGGATGACTTTCAGAGGGGCCACATGGCATCTGGGATGCCTGCAAGTGGGGTGTTTCCACCCTCTAGCCGGGAGATTAGCAGGACTTGGACAACAGTTAAACTTGGAGCAGGGATGAAAAGACTTGACCTTGTGGAGAAACACAAGCTTGCACCATGCTGCTTAGATTTTCTTGGTAATGTGTGTTTAAATAAAATGTCACAGTTCATAGTTAAGTCAATGGTTTCTGAACTGGTTGAGAGTTGAGACATTAATCAGTATAACTCTGTAAGACAGTCAACTAGGAAATGGCATGCTTCTTGTGGTTTCGTAGGAGAATGAAGTCAGTCTTTGTAGGGATGAGTTTTAGGTAGGCACTTTGACATCCAGGCTTGGATTAGGTACAGCCATTTCCTGAGTCAATGAATGTAATTGATGCAATTGCTCATTAGATGAAGCTGGGTGTCATCTAAGTATTGGTGTAAATTGATGTCAGTGTTGGGAGGTGTTCATCTAAATGCTCCATGTAGAGGCTGACAATGACAGGGACAGGATGAAGCAGTGTGTAGCTCTGCAGGTTACAGATTTGTGTTGGAATCTGTTGGAGCATATCTGAATGAGTTGGTCTCACTTGGAATGGTATGAGGCGAACCAATGAAGGACTGTTCCTTCAAAGCCCATGCATGTGACGAGGTGTTGAGGAGGGCTTCATGGTCAAGGATATTGAAGGCATCAGAGAGCTTAAGGAGGGCAAGCAAGCAGGAGTCATTGATCATTTGCATAGTGGTGGTCTCTGTGCTGCATTGCAGTTGGAAATCAGATTGTTACCTCCTGCAGAAGATTGTGATAAGTGATTGTTTCATGTAACTGGTTGATGACAGTCTTCGAGATTACTTTGTTGAGGGTGGGTAGATGCATGATGGGGTGATAGTTGGTCATGTCATCCGGGTCAAGTATGGGATTCTTCAGCCGGGGGAGGATCTGTTCGATTTTCAGTGTACCTCGGATGGTGCATTGTGTGAGGTTGTACGGACAATGTTCAAATTTGGTGCGAGAGCTTCACCTTTGAAGTCCTACACAAAGGAGGTAGAGAGAATGGTGATTTTGTAGTTGGGTTTGCGGGCTGTTCGGGTGTTGGGCCGGTCTTCTGGAATAATGCCCCTAATTTGGTCCGTCCTCATATGCTGCGAGCTGGTATGGGTGAGAGGTATGTTGCATGTTTGGAGCTGTCGATTTATTACCTTAACTTGTCTATATAGTCTGAGCAGAAGCTGTTGATGGGTATGGTTTGCCAGTGGATTGTGGTGTCTGCAAGCAAGTTGAAGCAGTTGGAAGATCACTCTTCTCTTGTTGGATGCTTTTTTGATGGTGGCTGTCTAGTAGTTTGCTTTGGCTGAGGCGATGAGTGGCCTGCATGTTGATTGAAGTTTTCTCAGAGTAATGGAGTCTTCTAGTGGTGGGATATTCTCCAGAATGTTTCTGTTTTGTCCGTAGTGCACTTGCTGCTAATGAGTTCCTGTGTGAACCACAGTGCAGAGGGCATACATTTGTTGAATCAAAGTTTCAATGGTTCATGATTGATTTCTGTTCCATCTTTCCTGCCATTACGGTCAAAAAGTTAATGGTGATTTTTCTCTGGCTCCTTATCCGGTTTAAACAATGTTTTATCACCTGCAAAGTGCTTGCCTTGGTGTGTGGACGAAAAACCAAACATTGCTTGCATGCTTTTTATTTCATATGGCATTCAGTTCGAGAGGCTTGAGAGTCCATATTGCAAAAACCTTGCAAACGCAAATTGTCCTATTGGAAATTAAAATCTCAATGCATTTTTGCACCATGGCAAAGTTTGCTCTTGTGCTAATATGTAACAATATTAGCACAAGGAAACAGTTTGATATGATTACAATAATGAATTTTAAGAATGTTTTTGCACGGTGGCAATTTTTGCCCCAGTGCTAATGCCATACAAAATTAAAATTGCACTGATGAAACATTTCTGTAATATGGACTTCTCTTATGGTTTGCTGACTTTGGAATGATATTTCATATTTTGTTCAGGTGACATCTAACCTTATGTCCTTTAGAAAAGCTTTAAAGGTGCATGTGCTGTCCCTTGTCTCTGAAGGTGTGTTATTCTACAACCCTGGCGTTAAGGGTTTAACGGCGCCGTAAAATGTGTCGGCGCCGTTGAACCCTTAACGCCTGATTACGAGGTCCCTTTGCGGGACTCGACCTTAACGGCTGGTTTTACCAGCCGTTAAAATAGTGTGCCGCAAAGGGACCTAGGTGCTAATTAGGGTACCGCGGTATTTCCTCATTCCAGCATGGCGGACTCGTTACAACACCGGCACCAACCATGGTGCTAATAGCACCATGGTTTAGCGCTGGGGTTGTAATGAGGGCCTGTCCCTTACTGGGTTCTACGTTATTTCCCCGCAGTCTTTTTCATCGCAGGTTTTTTCATCGCCGGTTTTTTCGAAAAACTCATCGTTTTTTTTTGTTTGGTTTTTTTTTCTGTTTTCTACATTTCATTTTTTTTCTTCAGCATTTGCATTTATCTCAATCCGTAAAACAGTGGATACAACAACTGGCAATTGACAAAATGACTAAACAATTGCAGTAAAATTACCATAAGGTTATGGGGGCAACACTAACACAGCCCTCAGTTTTAACTGTTTATAATGAATTATAATTTCATTGCCACTTGAGTTTATATTCTGAAAAATATATGTTATGTTTTTGTAGTGAAAAGTACACATGCATGGGCTGGTTTCACTAAACATGGTCTGCAACCTGAGGCTCTTTCAATTTTCTATTTTTTGGACTTTGACTCCCATGATCCCTCATCATTAACTATGCTGGTTGGGGTTGATGGGTGCTGTACCCGAAGGAAGAAAAAAAAGGCATTGTCAAATGTTGAATATCCCTGCAAGAAATAAATATGAGGCCTGACTCATGGAATTGTTCACTTGAAAAACGCAGATTTGCGCGCCTTTCTGCCTGAAAATCCCTAATTGAAGTATGGGGATTTTCTGGCAGAAAGGCGCGCAAATCTGCGTTTTTCACGCAAATAATTCCATGAATCAGGATTTTTTAAAAAAGCAAAACCTTAAATCTGTGATTCATGCAATAGAATGCACAGGTGTATAGTTGCACCAAAGTGTTTTTGTGCATTTATTTCGAATGAACGTCATGATGCTAAGGCCCATTGTGAACTGTTGTCATATAATAGAGAAGTCCTAAGTAATTGGCATGAAATGAATACAATTACGCTGTCATCGTTACATGAACCATGAGATTCGCACTATACTCCAAGTGAGATATTGGGGATAATTTGACATCGCAAGTCGGTCTCCATTTTTTCCGGGAATTGGTCGTGCAGAGGAAACCTAAGAAGTAATGTGTGCAGACACGAGTTTACATTGGAGCAGGTGGGCCTGCTTTGTGGACTGGAGCTAAATATAGAGAATTAAGTGGTTCGTCAATGGCCAGTCATGGTTGGCATTTTGCAGAAGGTGTCCATATAGATTTTGTATTCCCAAAAGCACTTTGCTCATTTTCGGAGCTTTACCTAAAAGTTTGTATTCTAAAGGGCATGAAAGGAAAGAACACACAAGCCCTTATTAAAATTTCAGGCATGCTGGCAGGCAGCAGTCAGGCAAATGAAGAAATCTCTTTCTAAATTGCCCTGTTCCTTTCACGTGACCTCTCGCAGTGCTGCAGCACAGAGAGGAAATGTAATAAAGGGGCATCAGCTGCATTTGTTCTTTGATTGATGGGTTTTACTTTCCTGCCATTCCGAAAAGTTATGAAAATGCATTTATTTTCAGATGGGAAAATGCTTGCTGAGCTAAATAGAGGGAATTCAAATCGGAATTTAAAATCATTTTAATTGTGACCGTGTTTGAAATCTCCCTCGGACAAGAAAATGTCCTGCAAATGTATGTTTGGGCTAGAATAAAACTTGATGAAATAGCTAAGTCATTTAAAAGGTCACTTCAGAGATTAATTTGCATTATGCAGTTTCGAATTTCAGCAGAATCTCTTTCACCTTTCACGTTTTCAAAGTAGATATATTGAGTACACAGAGCAGGGCAATAAAACACATTGGGCCTTATTCTGAGTTTGGCAGTATTCTGGTGGTAAATCTGCTGTAATACCGCCAAAATCGGATACGTTACCACAGCTTTGTCCCATGGGTTTACCACATGATTACAAGTAGTGGGAGGGCGGTGTTAACCCCCATTTATTGATTCTATTGGGGATTTTTGGCAGAATTATCACTAGGCAAATTACTGAATGGTAATTCCGCCCATTTATTGGATGAAAAGTGAATGATTTACCTCTAGCATCAAGCGCGAGGTAAATGCTCTACTTTTGCTCTAAACAAATCGGTGGTATTACCACTCGGTAATTCGGCCAGTAATTCTGTCAAACTTGTAATTTGGCAGTTCCGGAACAATTGTGCTAATGGAATTACTGTTGCTTTCTTCCCACACCACCAAACGCGGAATTCCCATTGTTTCCCTTGGGAAGTTTGTGTAGTCCTGACATTGGACCATTTTCAGGTCATAGGAGCTGGCATGGCCCACAGACTCGTACACCAATGATTATCCAGTAGTGAATGTTCCAAGGCTACAGGCACCAATGAACAGAACAACCACAGCCAATTCCCTGTGACCACACATGCAGACTATTCACCGGACACAGCATATGCATTTTAATTTTAACACCAAAAACAAGTAAAAATAGCTTTATAGATCGGACCAGCAAGACACACAGGTACTATGGGCCTGTACACCCATTAAAGAACTCTAGCTGTACTTGGTCCTATAACTCTGTACATAACGCATGGTACAGCCCTGGCCCCAGGTTTAATACATGTTAATTAGCACCCGGAGAGGAATGATGGAATTCTTTGAGTTCATGATTCTTCTGGAATTCTTGGCAATAATCAGTGACATTGACATGGTTCCTGATGACTTTCAGGGTTGCTGTTGGTACTATTGTTCATAAGGGAATTGACATAGCATTTCGGTGCTGGATTGCCCATGGATTGCCCATACGGGGGGACAAAGACTGATATGCAAATGGATATTTCCCATCTGTGAAAGGTACAGTGAGCTAAAATGTGGCTGCAGACTCTAGAGTGGGTACCATCCCATAGAACAGGCCATTTTTGCCATGTTCGTTCTCATAGAGGGGCGCCAATGACTAATTTCAGGATCTCTAGAAATGTGGGTTACCCCTGTGTTAAATATATACAGCCAATATATTCATATGTTGTTCAACCAGAGTTATTCATTGCAGTTTGTCTGGCCTTTTTAGCATGCCAAATGACAGATATGGAGTTTGATCATTGTATAACCTGAGATGAGATTGCATTAACATCATTAGTCATGTTTTCAAGTATTTCAAAAAGCCTTATTTGGAATGAAAGGGCACATTTTATCATTCAAAAACAAAACCATTTAGCTTCACTAGTTTATATTTCCCTGAGTTTCTGATGCCAGTTACCAACAGGCATCTGGATACTTTAGGCATTTGTCGGAAAACATCCATTAACTCCTCCAACCCTTGTATGTGGTTTACCTATTCCCATAATTGTATTTGGTAGGGTTAGGTCACTTTAACCAGGACTAATGTCTGGCAGAGAGTCTCCCAGGACCCCCCTTGTTATTTGCATATTTCAAGTAACTTTGGGTCTCACCCTAAATTACTAGGGGAATCCAGATTTGGACCCCTTTCTCACTATTCTACACCCTACTGATGAGGTTTAACTAGACCGAAACACGTGTCTGGGGTTGCTGTTGGTACTCTTGTTAAGAGGAGAATTACCTAGCATTTCAGTGCTGAACTGCCCAGGGCAGGACAAAGACTGATTTGGGATATTTCTCCTCGGTGAAAGATAGTGAGCTTAAGACTCTGGGTAAGGCTCTTGTAACCAGGACTAATGTCTGGCAGAGAGTCTCCCAGGAACCCCTTGTTATTTGGACTGTACACACTGGACATTGTTTCTCAAACGTCAGTTGATGGATGGTAAGATTTCTGTTGTCCGATGTAGTGGGAAGTTTATGACCAGTGTAGCAGCCATTTTTAGTGAGTTAAACACCAGGGATACAGACAATTATGGTGCTCTGCTCTTAAACACACTTCTTCATGTGTCCAAATAGTTCCCCTAGTCTAAGGGATTATTGTCCTGCAAGGTAGAAATTGTAAAATCATTATTCTTCTAATATAATTGCAAAGAGAAGCACAAACATTCTTTAGGAAACAGCCTTCAATGCCATCTGCTTTCTTGTAGAACACAAAAATTCAAACACAGGCCACATGCTAATGAAATTAGTCAATTCTACATCAACTTTTAGGCACAGCACATTTATTAATAATTGTGATTGCCTAATCATGACATGATATAGACGTATCCAATAACGTCAATAGCCTTATCATCCAAAGACTCAAATTAACCAAGGCTTCCCCGTCCAAACAGCTCAAGTATGGAACTCATTGCCACATCCTTTATGCATCGAGCAATCCTACCTCAAATTTAGATCCAGCTATATCAACCAGCTGAAGTCTTTTAACAACTAGCCAGTGCTTACCAGCCCCTTTCACCACCTGCATGTATATACTCCCACCCTTTACCTGTACATTTCCACTCCCGTTTATCTGTGTTACTGCTATTGCCTGTATATTATTATCTGTATATTATTATCTGTATAACTGTTACTGCCTGTATATTATTATCTGTAACCATGTAACCTGAGCTTTGCATATTCTGTACTGTTGTGCCCTATTACCCTCGGGTCTGGTGTGCATTATAAATGAATAAAACAAACAATACATAATTTGTTTTAGGATTTGCCTTTGTTAATTTAACTTGTAAGCATTCCATTTTCTATCTCCGCCAATGTGATTTCTTTTGATGTGACCGTTCCTTACTGCAACCTTCTTGTTAAGGCCTTATTTTCATGTTTCAGGTTGTGTCTTGCACAACACAATATATTACATTGCCAAAACTGCTTAACCCATTTCTTTCTTCAGAATATAGGCTGTATAAAAGGGCAAACCTTTGTCACTATATCCTGTTAATGTTTGGCATGTGTCACATCTGTGCATTTCACTGGCAAAACCTCTTTTAGGAAGTACAGATAAACCATCTGTGAGAACCTTGATGCAGGAGAAACCATTGGGAAATAGTCGACTGAAATGTATACCATGGTACCCTGTCTTTCGGTGACAAGCATGAGACAACAGGGGTTATCATAAACGAAATGGTATTTCATCTGGTGTGTACTAGATCCAGTTGCTGACATGTTCTTTGACTATCAGGTGATGTATATAAATGGTAGAAAGTAAATAGGCACCCTTTTTGTGTACTTCACAAAATAATGTGTGTAACATTCATAATTTGCTCATTAAAGGTGCAGCACACATGATTATTAATTTTCATTCCATGCATCTTCAAAAACATTTTTTTTAAAGATCCATTATAGTTTACCTAAGTGCACTTTTTGAACATCTTTGCGGTTTTATTCCCACTTCAATAAAACATTTTTGCTTTCAGTCTTTAAAATGTGTTTTTCAGCACAGGGAGGCAAACATGCACACACCATGTTTTAAAATCTTGGCTGTGCTTTAAGTGGACCAGTGTTTGCCGGGGAGCCCTAACCCGATTTCCCCCGTGGTATAATTCAACGAAAAGTTGGAGAATTTTTCCATATAAGACACCGTTAGAAACATATTCGTTAAAGACTTTTGAAGGAAGTTTTCCTGTAATACTTTGAAGGGGTAATATAGGCCATACATTGTTTGATTTTTGCCAGATATTAAATTGCACTCTTGTCGTTAGGATGATATAACAAAATTAAGACATCAGAATCATGGATTTCCGTGAAAAGAACTGAGAGATTGCAACCTGCATTGACCTATTTGATACGATTTTGTTTTTATATTTGAATATTTTGATTTTAGTTACCCTTTTGGCTGCTGGTTAATTATGTAACATCTCGAACACCATCTATGAAACAGCTCCAGGACATGGATTATGTGGAATGGTGTAGAAGTGACAACGGCAAGACTTTCCTATGGTTTGATCTGATGCATAGTCGTGACACACACATGCTTAATGGAACCCATGAAACTAACCTAACAAGGCAGCCCACGTGGAAAAGAGGGATATCAACATCGATAATCAATTATATTTTTGCCTCTAAAAACTTAACAAGGATTTTGGATAACCTGGAATTGGTGGGCTCCAATAAAAGTGACCACAATTGGTTAAAATTAGTTTGGCAAGAAGATGTATCAACTGTAAAATCCGTAATCAAAACACAATTGGAGGTGTTAAACCGCGGTTAAACAGTGGTAATTGTCTTAAACTTAACACTCATGCTGTCACTCAAATTTTAAATTCACTATCAAACCAGGTCAATAACAGGAATTTGATTGAGACCACGAACCCCATTGACTATACTATCACTCTTCAGACATATTGAAAACCAAACAAAAGTCACAACAGGGGAAATCCCTACCCGTACGCCTATGATGAAGCGCTGGTGAAGAAGATAAAAGAGCCGAGATCGCTGCTCCGTATGCAGAATAGGAATCCGCCAGCCAATAATAAGGATACGGAATTATGGAGGCTGAAAACTAATTATATATGATGATGTATCAGCCACAGATTTATTCTATACCAAAATGATGCGGAAGTGATGCTTTGGTCTTTACCAAGTCCTCAGCTGAAACTTGCACCCTGATAAGGTCCTTGAACCAGACTCAAATATCACTACAGAGTAAATGTGTTTCAGAGGCAGTGTGGTCAGCATTCTTTAAAACCGTATGCGCTTCTCCAAGAGGACCTGATGCACCTTTGGAAAAATCAGTATCTGCGTGGGTCCTGCCTTTTCATCTTGATGACTTAGTGGAACAGATCAAGGGCTTGAAAACATTGAGGGCCCCTGGCCCTGACGGCTTGCCCAACATTGTCCTAAAAGTCAAACCTGATTAATGGACTCAAGTCCTGAACTTGCGGCTTAACAGTATACTCAAGTTCAAATCCATTCTTCCATCATGGAAAAAAGCAAACATCATTCCAATCTTTAAAAATGGCAGCCACTCAGACCCAGCGAACTACCAACCCATAGGACTGCTTGACGTGCTGGGGAAATTGAACGCAACCCTATTACTTAAAAGGCTGTGGAAATGTCGAAAGGACCAGTTTCAAGCAGGGTTTGTGAAAGGCCTAGGTACCTCCCCTCCGACCTTGCTAATAAACTTACTAAAACACAAAGCCATAGAGTCTAACACCAAAATGTATGTGGCTTTTGTAGATTTTACTAAGGCATTTGACACCCTGAATCGAGAACATCTATGGCAAAAACTGGTGACGAAACAAGGTCCCCCGGATCTCTTAGATCAGATAAAAGGTCTTTACACAGGCACCTCAGTACGTATTTGCCTATCCATGAAGGGTGACCTGCCTGAGGATATTCTTACGTACAGAGGCGTGAAGCAGGGGTGTGCAATGGCACCCGCTCTTTACAACCTTTATGTTGCCGATTTGGGGAAATTCATGAAGGTTTGTAGATACTTTCTGCAAAATTGGGACCCACAAGAATAATTCATCTTTTATATGCGGATGACCTGGTCCTGATGGATCATACACCAGTGGGGCTTTAAAGGCAATTAAACAGACTTCAGGAATATGCAATGGCAAATGACCCGGAGATAAACTTTAAAATAAACTAAGATCATGGAACTAGCAAAAGAACAGTCATTGAGACCAAGAAAAACACATTATAGGTTCCTGAACAACATTGAAATTGAACAGACCAACAGTTTCAAATACCTAGGGTTCTGGATTACCACCCATTCGAAAGACTCAGAGTCGTTTGTCCAACACCTCAAAAAGGCTGATATGTTGGCCTCACAGGCAACAGCACTGAAGAGAAAATACTGCACATTTTCATTGAAACCCCTCAGTGACTTCTACACGGCGAAGGTCGTCCCAGTTTTAACATGCGTAGCTGAGTGCTTTGCAGACTTACCATTGACCCTGTGGACCCGTATGGAGGGCGTCTTCTGGAAGTAGGTCCTTGGGATGCCAAAATCAATCCCCATCCAGGTGCTGAGGAAAGAACTGCGCCTTTGTTCGCTTAAAGCTACAGCTGACTGGAAACTGCTGAGTCTGTGCCGCAAACGCAGGTGTCCAAATCCCCTGCACATGATTGATGGGATCACTAAGGCCATTGGGTATAACTCTATCAAATATCCGACCATCTGGGGAAACAATGGCGCCAAAATCTTGGAAAATGTTACTTGCTTGCTTGAGAACTTGATATTCAACCCAACTAGGGCAAAAATAAAATAGTTAGAAGCAGACTGGATCCAAACACTGGAAACTGTTGGAAAGCTAAAATTGCACACACAGCTGATAAAGTAAGTGAGGAAACTTGGTACGATCCAGCTATATTTGCAGAAATGTCCAAACCCGAAAATGAGGTCAGCTTTCATGAGGCTTTGATTTAATCTGTGCCGAACCAACAAACTCATTACGGCCAGATCAAAGTTCAACCGAGGACTGGCAGACTGTAAATTCTGCAAACAAGCAGAAACTAAAGAAACTCTTTTTCCCCTATTTATGGTATGTCCTCACTTCACTTTGAAACGATCAGATCATTTTTGTCCCTTTGCTGAGAAATTGAGGGTACCATCGGTAGATGACTGGTGGCAATGGATAATTGGAGGCACTCAAACGCCTTTGCTTATAGCCACTGTCCAATTCTACTGGTTTGGAGAAATGTTAAGAGAGTATTTGATTCTGAAAACTTAGGTAACAGACTAAAACCTATTCAAGAGATCTAATTGATACAGATCAAAGAAAGATTAGTGGATAGACTTCTTTCAAGACTTAATGAAGTTTTGGCCAAAGGAAAGACGGATACAGATTTAATCTAAAGACAGATCAATGACGAAAGATGCAAGATGATGATTTTTTATTGTTTCTGTTTCTGATTTTGCTAAAATGTTAATGTAACATAAAAATGCAAATAAATACAAAAAACAGAAAAACATGCAGAACACCTTTTAAAAAATAGATTTCACTTTCTTTCATGTATGAAAACGCAATTGTGTCTGAATGGCCACCTCTGTAGGTGCATAGGCTATATACGTCTTTTAAGGACTTTTGGCTACTGGTTCTTAGGGCCATGCTAGACAATTCTTGGGCACCACCCCAGACATTATTTTACCACTTGTTAGCCCCCACCCTGTCATTTTATATCCCAGTTAACACACTGCATCTTGGTATGAATTAATGCAATACATGTACAGGTGTTTAGATTTTATTTCCTGAGGGTTACGGGGTTGAGCATGGCCCCGAATATTGTTTCGATGAGGGTGCTGTCTTGGCAAAGACCGTCCGAAAGCACGTCTGCCAGCTTTCACAATGTTTTCTTGTCTGTCATTCTCTCGTTGGCTTTTGTCTTGCATCCTAGTATAGAGCCCTTTTTACCACACATTTTAACATGCTTTGAGATCCAAAGTACCTTAGCTTGGTTTTGGCACTTTTAGACAGTTTCTAGGACAGCCCAAACACATAAAGTGTAGTACATTAAGCATAAGTACCCATCATCCCCTGTCAAGGCCAGTTTGAAGGATCAGGGATTTCTTGATTGATTTTTAGACACCTAAATGCCACAACAAATGTACTACTAATACATCAAGTACAACTCAGGAAAACGCTGTGCGTTGATGAGTGTCACACTCATCTTCAGATGACATGGCATAGCAGTCTCGCTGAGCTCAAAAACCCCTCAGTGTAAGCATAAAAGATGCAATGTGAATGACAGATGATGTTAATTAAGATTTGTATTGCCTTGCCTTACATTCATGTGTCTTTCCAGAGAGAGTTTTCAATCCCTACAGTTAAGCTTACGGAAATATTTAACACCCTGCCTCCTCCTTGCTTTTCCCTCTACTGAGCCGGGCTGCATTCTCCTTCTCTGGCAACAAAGTAATTTTCATTAAGATATTCAACAATCTGTTGCTACCAGTGCCACCTTGGCCCCTCAGCTCCCGAATGTGTATATCAGAATCTATGACATTACAGATAAGCCAATTTAATCAGATTATTTTTTGTCTGGGCCAGAAGGTGTCGCTTGCGACAACTATTGGCCAAAACTATTGCATTCGAAGCAGATAGTGAGAAATGGCATATGAGGAGGGATACAGAGCCTCTTGGTGTTGTTTGGTTATGTGCCCACATATTCACTGCCCATGGCCATGCTAATCCCTATGGCCATTCCCACACAGTCCTTGCTCCTCCCCCTCAAATCACCTCCTCAGAGGAACTCTTTGAGCTTGCTTTAATCAAGCCTTACCATGAAGCTTTGCATTGAAAGTGCATGCATTTCTTTTTCAAAGCCGTCTTCTGGTAGTTAATGACTTAATTAATGTTATAAAACTGCTACTGGAGTTATAAAATGGTTTTACCAGATCTGCCTTCCGCCACATGATTTATAAGTACTATGCATGTCCTTCACTGAAGTCCTGTGTAAAGCAAACATTGGCAAAGCCAACAGTTTTGGCTTGTGTATTAGTATTAGGCATTTGACAGGCACTGTTATTAGATGCCCAGATAATCACATCATTTTCACCTGCTACCATCAATACCAGTTAATACCACTATTGCATTGCCTGTCAAGTGCCTTTCTGATGCCTACACAAAAGCCCAAACTGTTGGCATTGCCAATGCTTGTTTAATGTTCTATTCCTCACTTATGGAATTCAGAACCATCCTTTACCATTATGTTTGCCATTACTGGCCTTGCCCACCACTTGTCACACTCTTCAGTAATGCTTGTCTACTGCTTTCCTCTTTGCCTCTATTATGCCCTAGAGCTCCTTATTGGGTATTCATTAAATATAAACAGGCCGATTCATGGAATAATTAGCGCGGCGCAAGTGGGCAAAAACGTGCAAATCGCAGTAGAATAGCGAAAATCGCAGTGCAAGTGCGAAAATCGCACGAAAAGCAGCGCACGTCGATTCATGGAAGTCCGTGCGCGAGAAAACCAGCCGATGAGCGATAAAAAAGTGCGCCGCGCACGTTGGCGCACAGGCCATCTAACAGCGTGCGCCAGGTCACAGCGAAAATCGCACAGGCCACAGCGAAATTCACAAATAGCGCGGCGCACGCAACAAAAGTAGGCGGAACACGGGCGTAACACTCGGAATGGGGAACAACTTGCAAAAACGTGGGCGTCACGGGGGAAGTACAGGGCACAAGTGCGCGGAACGCCCACACGCTCGCCTACAACACGTATTCATGGAATAGAATAGGGCAAAAAAGCGCACGCTCAAACCAGCGCACAGGCACAAACACGACCGCCACAAGAAAGCAGGCGGTAGCGTCTCTGCGGCTGTAAGAAATGTGCGCCAAAAGGTGCGCCAACAAATAGCACCTATATACTGCCATGATGAATGTCCTATACTGTGGCCCTCCAGGACAAATGACGTGCAAAGGGGTACCCACAAACACGGACACCCGCTGACAAAAAATACGTGTGCGTGTATACCGGGGTGCGCGGGAAGTCTCACACGCGATTTCAGCAGGGTACATGTATTACAGGGGTTCGCGTGAAGTTTTTCACGCGATCGGGCCTGGGGGAGCGGGCTACGTGTATTACAGGGGTTCGCGTGAAGTTCCTCACGCGATCGGGCCTGGGGGAGCGGGCTACGTGTATTACAGGGGTTTGCGTTAAGTTTTTCACGCGATCGGGCCTGGGGGAGCGGGCTACGTGTATTACAGGGGTTCGCGTGAAGTTCCTCACGCGATCGGGCCTGGGGGAGCGGGCTACGTGTATTACAGGGGTTCGCGTGAAGTTTTTCACGCGATCGGGCCTGGGGGAGCGGGCTACGTATTTCAGGGGTTCGCGTGAAGTTTTTCACGCGATCGGGCCTGGGGGAGCGGGCTACGTGTATTACAGGGGTTCGCGTGAAGTTATTCACGCGATCGGGCCTGGGGGAGCGGGGTACCACTCACCGTCTGCCTTGCGTGTAGAAGAACGTGCAGCCAACACCCGCTGTGAAGTAATAGCGTGTGAACCCCAACGGATGGAAAACACACGCACCGCACGAAAAGCACGTACAGAACATAAAGGCACGCGGGATCACCAAGCCCTGCCAGGGCAACGCCCGTGCGCCAAACGTCACGGACGCGCTTACGCTGTAAGGGCCTTTGGTCCAATGAAATCGCGTACGGGCAACGGCCGTGCGCAAAACGTCACAGACGCGCTTACGCTGTAAGGGCCTTTGGTCCAATGAAATCGCGTACGCGTGCTGACGCGCTTACGCGCTAAGGGCCTTTCCTCGATTTTCACGCTGACGTGCAGGATTTTCACGTGCCAAATCACTCCGTATCAAGCTGGCCACGCGAAAACACACGGAAGACCACGCTCCTGCCCAGAAGGCCGAATTACTGCCCCCCAGTGCCCCGAGCAGCCTCCCACGTGCCATCTGCTGCTGCCTGCCTGCCTGCCTGCCTGCCTGCCTGCTGCCACCGTGCCCTGCCATTTGGTGCCTGCACATCAGCCATCTGCAGGTGTCCAGTTGCTGTGTCCACCCCTGCTGGAACAGAAGACTCCCGACTCAGATAACATCGCGCCACAGCCCAGCCCCAGGACCCAGTTGCCCACCCACTCCTGCCCCTGGGGTTGCCATGTTGGGCACATCAACATCTGGCACCAGTGGCAACCCCCAGCCAGAGGGGCAGAGGGGCACCAGCTTCACTGCCACCGAAGTTGGTGTCCTGGTGGAGCAAGTCCTGGGGCAGTATGATGCCCTCTTCGGATCGTCCCGCGCCAACAAGGAAGGACGGGACAGGATCTGGGCCGACTGTGTGGTTGCCATCAACGCGGAGGGGGTGGCAACCCGCACCATCCAGAAGGTCAAGAAGCGCTGGGAAGACTTGAGGTCCAGGACCCTCATGAAGGCCCGGCGCCGCGTGTAGGGGGGCCGGGGCCACATGAGTTCCATCCAGTTGAGGGTCATGGAACGCGCACACCCAGCGCTCCACGCCCAGGTCCTTGAGAGGGAGACCCGTCTGGAGTTGAGCGGTAAGTGGCCAAGCATTGCTGTGTGAGACAGGGCATGTTGCAGTGTGCTGGTTGTCTGATACTTGCCTGCATGTGTGACATAGGCCATGTACGCATGTATGTGTGCAGGGACATCATGGGAATGCATGTGCGACCTGTAATGTGTGAACCGCACGGTTGTTGCATGTGTTTGAATGCGACATGGGGAGCCCTGTGCAGATTGCACACATGAGAGCATGGCAGTCTCTGTTCCTGGACATGGGTGGGGGCGAGGGATGGGTGCTGATGCCAGATACATATGTGGTATCCATGTCTGTGTGCCTGACCTGCGTGTCTGTGACTTGTGAGTGCCATGGATGCATGACACATGTCTGTGACAATGTACAGATTCACTGATGCAGCCTAGTCATCCTTGTATGCACTGTGATTGGGGTGTACGGGGCCAGATGGATGTGACTGAGGTGAAGTGTGTGCATGTGATAGGCATGACCCATGATGCATGTGAGTCCCATTACATTGTATGATTCGAGAGTCCATTGGACATGCATTGAAATGTCCATGGCACGCACCATGACTGTCACTGTGTGTGTTTTGCCTGGACTGACACATGTGTTGAGGTGTGACATGATGGAAGTGTACTTTGACAGTGGCACTCATCTGCTATTGCTTCCTGTCTAGGGGACCATTGTACAGTACCCTGATGCTTGTGTTCTATGTCTCCCTCTACGCAGCGGCTAGTGAAGGAGAGGGCGGAGACGGCGCTGTGGAGCAAGGCGGCGGGGATGCCCCCACGGCTGCAGCGGAAGGGGTGGGTGAGCCCCCACAGGGGCCTGCTATGGCGGTAGACGGCGAGGAGCCATCCAGGTTGGTGGTTTCCACAGAGGAGGAGGAGGCCGCCACTGAGGCGCACATGGGGCCTGGTGGGGGCATCCCTGCTGGTGCAAGTGGTGCAGTCCAGGGGCAGGGGCAGGAGGCAGCACAGGTCACCGTGGAGGGGCCTGTGCATGTCGCTGTCCCTGAACCTGTGGGTGCACCACCTTGCACCAGCAGGGATGCCCCGTCCCAGGCCCGTCCGCAGGTAGAGGGGATGTCCATGTCATCTGACTCCCCTCCACCTGCGGACGAGGGGACCCCTGGCCGTGTGGAGAAGGTCCTGATTGGGGTCGCGATGCGCACGGCTGTGATTCGTGATGCCGTGCGTGCTTCCCAGGAGGAGCACGCACGTCATCACGAAGAGCACCGTGCCGACGTGGCCCAATTGGGATCGTCCATGTTCGGGGGTTTCCTGCATGTGTCGGCCAATCTGGCGGCCCTCTCCTCCTCTGTGGAGACTATACGCCAGTCGTTCTCCTTGCCGTCTTCCGGCCCAGATGCCACCAGGGCCCCCTGTGGACCTGCCCTGACCAATGCAGCCAGCTCGGTGGGGATCCCATCCCTGCCACAGTCGGGAGTCAGAGGTCCAGCAGGGGTGGACAACACAGCAACTGGACCCCAGCAGATGGAGGATGTGACGGCATCATCGGGCAGGGCACGTGCACGACGGCGTCGGTGGTTTCCATCATCCTGGATGCCGTCGTGCTGGCAGAGGCAGTGGCGTCGGAGGCAGCAGCAGGCTCGACGTGGGAGGCATCATGGCTCGGGGCCATCAAGATCAGAGGGGCAGGCATCGGCCGGAGGGCAGGAGAACCCTGGGATGGTAGTGTCTTCCGTGTGGGAGCAGTTGGTCCAGCGGATAGGTGCGGAGCGGCAGCGGGCGGAAGAGGAGCGGCTCACCATGGTCAGGGCGGAGTTCTCCATGCGTCGGGCGTTGAGGCGGGCTGAGTGCCTCGAGGAAGCTCGCAGGGAGTTTGAGGTGAACATGGGGTTATCCCTGCGAGACCTCGGGGCCAGGACAGAGTCCCGCCTCCAGGACATCGACATGGAGTTCGATGATGCCCTGGCCGGCAACATCACAGAGTGAGCCGCAGGACTTGCCCGCTGCCATTGTATATAGTTATATAGTTAGTGGTAGGTTTCCTTTAAAAAAGAATTTTTTTTATTTGGTTGCGATTGGACAATGCGCCACTTTTTTGTATATAGTTCAGTTTTTAGTTAGTTGACATAGTTAGGTTTCATTTGGTTGGGCTCATGGACCCGGGATTGTCTTGTAAATAGTTATTCTATGGATTTTTTGATTTCTTGGATTTTTTTCATGGACATTCATCTTCTTTTTGTTGTTTTGCTTTGTGGTTTTTCTAATTTCATTTCCATTCAAGTTGATTTTCAATACATTTTTATTTTCATCCTTCAATGTGTCGTATCATCTCATTGCTTTCATGCATGTCATGTTGGGTGTTTTAACATTCACTTGCAGCCATTGTGTGTGACAGACATGTGTTCATTTGCATTATTTACATTGGGTGTGTAACATGTAATTGCCTTTGATATGTGGGTGGATGTGATAGTTGGTTGGGCCTTTTGGCAGGGGAGGATGGCCATTACGGACATGATTGGGGATTGTTGGGACCCAGGTGCAGGGGGGCATGGATGGGATATGGACGAGGGCCTGCTGGCAGGTGCCCCACAGTGCTGGGGGGTGGGGGTGGTGGGGGACATGAGTTGGACATGGGCGGGGGCCTGCTGGCAGGTGCCCCACAGTGCTGGGGGGTGGGGGTGGTGGGGGACATGAGTTGGACATGGGCGGGGGCCTGCTGGCAGGTGCCCCACAGTGCTGGGGGTGGGGGTGGTGGGGGACATGAGTTGGACATGGGTGGGAGCCTGCTGGCAGGTGCCCCACAGTGCTGGGGGACATGAGTTGGACATGGGTGGGGGCCTGCTGGCAGGTGCCCCACAGTGCTGGGGGGTGGGGGTGGTGGGGGACATGAGTTGGACATGGGCGAGGGCCTGCTGGCAGGTGCCCCACAGTGCTGGGGGGTGGGGGTGGTGGGGGACATGAGTTGGACATGGGCGGGGGCCTGCTGGCAGGTGCCCCACAGTGCTGGGGGGTGGGGGTGGTGGGGGACATGAGTTGGACATGGGTGGGGGCTTGCTGGCAGGTGCCCCTCAGTGCTGGGGGGTGGGGGTGGTGGGGGACATGAGTTGGACATGGGTGGGGGCCTGCTGGCAGGTGCCCCACAGTGCTGGGGGGTGGGGGTGGTGGGGGACATGAGTTGGACATGGGTGGGGGCCTGCTGGCAGGTGCCCCACAGTGCTGGGGGGTGGGGGTGGTGGGGGACATGAGTTGGACATGGGTGAGGGCCTGCTGGCAGGTGCCCCACAGTGCTGGGGGGTGGGGGTAGTGGGGGACATGAGTTGGACATGGGTGGGGGCCTGCTGGCAGGTGCCCCACAGTGCTGGGGGGTGGGGGTGGTGGGGGACATGAGTTGGACATGGGTGGGGGCCTGCTGGCAGGTGCCCCACAGTGCTGGGGGGTGGGGGTGGTGGGGGACATGAGTTGGACATGGGTGGGGGCCTGCTGGCAGGTGCCCCACAGTGCTGGGGGGTGGGGGTGGTGGGGGACATGAGTTGGACATGGGCGAGGGCCTGCTGGCAGGTGCCCCACAGTGCTGGGGGGTGGGGGTGGTGGGGGACATGAGTTGGACATGGGTGGGGGCCTGGTGGAGGCTGCCCCTGCACTGCTGGGGGGTGGGGGTGCAGGGGGACATGAGCAGGTGTGCAGGGTAGTCCCCTGTTTTGTGGGCTGCCTGCAGGGGCCGTCGAGGGTGTACAGGGAACACCTGTGAGGACCCACCCAGCCTAATCGCGTGTGGAACTTCCCGCGCACCCCTGAAATACACGTACCCTGCTGAAATCGCGTGTAAAACTTCCCGCGCACCCCTGAAATACACGCGCCCCGGCTATTCGCGTGTGGAACTTCCCGCGCACCCCTGAAATACACGTACCCTGCTGAAATCGCGTGTAAACCTTCCCGCGCACCCCTGAAATACACGCGCCCAGGCTATTCGCGTGTGGAACTTCCCGCGCACCCCTGATATGCACGTTACCCGCTTTGCGTTCCTTGTTTGGCAGCCCTGTAAACTGGTCCAGGGTTAGCGCAGCCCTTTGCGATGATTTAGCGATTTTGATGGCTTTTCCTTGCGCGAGGGCGTTCTTGGGGGCGTTACTGGCGCTGCTGCAGGGTCGCTGCGATACTCTGCGCCACGGCTGGTTTGGGAGCCTAAAATCCATGAATACGCTGTGCGCGGAAATCGGTTTTAGCGCACGTGCCTGGCGCAGACAATCGCACGCGGACACTCTGCGCCAGCCGCTTGCGACACTTTTCTGCAAAATTCTATGAATTACCCTGAAAGGGTTTTATTTTTAACTGAAAGATGTGTTTACTAATACTCTACTAGCTGTACCTGAAATACATGTGTCGATCGGGAGTTCACTGCCTATATCTCTCTCTGCACTCTCCTCTTCTCCCTGTCTCAATAGGTGTTTCCTCTCTCTATCTCTCTCTCTCTCTCTCTCTCTCTCTCTCTCTCTCTCTCTCTCTCTCTCTCTTTTCTCTGTTTGCTAGAGCACACCAGCTGATTACTGCAGTGCTACTAGAGAAGTCCACACATTTATTGAAGGGGGGCAGTGTTGTGTATGGTTAAAAGTAGGAGAGAGGCAGAAAAAGAGCTCTGCCCATGGTCGGAAACAGCCTGGTATTTGGGGACCAGAATTGTCATTTTATGTGTCCTACAGAAATCACAGGTTTTATTGCACTGTTGGGTGACAATACAGCCCCAAAGTGACAGAGTGAGAGACCATGGAAGGCCCTGTTATAAGAATGAAGCTACATGATGTTGATAGCTATTGGAATATGCCAGCCAGTCCAAAACACATCTTTTCCAACACGAGGCCTAGTGAGGAAATGAAAAATGGTCCTCCCTCAACTTTGTCAAAATGAAAAGGCACTCAGCTGATAGAGTGTTCCCCAGATCTGTAATATTGCTAACTGTCTCTAATGAATTCCAAAAAGATATGTGTTGCTGCAGATGCTGACTTCCTGTAAACTAGGAAAAGTGCATTTTGTCAGATTGGAAACTACAGCAGTACACATGGGAAAATATACCTTGAAATGATGTGCCTTTGAGAAATGCAAGGGGGGATTTGTGCCTTACATTTAAAAAGTGAAGCCAAGTGACATATTTTGGAGAAAGACAGACTTTCCACAAATAAATTGACATTTAAATGGAAAAACCTACTTATTGTAGAAGTGAACAATGGTTTTCTATGTTGGCTGTGGCCTATGGATGAATAATACCCAAAAGAAAGTGAACTAATATCTGTATATCTGTTTAAATATTATATTGTAGTTATAAACAGCAGGACCAGCAGGACCAGATGCAATACAAAATGTCATGTTGAACACATATTTTCAATTTAAAATGCTTTTCTGTTAGAATTATGTATGTAGCTTGTTTTCCCCAGTGAACTGAAAGGTCTGTGCCTCGGAAACGTTGACCTCAAGACCTTTTGGCTGGGCCCACCAGGAAAAGCAGGTCTGGTTATCAGTTAAAAATACCAAGAAATATAAAGAATTAGATCGGAGTTGTGGAGGCTACATAAGCCGGCCAGCAGAAATGACCTTTAGGGTCCGGCCTCTGCATTAACTGTGCATTAGCTTTTAACAGAGACCTTTGAAGACACTTAATGGCAGGGTGGAATAACATGAGCCAAGCAGATGTTCAGGTAAGAGAAATGAAACTCAGGAGGGGTTGTTGGGAATATGAAACTACGACCTCCCATATGTGTGCATTGCTACTGATTAACGTTGGACTCCTTTTTCCTTAATAAGAAGAGAACAGTGTGTCACTGTGAGCTCATCCAGGACTCATATTAAAGGTCATAGATCATATAATGCATGTCAATCCTATGTATCTCTTAATTGTATGTGATGTATAGAGTTTGAGTTAGGAAGAAAACTGTGATCCTGACCTTCTCATAATTCAGAGGAATTTGAACATTTTGCAAAATCAATGGCTGAATAGCAAAGTAGCATATTTTTCACTATTTCATCTCAGAATTAAATCACCCAAAACCATAGCTCCTCCCAGGGCAGGTGGGCCGAAGTGAAACCATTATTTCCCGATTCACCATAAAATGTAGAATTAAAAAATATAAACGTTTATGCAGTTATCTGAAAAGAGAAGATAGTTGCCATGTTGTGAGATTTTTAGGAAAAAACAGGATTTAAAAACCTGTCATTTTGATATAATGCATCTTCCTCCTCCCCCATTATCCATAATACAGACCTCTAAACTCCTTGCCCTATCAGCTGCAAGCAGGCGGATTTGTGGGAGGGGAGAAAGAGGGATGTCCAATCCGTAGCGTGGGAATATTCATAATATATAAGTATCAGCAGCGCTATATAATATCAGTTTTCAATGTAAAAGGGAAAGAATGGGGAGCAGACTGACAACAGAAGACAAAGAGACAGAATGAAAAAAGAGAGGAGAGCAGAATGACCATAACAGAGAGGAGAGAGAAGGAAGGCTGACACCCAGGAGACCCTGGGACACTTACTGGAGACTTTCTCCTGGAAGCTGGGAGTCCCATCTGAGAGGGAGGACCAAAATCCAGCTGGAGGGACCCTGCTGTGAATAAATACCGGAGGTGTGAGCTGCCTACCTATTCCTGAAAGAGGGTCTCAAATCCAGCTAGCCTCTTGAGCTAAGAACAGAGATCTCCCATGTAAGTAGATATGTCCCAAAGCTATCAATTGTGTGGGGAGCTACCTGCCTTAATCATTTTCCATTAGTGGGTGGGGGACAAAACTGGGTACCCTGACCATATTTCACTAAAATGATAACTCAATTCCTCATGGAAAAACACCCTATCCATATAAAGTGAATCGTGCTGGGAACTACCCGCCTTAATCCTGTCAATTTAATTGTGAGTGAGGAGGGGCAAAACCATTTAGAGCCTTAGCACATTTAATTAAAGTTAATTTAATTAATTCCCATATAGAAAACATCACAGGAGGAGTTTTGTTGACATTCAAAACAAACAAATCTCATACCCAGTGTGTTATAACCAATAAAATACTTAGGTGTACTACTTTTCAGAAACTTGGGCTGCTGGGCCGGTATCCACTGTTCCAGTCCCTGGAACGGAGGATGAAAGCCACAATATTCCCATTAGCATAACACAAAATGCAAATGGAAATGTTGGAAAATCTTATTGAGTATGTACTTTACTGAGAAATATAAAGTAGATGGAGTCTATACGTTTTTTTTAGTTCTATTTTCTAACTGTGAAAGGTGGTTCCTAAAGGAACATTTATTTCTTTTTTGGATGCATTTTTTTGGCAGGAGAGCTTAGAACGAAAGGTGGGGAGGGAAATGAGGGAAGAGGCACCAAACACTAATATGGAGGGGCAGGTGGATAGGGGAAAACGTGTGCGTGTGTTATTTCTAAGGTAGGGGGCAGTGTTTCCCATGCTCCTTGATTACAGCAGTGTTGGTGTCTCTTGGGGAGGAGGGATGGCATTAGCTGATTCTATTTTAAGATAAATAGCAGTTTTGCTAAAAGTATGTACTGTGTACTAGATTGTTAATGGATGAGTAGGAATAGGTGTTGGAGCTGTGCAAGGGACATTTTGAAGTTGAAAGTTCCTAGATCAGTAGAAAATACAGTTCCGACCTGTCCGCGAAGCACAGATCTTATCGTGAAGTGCGTACGGGTTCTCAGACACGTCATCATGACGCGCGCCAGCATGTGGCACTCTCCAGAGGGTCTGCAATGAAGTCAGATGTTCATAGAAATTATGGTTAAATTGCACTAATAAAAACCTATGAAATTCAATGAAAAAACTTTGTTAAGGGGACATTATGGTTAAGTTGCACTAATAACAACCTATGAAATTCAATGAAAAAACTTTGTTAATAACGTCCCTTTAACAAAGTTTTTCATTATATATATATATATATGTATAAGGCACCGAAGACAGGCCCGGAGGCATAGTGGCGCCAACAGCAGCATACAATACAAAAAACATTAAAACAAAAGTCATAAATCAGGAGAAACAGAAGACCGAGAAGCAGATTCTCATCAAATCAGAGATAAAGTCCCACCTTCAGAACAAAAGTGTCTTAAATCCAGCTTTGAAAGCTTCCAAGGATTGGCAAAATCTCAAATCTGGAAGAAGAGCATTCCAGATTCTTGGTGCCACTATGCCAAGTTTGGCCGAAGGTGTTTGAAGAAGACCCAAATAATTAGATTTCAATGTTCTTTGGATGGGTAGCGAGGAGATGTGGCTAGATTGATAAACTAGGCTTAATCCAAAAAGAGTAATACACATTAGCTGGACAGGTATCCTGCTGGCTGTAGGAAGACAGTGTAATGCTTTCCTAGCTACAGAGACATGGCCTCTCCTTTTCAATCCCATGACTCCTCTTACTGCATTATTTTGTGTGATCGGGAGACGCATCATGTCTCCTTTATCTATACCATGTAACAGGTATGAGCTATAATCTTATTTAGCTCCGATAATTGCACTTGCAATTGTCGCTCGATTGTCCTGCGACAAGTACAGCCTCAGTTGTACCAACAGTTTGAGGTAGTAAGAAGTGGATGACATCAGGAAGCTAACATGAGCCTTCATGTTAAGCTCTTCGTCAATCGCCATGCCCAAGGTCTTCACCTTGTGCAAGGTGGGAATAAAACATCCGGCTATGCAGAATTCACTAAAATCCGGCCCTAGCCGTTTCAGGCGAGACACTGTGCTCACAATCATAATTTCACTTTTCCCATCATTCAAAGCCAGCCTATTCTCCATCATCCAAGTCTGGATTATGGCATAAACCTTGTTCATTTCCTGACAGAGGGATTAGGCACTGAGTGTCATCAGCGTAGTTTGTGAAAAGAATTCCTCTGTCAGTCAGTAACTTCAAGAGTGCAGCTGTAAACAGAGTAAATGTGTCTAATTTATGGTCACCAATAAAGACTCTGGCCGTCCGATGAGACAAAATGGACGCGATCCAGTTAGCTGCAGATGTAGAGAAGTGCGCACCATGTTTGATCCTGGACACTAGTATTGCATGGTCCACTAAATCGAAAGCTGTAGAAAGATCAATAAGCAGCAAGAGTGCTGTCCCACCTCCTTCTATCATTTCCAGCATGCTTGCCTTGAGGTCCAGCAAGACGGATTCTGTACTATGGGCCTTCCGAAAACCTGACTGCCTTTTATTCAGGATGCAGTACTTCTCCAGATAGTTCTGAACCTGCGCGTGTGCAGCATCATTCAGAATCATTTGTAAAAAGGGCACATTAGAGATGGGCCTTTAATTAGTCATTTTTTGGGGTCCAGGGAGGATTTCTTTTAAAAAAAGTGAAATCCATGTCTGTTTAATACAATTTGCCACCAATCCCTCCTTGAAGGACATGTTCACAAATTTCTTTATGAGGGCACTCAGTCGAGCAGCACACTCTGACCAGCCTTGAGGGACAAACATCACCCTTACAAAAGGTTTAGAACACTGATGGAAACCATGTTAATAATGGTGGTGGAAGCCACTGAAAATCTGCATGCCGTGCATGTGAGCACATCCGACTTACTGCATGTGACCCACTAAAGGGAAGGGAAACTGATCAGACTCCAGGCTGAGGTTATGATATGATATATGTAATTTATAATGTGCCTCTACACAAGTATTTCTAGGTGCGACAAGACAAGGAAGGGTAGACAGATGGAGGACAAAACAAATGATCTTACTAAGCCTTGTTTCATTCAGATCGTGCATGTGGTAAGGGGAGGGAAGAGGAGAAGTGCCAGAGGAACAGGGAGAGGGGAGAGCGCAGTGGCAAGAATGAAATAATTGCTGCCAGGGTGGTGGCTCAGTAAGTGCAGAGTTGTAGGGGACTGTAGGGTTTCAGATACAGTCCCAAAGTGGGTGGGAGGCCCCTAGGCAGTACAGTGGCTACTGGTCACAGGTAGAGCAGGAACCTGGTGCCTGTGAAGTTCATTGGGTGGCCAGGTAATCAGTTAGCAAAGCAGACAGGAGCATCAGCAGGGGAGCGAGAGAGAGAAACAGAAGCAAAAGGAAAATCTTGAGTTTTTTCCGGAACCTTAGGTGGTCTTGCTCAAGTTTGAGAGAGGCAGGGAGTTAGAGAGTGGAAGGTGTATGAGCGGAGGGCACAAAAAGGAAGATGCTTAGGATCAGAGATTTGGATGCAGTGTGGTCCCTGGCCCCAGATAGCCTTGTGGATGATGCAGAGGGTCTTGAACTTGATCAAAGCAACCACTGGAAGCCAGTGGAGAGGTTTCAGGGCTGGAGAGACACAATCCCTTGGCTTGAGGCCAAGGACACATCTTGCAGTCCTGTTCTAGGTTAGTTGCAGAGTGCGAAGAGTCAAGGCAGGCAGATTTAGAAATAGGCTGTTGCAGTAGTCCAGCCTAGAGAGAACCAGGGCTCTGGAGACAGTGAGCTTCTGGGGGAAAGAGAAAAAAGGAAGAATACCTCTGAGGAGGTGCAGCTGGTAGTGTGACTTCTTAGAGATGTCCAAGATTTGAGGAAAGAAGGAGAGGGTGGAAGCGAAGATGACCCCCAAGGTTCTTAGACTTGCAGGAAGGTGTGGGTGGAGAGCCCAGAGTGCAAGAGGGAAAGCGGGAGCATGGGTCCCATTGTGAAGAATCTCAGTCTTACTGGCTTTAAGGGAGAGATCGTTGGAGGCACACCATTTCTGAATCTCGGATAGACACTCAGGAATGAGCGAAAGATCAGAGGAGCCTGAGGGGAGCCTTAAGGAGAGCTGAGTGTCATCTGCATAACATTTAAAGTTAGAACACAAATTGTAGGTTCTCTGGGCCAGAGGAGCCAAGTAAAGGTTGAAGAGCCAAGGTGAGAGGATAGAGCCATGGGGAACACCACAAGTAGAGAGAAAGGTGGGCGAGAGAAAGGACCCAAGTTGAACCTGGGAGGGTCGATTGGAAAGAAAGGATGTCAAACATGGTCCACCGCATCCACACAACAACAATTCCCACGGACCCTGGCATGACTCCAGTGTTTGTGAAGCAATATCGCTTGCCTCTCGCATCAATGGTGTCCCTTACTGAAATAATTAAGAACCTTGAGTCCCGTGGGATAATTCGTCCAGTCCACAGCACCTTCAATAATCTGGTGCTGAAGATTTTGAAACCAAATGGCCAGTGGACACTCTGTGCTGACCTAAGGGAGCTCAACAAATGGGTCCACACTTCCCGATGGCCTCTTCCCTACATTGACCAAGGGCTGGCCCAGATCGAGGGGTCAAAGGTATACACTGCCATTGACCTGATCAATGGGTACTGGACTGTACCTGTCACTAGGGAGGACCAATACAAGCTGGCCTTTACCTTCGGGGGCAGCAGTACACTTGGACCCGGACTCCTTTCAGACACATCTACTCAGGCAATGAATTCAACATCTTTCTGCATAAGGCCATGCCCGACTTGGGTGAAAGGGGTAACCTAGCCTATGTAGATGATGTTCTAATCAAAAGCTCAACTGTGGAGGAACACATAGCGAAGATCTGTAATGTTCTGACACAGTTGAAGTCTGCCGGAGCAAAACTCTCCTTTCAAAAGGGACAGTGGTGCAGGAGCCGTGTCAATTTCTTGGGGCATGAGATAACTCCTGAGGGTCTCTGTCACCAGGAAAAGAAAGTAGAAGCACTCCAGAAAATAAAAGACCCCACAACTCTGCCGGAACTAAGGAGCCTCCTTGGACTAACTAATTACAGCAGAAAGTTCTTTGAGGACTACGTAGAGATCACAAGACCCCTCATCCATCTGTTTAAGGGGGGGTCAAGTGGGAGTGGGGTCCAGAACAAGCCGAGGCAGTAAGACAACTCAAAAGAAGCCTCTCACAAGCACCCTGCCTAGCTTACCCTGTCAAAAACAAGATGTTCTTCTTGGAGAGAGGGTTCTCAAATACATGCTTGACTGCAGTGTTATATCAAAAGCATGACAAGGTCAATAAAGTAATCGCCTATGCGAGTAAGACTTTATCCCCTGTGGAGGAAAAATTCAACGATTGTGTGAAGGCACTCCTGTCAACGGTGTGGGCATTAAAGAATTAACGCCCGTTTATCCAGCGGGAACACATCATAGTGGAGACTCCACACCAACCTTTGCAATATCTTCAAAATGACAGAATCTGGGCCGGAAATGTGAGTAATTCCCAAATTACTTCCTCGATTCTGTCAATGCAAGGCTTTCCTGTGGAGGTCAGATATGGCCAAAACAAGAAGAGTCCCTTCGCGCACGGTCTGGCTGACTTGCATGATTGTGCCATGATTGTGCCAGAGAAAACTGTTTTGAGGATGAAAGTCTTAAAATCAAGGACAACATGGAGGCATACCTTAATTCCCCACACAAAGTCTATAAAGAATGCCCACTGTCTATGTGGATGGGTGCTCCTACCATGTTGACAACAACGGGGAAAAGGAACTTGTGGCCGGCATAGGGAATGCATGGGTGAATGATGCCCCAGAACCCTCTGCTGGGTACAAAATCGGTCCCCGAAGTAATCAAGTGGCAGAGCTGATGGCTTTGCATCAAGCCATCCTCACTGCTGTCCAACAACAACTCCACGAACTGGTCATAATCACTGATTAAGATTATGTACAGAACGGGTTCATGGAGCATCTAGTTAACTGGAAAACCGGAGGCATGCTATGTGCTAATAATAAACCTTTAAAACACAGAAAATGTATACAAAATATTGATTTGGTCACCTCGAATGGGATGACCCATCTACTGGAAAAAAGATTAGGGGTCATTCTAAAGTAGAGGACTAGACAAAACGGAAAATGACCTAGCTGATCAGCTGGCTAAAACCGGAGCCATCCAAGGAGATCTACTTGAGATTGAGTCCCTGTTGGGGGAAATCCAGGTCAGTACTATCACTAGGTCCCAGACAAATGCTCACAATGAACTCTCAACTGCACAATGGAGTAAGGAGACCCCAGATGCTGATTTGATTACAGCTCAAAAAGGGGATCCAATAATTGGTAAGTTTTATCAACACATTGAGGACCCTGAGAACTTTCCCCTGACGTATACTGATTACCTGAGGAAAGAGGACCTCAAGATGTTGATGAAATGTCCAAACATTTTTGGAATCCAAAACGGTTTGTTGGTGAGGTGATCCATATCTGGCCTTGACTAGTGGGTGGTCCCTACCTCATTCCGAAGGCTGATGCTAAGTCATGCCCATGATGCGGCCACAACCGGTCATTGGGGGTTTCATACGACATTAGAAATCTTGTGAGAGGTTGCATACTGGCCACACATGGGGCAGGACTTTGACCAATACTTGAAGGGGTGTCTTGTGTGTGCACAATTTCAGCCAATATCACTCACACACCGTGCTCCCCTCCAAAAAGAGGGGGATGACACTGCCTTGGTCAGATTTGAAAGTCGATTTTATCGGGCCTGTGATTCGCTCTACTAGGCGGTACAAGTACATGTTGACTGTAACATGCTTGTTCACTAAATGGGTGGAATGTCTCCCCGCCCCAAATTGCAAGGCAGAAACAGCAGCTGCCCTGATGATCAATCACATCTTCTCGCGTTTTGGACTACCCTAAAGGATTGAGTCAGACCGAGGTAGTCACTTCACTAGCGAAGTGATGACAAAGATGTGGGAGATACTTGGGGTCAAAAGGAAACTACACATTGCCTACCTCTTGTCCTCTAGTGGTGGAGTTGAGAGGTACAATACAACTATTGTGAGCATATTAAAAAAGTTTGTGGCAGATTCTGGGCCAAGTTGGGACATTTGATTACCCCTTGTCCTGATGGCCATCAAATCTACCCCTTCTTCTGCAACAAACATATCTCCATTTGAGCTGATGACTGGACGAACGATGGTGCTACCCCAGCATCTGCTCTACAGAACCCAAGAGCAGATCTTGATAAATGCCTCCACAACCCATGAGTATGTTGAGAATCTGAGAAAACACCTTCAACATGCTTTTACCTATGCTCAGCGGAATCTAGAAAGATCTGCAGACAGTATGAAGACCCACTATGACCGTAAGACAACTAAAAAGGAATATCAAGTAGGAGACCGGGTCTACTTGTACAATTTCCAAAGGAACCAAGCCAAAGAGCACAAATTCTTCCCAACTTGGTGGGCCCTTTCGAAATTGTGGACAGAAGCTCACTAGTCACCTACAGAATCCGCATCGCCAAGGGCAGTTTGACAGAAGGGGAAGACAAGTGGGTCCACATAAACCAGCTAAAAAGTTGCCACCCGGCATACTTTGCGACAGATAGAAGGGCTTACCGGAAACCCAGAGGGGGAAGTCCCGGATACCTAGAAAAATTATTAACTCTTCATTGATTGCACCTACGAAAATGGGTAGAGGATCACTGAAGAATAGATGGGGAATATTGCCAATTGTTAACCAATGCAAGTGTCTTTCCCACTGCTGACATCCCCCGTAGATGTGTGGACACAGTAGTGGAAACATTTCCATAACCATGCTATGTTCTATCTTCTAGCATTGAATTAAGAATCATCCCAAGAATCACCAAGGAGGACCACTCAGGGACCAGGAGGAAAGACTCACGGAGCCTGGAGTGCCGCTCCATACTCCCAACTAGAACCAGCAAGGAGAGCGTGTTGCTTCAATCACTGACGGGAGAAGCCACTGAAGTTCTCCACACGGACAGAAAAAGAACATCCCAATCTCCCGACTTCCCCTTGATGGGAGGTCAAAACCAAGTCGGGAGGGGGGGCTCTGTGGGATGTATTGACCCACTCTGCTATGCTAGGCGGCATCACTCTGACAGTATGGTGCAAGGAACTGCAACAATACCGGCAAAACTCTTGTGCGTGACAAAAACCTACAAAAACTGCGTTCTCAAACACGCAAAAAGAAAGATGCACAACCTGCCACACATGGTGTATGTGTGGTGGAATAGAGCACACCCTGCAGAAAATGTGCCATTGGGCTCCATGACCAGCAGAGTGCAGAGAGAGAAGCCGTGATTTGTAAATGAAACTCCAAAATGTGCCAATAAATGACCTTTACTTTGTTGCTAAAAACTGCAAAATGCCTCTAACACAACACTTCGCAACATCCAAAACTTTGCTTGCCGCTAAAATTCATGTAATCTAATGAAGCATTGCGAACATACAAAGTCCTAATGTGAAGAGCAAAACATTTCATCAGCCAAACTGGGTTGTCTGTAAACTGACAGCCCCTGTCAAAATCTGTGTGCAGTTCCTTGGGCCACTGAATGACAGCTGTCAGATGAGTTACTGATGAAACTTCAATGTGATCTAAACTAAAAAGTCTGCTGGATTAGCAAACATAAAAAGGATTGTGGCTAAAAAGAATATAGATCTCAGTTGCTTTTTATCCCACAGAGTTAAAGCTAAGAATGTAATGTATTTATGTTTGATGCAACAAGTTTGGTTTTTCCTGGATCTTTAATTAAGAATAAATTAGCTTGGCTGAGCTGCAACCCTTTGGAAGTGGACAAACCGGTTTCTTCCAGGGGGAGGGATATTCTTTCAGCTGAAACTCATGGGGAGATGATAATTGTGGGTTGCCCCAGATGTTTGTCTACAGAAAGAGAATGAACAATAGCAGATCCTTCAGCCCAGGAAACAGAGGTGTGAGAGGGTCGTAAATGGCTCCTGGAAGGAACTTCCCCAAGGTGGGGGATGCTCCTGGACTCCAGGGAGAGAAAAAGGGGCGTACCATTTTTTGTTAAGAATGAACAAAGAACAATTTTTAAAGACTAAGAACTTGTTATTCAAAGTGGTGAAAAATATAAAAAGGACAAAATTGTTAATCTAATTTCTGGCCGCACGTTTTAAGAGGCGGCAGAACTGTGTGACATGTTATGGACAGGAGGTTTTATGTGAAATGTATTAATCCTAGAATTGGGAAAATGTACACACACATCCCCATGTTAAATGTGCAAATACGAGGACATTTGCATAAAGTTTGCTAATTGTGTTCATAGCAAAAAGGACAAAATTCTGTAGGAAGTTGAAACAAGATCCCACAGCTGCGGGATTTTGAGGAACAGATGCTACATAAAATATGGAATCTTTGGTCACCTTTACACAAATCACACACAATGTAGAAATGTGTATTTAGTATAAAATTCAATTTTGAGAACAGTGGCTAAAGGGAGGTTTCTAAGAACTGTAAAGCAAGCCATAAATGTGACATCATCCGGCCTTGATCCAATCACTTAAATGCAAGGCGGACATTAAGTTTTGATTCAATCCCAGCTCACAGGGGCAAGCTTAGCTAAGCCGGCCCCTACACCCACTTTGTGCTGTCATTTGAAAGGATAAATAGAGACTGCTGACAACACATAGGGACTCACTGATCTACTCACTTTCATGATTCCGGCGAAGCACTCTGATCCAGCATTCTACATTCAGCCTTTAACATCCTTCCAGATCCAGATGCCAAGAGTCTTGCCAGCAGTACAGAACTATTGATTTTCAGCAAGGTCCAAACCCTCAAACTTATTCTCACCACCCAGGGTAAACTGTGGGGTGTGGAAAGGCCCTTTGAACTAGTATCCTGATACTCTCTGGGTTGCTACCACAAGGCTTGCCTGAGGAACTCACTATCCACCTGATTGAAATAACCAGAAACAAGAATGGCAGATCCTGTGCAAATCTGGTGACCGGCATACCTGATCCAGTCCCGCGCCTGATGTGCTGTCCTTCCTAGACCAGACCCAGTCCAATGACCAGAACTGACGGTCCCATTTAATTACAAAGGACTAAGTATTAATAGGAAGAACAGTGACCCATAGTATATTTGCATTGTTTTATCCCAATCTCAACCCATCCTATCTGTAAATTCAGAATCATAGCATTGTCAGAACCTTTCTTGCGCCGATTTTCTCTCATTTGTTTTATAAAATCATAAGTCATTAATGATTTTGAGTAACTGAAGTAAATTCCAAAAAGAAATTGAGCATCCACCACGTGAAGGGTTATTCTTGCGCCTATTTTGCAAAAAACTGCTCTCTCTAAAACCTCTATAACTCCCTCAGTTTTTATGATAGAAACGAAATTTCAACTCCTACTTGTACCCAACATCCTTAGCTATCCATGGAACCCATTGCAATTCACCCATTATAGCGGATATCGCACAAGTAAATGTTTGCCGCAAATTTGAAATTCTGAAAGGTTTTTACACGTGTGAAATAGCTTTAAATTGTTTCCGACTTGGATATTTCCACTGTTTTCTTTTGACTAAACTATTGCTTGTGATTTGTGCAACTGTTCAAAGCAGCTCTGATAGGAATTTGTAACAATGTAAGTATTTTTGACCATATTTGGTGTTTTTGCCCAGCCAATTCCAAAGACAATTTCAAAGCCGTACTGATAGCTGAAAAGTCAATTCTGTTTTTCTCTTGTGTTTGAAGGGGGAAAGTGGGACTGATATTCTGTTTGATTTGTGCAATTAGTGAATACCTGCTCTCTCCTCCCATCTCTTTACATTGCCTATTGGTGGGTTAAGGGGTGTTGCCAAAGTGCTATCTATTCCAAACCAACACAAAAGTATTATTTTCTGTGCTGCATTTGTTTTTGTGCTCATTATTTTGACTCCTGGTGTATTAAAGATACTATCCAGTGTTCTGTCACCCCATTGGTGATTGTTGTTTACCAATTAAAATATATTGTGATTACATTTTAAATACATAAATACATATTTACCTTTGCAAACTAGCCTGATTCCTGGTTCAGTGTGACGGGGGGGTCTCAGGAGAAGGGTGTGATATGAGTTGTCTATCGTTCAGAATATGGAACTTATAGAACAAAATAAATAAGGGTTTCAATTGTGCACTACATGCTGGGCTTGACATGGGTGTGTGCCGGATTGAAATCACTTACATAGGGCCTGATAACTGATGTCCAGGTTGTCAAGGAGACTATTGATCAGGATGACTTGGTGGACCTGTTAATGACTCCAATCAAGCATTCCCACTAAGTCAGTGCCTTGTCTAGGATTGCTCAAGAGAAGCCCTTATTTATATATTTTTATGACTAGTTATATTCTGGATGATGAACCCTTGAATAATGCCCCTCTGTTAGAATCCCCCTGACCCCACTGAGCCAAGAAGTAGGTTTGTTTTGCAAATTAAAAAGGTTTATTTGAAAAATTAAACAATAGATATATATCACAATTTTATAATAAATTAATATTTGATATCACACTTAGACATATGACAGTGATCAACAATGGATGATGTTATACTAGCACACTGGTTTAATTACTTAGGATTAGTATAGAGGATAAGGTAGCTGAGAATGCTTTATGGTTTCGAGGAGATGCAAAGATGAATAAAAGGCAGTACAGAAATAAACTTGATATGATTTCAGCAAAAGATAATATGATCACTTTTTCTCTGACAATTCACTCCCCCCCTATGTAATGTAAGGAGATGGAAGTAACACACACAGTCTTCAGGAATACAATCACAGTACAATACGAATTCAGTTCCCCCCTAGCAAGCTTATAATACCAGGGATGATTTTGAAACACAGGCGAAAGACTTTCAGGTGATTTGCAAGGGAGTGAAATATGCTAAAATTGATTTTAATTCCCTCTAGAGGTTCAGGGTGAGTGAGAGATACTTTAAATCAGTTCAGGTCCACACTAACAATGATTAATGAGGGATTATCAGGTTGAAAACGGATTCAGTAATGGAAGCAAAGAACAGATCTTTCTACAAGTGGATGAAATGAAGCAAAATGTGAAACCGCGGCACTTTTTTTCGAGTGCGTCAAGCGCAATTACGGAGGCGCTATAAGGAGTAGCAAGTCGGTTTAGAGCTTGTTGGAAAGCTGGGAATATTAAATTTGCGCTTTGGAAGGTTTGAATCAACGGGGTGGCCACACAAGTTCTTATGATGCAGTTCTAAACAGGTTCAAATGTTTTGAATCAGATTATTTTAAGCTAAGAGATGGGTTCTACACAGTTCTAGCTGGGTACTCACACTATAAATTTGAAAGGAATGGCCTCGTCACGGATCTGGTCAACAAGTTTAGCTGAGGTTCTCTCTGCTCGGCGGGTCAATCAGGCACCGGTTCTGTTCACAGTGGTCTGTTCTGGGTCTCTGGTTCTGCTGGTCTGGATCAAGTGGATTCTGGTACCACACTGCTTTCTGGGTACTGATTCTGTTCTGGATACACAGGACTCTTAGCAAGCAGCAAACCGCACAACCAGGCAGTTGAATAGTTGGCAAAAGATTTTGAGGCCTGCTGAAGAGTTCAGCTCTTTTAAGTTTTTGTTCTGGAGTTAGTCTGGATCTCTGGAGTTTCATTCAGTTGAAGGTTGGAAAATGAATGTCCCTGTCTGGCTTCCAGTGGCTCTTTTTATGTCTTTTGGGTGTGGATGCTAACTTTCTATGCCCAACCCACTCATGATTTGATAGGTCAAGGATTTCTCTTTGACCTGATTTGAGAAGGGAGCAGTGAGTCAACCTATGTCATCAGGTGTCATGTTTATGGCTCCAAAGAAAGAACACTCCCCTTTGCTTTTACCTTGGAAAATCATTTTCATAACTAAATATATTTCCCAAATACACAAGTGGTTGACATTACATGTACATATCATATATTACTTCGGGTAGGTCTCTGTTCCAACTCTGATGTTTCTAAGAGCCAGGGTTCAAAAATGGCAACTTATTTTCATTTTTAGTTGGTTTACCAATATTGGATTTTTACCAAAAATTACACAGATGTACACCGCCTTTCTACACATATTCCAGTAAATTTTCATTTTTCTAGCGTGAACCCCGTGTCTGCAATCTCCATAATTCATGGGGTTTTGCCTCAGAACATGATACAGAGTCCTAACACCTCTTAAAATGTGCACAGAAAAATCACAAGAATAATGATATTAATTATATAATTTTGACAGGACCGTACTATGAATTATCCATCTTTTTAAAATTATGCTCTGGCCCAGAGGGGTGTGGTTTCCCAAAGCACATGGTGGAATTTCTGGTTTGTCCACTTCCTCCAACTCAAGTTGCTCACAGAGGCACTGCCCCTCCCTGTTTCTCTCAAGAGGAAGCCATTTACGACCCCCCTTAATTTAACATTTGCCTGAGCCAAAGCAGGCTCATTGTTCTGTTTCCCCCCAGTCTTAGGTGCTCCTCCCCTGATTCAATCAGGGAGGTGTCATCTCCTTTTGGTGGGGGCAGGAGAATGCAGGCCAGGCCTGGGAACATTTGTTGAGCAAGTTTCAACTCCCGTCGGGGGTAGTTGTCAGGCAGAATTCAATTTCTTTAAGCCAGGCTTCAGCTAAATGTCACTTTTTTTCCCTGTTTTTCTTCATCCAAATCAAACTTACAATTTTTACACATGCAGCTAGAACGCTGATTCTAAGTTCAAAACTATGACATTTAACAATTGCAAACTATGTGACACTCAACAGTAGTTCACTCATTTATTTTAAACATTTAGATTTTAGTGGCTTTCAGTCCAATTTAACTTAAGCTGCTGACATCCACAGCTCAGCCAGTTTTGTTATAAACATTGTTTTGGGCTCTTCATCTTTCCAGATTTTGTATGCACACAAGACTTCATTCTGCCAAATGTCTGCTGGTGTTCAGTGAGATTTTTGAATATCTTGCAATGTTTAAAATAGGCATTTTTAGCTTGCATTTCAGAGAACAAAAGTGATTTCAAAGCACTTTTTGAGCTAACAGGCACTGCTGTTTTTCCTTTGGCACCACGTTTCACTCATGGCGCTTCTTGCCCACCACGCTCGCACTGGTGGGTGGCAGGTTAGGCAACCATTTTGGTGTGCGCAAAAACTGCACGGTTTTCCTGGATTCTGGCGCAATGTGGGCTTTTTCGGCCATCTTGGATTTTCAGAGCCCACAGCCCCAAATGTTGCAGCATAATAACTCGAACATGGGTCAAAACCCCTGACAGACCGTATCGAAAGCAGAGGATGGATCAAGGAGAATGAGCACAGGAGGAAGGTTAGAGTCGAGATTAGAAAGCAGGTCTTCATGGGTGTTCAGGAGAGCAGTGTACGCATTTCTGGCTGCTCTAAAAGCCAGACTGGTTGTAATGGAGATTGCCAACAGATTCAGTATGGAGATTAAGCTGGGAGATGACCAGCTTTTCCAGGAGTTTGCCCAGGAAAGGAGTGATAGAAATTGGGCGGTAGTTTGTCAGAGAGGAAGGATCGGCAGAGGGCTTCTTGAAGAGAGGTTGCAGAAGGGAGTGCTTAAGGGGGGAAGGGAAGGTTCCGGTGGCAAAAGAGTGTTTGCAGAAATCGGCTAAGGCTGGAGCGATGGTGTGGATGTGGTCCTTGATGATTCTGGAGGAGCAGGGGAGCACCTGTTTTGACAAGGCTTTCATAGATCTGACTTGTCTGGAAACATTGTCGAGGGTGAACAACAAAGGGACAGAGGAGAGATGGCAGGAGGGGGGTGTCATGATGCCTACCTCCAAGGAGCCGAGTCTGACCCAGCAACCCCAGAGGCAGGCATCATTCCCCCCAGGGAAGTGCCAGCGGGCCCAAGCTGGGGCCCTTTGGACACAGTCCTGGCGCCTTAGGCGCCAGGCTCATGTTGGACCCCTGTCCTGGCGCCTTAGGCGCCAGGCTCATAAAGCTAGACATGTGTTCAAGTGTTTCAATGTGCACTTACCTGATGCAGACCATGCTGCTACATCCAGGCCCTCTTGAGGCCTGAATGGAACTACTTTACCTGTGGGACTACTTTCCACCTGGGTGTGGTCAGGGAAGGATACGTACCTGATCAGTGGAAGGATACATACCTGGAACTTCTTCCAAAGCTATTTAAACCACGCCCGATCAGCAACTCTTGCTTCGCGTTGTTCTGCTCCTCGCAGCTGGACGCTCACCGTGTCAGCTCCTGCATCTGGACTCCAGCCACGCCTGTCAGCATCCTGGGTCACCTGCAAAGGGAGATAAGAGAGAATTGGAGAGAAAGAAGACCTTACCTGCTAAAGCTGTACCACGGAGACATCACACCGACGATCCTGAAAGGGAAGACATCATTTTTAAAAGCATTTCGCTTCGATCGCTGCAGCGTTGCATTTCACTCACCTTTCCTGGGCACCTCCATCTTCAGCAGCGATCATCCGGATCCGCACCCACTTCCCAGAGCCTAGAGAGAAAAGACAAGAAAACAAGGTGAGAGAAGGAAGGGAATAGGAAAAGCTCAGTTTCCTTCCAAGACTTACCAGTTGGGTCATTCCCATTTCATTTCGGGTCCTGCCGCTTCCTGGCATTCTGGACCCCGGCCCCTATGGGGAAAAAAGACAAAGACATTGAATGAGCGAATGCAAAGACATTACCCGAACGCTCATCCAGAACTTACCTGTCATTTATTGGAACTGCACGTTTCACTTCGGGTCGGCGCCATATCTCCGGCATTCCGAACCCAGGCCCCTAAGGGGAAAAAGACATAAGCGTTAGCGCTTGCTGCAATAAGACAATGAACATTATTATTAAGCTTGAACTTTTGAACTTGCAACAGAACTCTTACAGCGCCTTACCTGAATAGTCAAGCTTATTTGAACTTCCATCAAACCTCAATCCAGTGAAGTAACTGGGTTTCAACGCGCCCCTGCATCAGAAGCAGGATGGAGAACTTGTCCTTCCAGACCCTAAGGGGAATATTCCTACGAGCCAGAGAAGCCAGAGTAGAGGGGCCCTACCTGTCCATCTTCAGAGTCCTGCGCTTCACCATTGAAGAAGCATCAGCACTCAAAGCCAGACCTGCGCCTCCGTGGGAATCAGGTGAGCGTGACAGAACGCGAAGCCTACTCACAATTTCCCACCTGGGCGCTATGGAGACTTCCGAGACAGATCAGCTGGCCCAGCTTTTGGGAGAATTACGGGCAGAAGTGCACTCAGCCCGCCAGGAGACTAACGCTCTCAAAAGAGAACTGATCCTATCCAAGGAAAGAACAGATGATCTGGCCAGAAGGTTATTGCAGGCCCAGGCAGGGCACACTCCTTTACCTAATTCTGGAGGTACTTCCACATCAATGGGTTTGAATAACCCGGTACAAATCAATCTACTTGGACACATGCCTTTGGCCCCGCCTGAACGTTTTGCTGGGGATCCCAAGAAATATGCCGTCTTTATGAACCAATGTTGTTTACACTTTCTATGCAGACTTGGGGCCTTCCCTAACAACCAGACCAAGGTAGCCTTTATACTATCTTACCTCAGTGGCAGTGCTGCCGATTGGTCTATTCCCTTGGTAAATCAGTATGATCCCATTCTCCAGAATTTTCAGGGTTTCCAGGCCAGATGGAAAGATTGTTTGCTCGACACTCTCAAGGACAGGCCCTTGATAACGAACTGCTATCCTTACGACAAGGTAATCAGGATCTCCTGTCCTACGTTGCCATCTTTAATAGACTGGTTGTGGAAACTGGATGGCCAGAAAACAAAAGGATCACATTGTTTCATCGAGGCCTGCGCGGAGAACTTAAGGATGTTCTAGCTCAGATAGTAGATCCACCCCAGGTCTGCGCAGACTACATAGACTTGGTGGTTCAACTTGATCACAGACTTCAAAATAGAAAAGCAGATCGGTTCAAGTACGAAACCCGAGTACCGATCAAAACCCACGCCAACTTCAAGAGTACCGACGTATCCGAACCTATGCAAATGGGCGGTGTTAAAGGACCATTAACGCAGAAGGAACGAGAGAGAAGGCGGCAAATGCAACTTTGTCTGTATTGCGGGACTTCCGGTCACTTTCTTCGAAATTGTCCGGTTAAACCACCTAAGAAGGCGGTTGGAGCCACTGATAACGATTTATTGACACCTGATTCGGGAAACGACCTAGCCCGACAAGAGTAGGGGTCCGCTTGCCGAGCTTGAAAACAGATTCTTTGACCTTGCATTTTGTCATGAAATGGTGCTCGTGGACCCAAAACAGCCTCAGCAGTTGCACGCTATAAAAGCATACATCGACAGTGGAGCTATTGGAAATTACATAGACCGTGAATTGGCTTCAAGGATTAAGCTCCCTCTCCGCCCGAAAGTAACCCAAGATGTCATTACTACAGTAGATGGAACCGAAATAGCCTCAGGGCCTGTAACGCATTCCACTGTTGAAATGACACTGGTGGGTCAGGATGGACATAGGGAAACAATCGTGTTTGATGTGATCAAGGCCCCACAATTTCAAGTAATTCTTGGAATTCCTTGGTTAGAAACACATAATCCCAGAATTGACTGGCAAGCAAAGAAGATAAGTTTTCCTGATTGTGAACCAACTTGTTATCCAAGAAATCCAGTTATGGGTCTAGCCTCAGCAACTTCCACCCCTGTACAGCTACCGTCAGAATACCAAGAATTCCAAGACGTTTTTCAGAAGGAACAGGCTAACACGTTACCTCCCCATTGGTCTTATGATTGCCAAATCGATCTGGTACCCAATGCTCAACTACCTTGTAGTAGGATTTATGCTCTTAGGGAACCTGAGAACCTGCATTTGCATCAGTATTTAGATCAGTACCTAGCCAATGGTTTTATTCGCCCGTCCAAGTCTCCTGTCTCCTCAGCTTTGTTCTTCGTGACGAAAAAAGAGGGCGACCTTAGAACATGTATAGACTATCGCGCCCTAAATCAAATAACGATTAAGAATCGTTATCCTCTGCCCCTGATCCCTGAGCTTATCGACCAGGTGAAAGAAGCTTGTGTGTACACCAAGTTAGATCTTCGAGGAGCTTATCACCTGGTACGTATAAAAGAAGGCGACGAATGGAAGACTGCATTCCGCACCAAATTTGGGCTCTTCGAATATCAGGTGATGCCCTTCGGTTTGTGCAATGCACCTGCCGCCTTTCAGTACTTTATGAATGATGTTCTTCGGGAACTTATCGATGTCTGTGTCATTGTTTATATTGACGACATCCTGGTGTACTCTTCTTCAGAATCCGATCACAGAAAACATGTTAGGGCAGTTCTTGAGTAATTGCGCCAGCACAGACTATTTGCAAAGCTCGAAAAATGCGTTTTTCATACCACAGAAGTTGAGTTTCTCGGATTCATCCTGACACCACAAGGAGTCCGAATGGACTCGCGAAAGGTGGACGCCATCCTCAAATGGCCATCTCCTAGCTCGGTGAAGGGAGTTCAGAGCATGCTCGGCTTCACCAATTTCTATCGAAGATTCATCCAGGAATTTTCCCGAACAATCCAACCCATCACAGCTCTCCTAAAGAAAAACAAACGCTTTGAATGGACTCTTGAGGCCGAACAAGCCTTTCAGGACCTGAAAACCAAATTCACCTCTGCACCTGTATTGAAGCACCCGCACCCAGATCTCCCTTATATAGTGGAAACCGACGCATCCAGTTCGGCCATGGGAGCTGTCCTGTCGCAAAGAGACCCAGAAACTAACCAACTACACCCAGTGGCCTTTTGGTCCAGGAAATTTTCTCCTCCTGAAATCAACTACGCAATTACCGACAAAGAGTTACTGGCTATTAAATCTGCTTTCAAGTCTTGGCGTCACTACCTTCTCGGGGCAAGACAAACCATCACCGTAATTACGGACCACAGAAATTTACAGTATTTAAAGACGGCCAAAGCTCAATCTTCACGACAACTCCGATGGGCTCTATTCTTTGCGGAATTTGATTTTGTAATTACCTATCGCCCTGGCTGCAAGAATGGTAAAGCGGACGCCTTATCCCGGATTGGCATGGAAGAACCCAATTTGAGTTTAGAACCTGTGCCAATCATACCTGAACAAAGAATCTTAGGCCTAACTTCATTGCAAACTATTGAGGACATCCAAACGCAAGTAAAACAACTTCTAGACTCTTCAGCCTTTCTGGAATGGAGTCAAAAGGGTCCTCATTAGACCGTTAAGGATGATTTACCCTACTTCCAGGAGCGGTTGTTTCTGCCAAGTAAAGAATTGCAAGAACTTGTTATTTCCCATCATCATGAATCATTAATGGAAGGACACCCTGGTATCGCTAAAACGGAGGAAAAAATCAAACGCCACTTCTGGTGGCCTTCTTGGAGAAAAGACATAAAGTCTTTTGTATTGTCTTGCGGAATTTGCGCCCAAAACAAGGGTCAAAAGAAAAGGCCAGCCGGCCTACTTCAACCCTTGGATATTCCACCGGCACCATGGCACACCTTGTCAATGGACTTTATAACTGACCTGCCTCCTAGTGCTGGTTACAACACTATTCTTGTAATTGTGGATCTATTCTCCAAAATGGCCCACTTTATCCCTTTAAAAGGTTTGCCTTCAGCTTCCACCTTGGCCAAGGAATTTCTGGAGAATATAGTTCGCATACATGGTTTCCCTTCCATATTAGTCTCGGATCGTGGAAGTCAATTTATCTCCCATTTTTGGAAGAAGTGTTGCCAACTAGCACAAATAGATATGCGGTTATCCACCAGCCACCACCCCCAGACCGACGGACAAACCGAGAGAACCAATCAGATTCTCGAGCAAAATCTTCGGTGCATGTTACACCAATCCGAGTTAAATTGGAAAGACATCCTTTGGATCGCAGAATATGCATACAACAATTCAGTGCATTCTGGAACCGGACAAACTCCTTTTTATACTTTGTATGGTCACCATCCTCGGACCTCTGACCTAGATCCACCTCTGACCCTGGAAATGCCCGCAGTAAATCATTTGCATTCCACAATAACCCGAGCCTTCAAAGAAGCTGCAACTCATTTACAGCAAGCCAAGAAAAAGTATAAAGAAAACGCTGATTTTCACCGAAGTAAAACTCCTCCTTACCAAGTAGGAGACCAGGTATGGCTAGCAACGAAACATTTACCCCTCAGGGGCCCGCAAACCTTCAATCCCAGATTCATAAGACCTTATCCCATCAAGGCTATAATCAATCCCGTGGCCTTTAAACTGGATTTACCGTCCAACATGCGTATTCATCCAGTTTTTCATGCATCACTTTTGAAGCCAGTACAACCAGGGACCCGAATGTCCAAGCCTCCAGACCCAGTTCAAATTGAAGGGGAATTAGAATTCGAAGTTAAAGATATTTTAGACTCCAAGGTGTTAAAGTCAAAACTCTTCTATCTTGTTGACTGGAAGGGATATGGACCTCAGGAGAGATCGTGGTAGCCTAGTAACCATGTTCACGCACCTCGATTAATACAAAGGTTCCACCAGAGATTTCCGAACAAGCCAAAACCCCCAGTGGGAACAACCTTGGGAGGGGCCTTGAGGGGGGTACTGTCATGATGCCTACCTCCAAGGAGCCGAGTCCGACCCAGCAACCCCAGAGGCAGGCATCATTCCCCCCAGGGAAGTGCCAGCGGGCCCAAGCTGGGGCCCTTTGGACACAGTCCTGGCGCCTTAGGCGCCAGGCTCATGTTGGACCCCTGTCCTGGCGCCTTAGGCGCCAGGCTCATAAAGCTAGACATGTGTTCAAGTGTTTCAATGTGCACTTACCTGATGCAGACCATGCTGCTACATCCAGGCCCTCTTGAGGCCTGAATGGAACTACTTTACCTGTGGGACTACTTTCCACCTGGGTGTGGTCGGGGAAGGATACATATCTGATCGGTGGAAGGATACATACCTGGAACTTCTTCTAAAGCTATTTAAACCACGCCCGATCAGCAACTCTTGCTTCGGGTTGTTCTGCTCCTCGCAGCTGGACGCTCACCGTGTCAGCTCCTGCATCTGAACTTCAGCCACGCCTGTCAGCATCCTGGGTCACCTGCAAAGGGAGATAAGAGAGAATTGGGGGGAGAAAGAAGACCTTACCTGCTAAAGCTGTACCACGGAGACATCACACCGACGATCCTGAAAGGGAAGACATCATTTTTAAAAGCATTTCGCTTCGATCGCTGCAGCGCTGCATTTCACTCACCTTTCCTGGGCACCTCGATCTTCAGCAGCGATCATCCGGATCCGCAGCCACTTCCCAGTGCCTAGAGAGAAAATGTAACTCTCACCTGATTCCCGCAGAGGCGCCGGTCTTGACTGGGTGAATGCCGTATCTTCAAAGGTGATGTGTAACACACGGTTGGCTCTTTGGGCTGGACCTCTGTGCACTGTATGTCTGACTCGAAGAGTAAGATGTCTGCAGATAGAAAATATGGGATTAATGAACTGGGGTTATTGGGTGCCTCTCTCCTCTTCCCTTTCTCTTCTCCTGTAGAACCCCAAAGGTTAACACCCTCACCTTAGGTAAGTGAACGCCAAGCTCTCCATCTGCCTCGGGGCAGGGTGCCGTAACCAGTTTCTTCACTGGATAAGGGTGCAGGCCTCTTGACCTCAGAGGACTGCTGTCCGTCGTTAACTGAACGAACGGTAAGTTCTGGGCACTTCAAATGTCTTAAAAGTCTTTTGTAATAATATCTCTTGTTTTGCAGGGTTCCGGCGATGGCGGATGGCGGGCTGATGAGAGTTGAGGATCGAACCCGCGTGAGGAATAGAAGCGCCTGGAAGCACGTAAGTAAGCGCTTGTAGCCTGCTTCACGATGCGCACTAACTGTCCCTTTTATCTTGCAGGTACAAGTTCGGAGCTTTAGAGAAGCTGAAGGGTGCTGGAATACCCACAGGATTCGGCGTGGGAAGGAGTAATGGCACGTGAGTAATAAAGTTGCCCAATGTCTTTAAACGCACCTTCTTTTGTCTTTCAGATGTGGGATGCAGCGCCGAAGGCCTCCGGAGCATGCGAAGAGCTGGTAAGCTTTTGTCTTTCAGATGCCGGAATGCAGTGCGAAGACCTCCGGAGCATGCGAAGAGTAGGTAAGCCTTTGTCTTTCAGATGCCGGAATGCAGCGGCAGAAGACACGATGAGCGTTCTGCTGCAGAGAATGCAGAATAACGCAAAGCAAGATTCATCCATCGGGTGTGGTTTAAATAGCCTCCTGTAGTGCTTAGGTGTCTCCTTCCACAGCCACGCCTAGGTAAGAAAAGAGTTCCTGCTTTCCAGACGAGTTCCAGTGTTCTGAACCTAGGGAGTGGCTCCTGCCCCACCCAACAGGAAAAGTAGTCCCAAACAGAAGAGGATCAGGGGTTCAACTGGCAGGTAAGTAAGCAGCATGGTCTGCTGCAGGTAAGTCCACCCAAGCATTATGAGCCCGGCGCTTCCAGCGCTGGGACTGGGCATCTTTATGAGCCTGGTGCCACTGGCGCCAGGACAGGGTCCAAAAGGTCCCAATTGGGACTGGCTGGCACTCGGAACCGGGGTTATGGGTCTGCTTCCAAGGGAGTCGGGCAAGTCCTGATCTTTTGGAAGCAGAGATCATGACAGCATCCCCCCTCAAGGCCCCTCCCAAACCGGGCTTCTCCGGGGGTTTGGGCTTGTTAGGAAATGTTTGATGAAATCTTTTGATTAGACGAGGCGCGTGGACATATTCTGCAGGTTCCCAGGATCTTTCTTGGGGACCGTAGCCTTTCCAGTCAATCAGGTAAAATAGTTTAGATTTGGAGATCTTGGAATCCAGGATGCTTTTGACTTCAAACTCGAGTTCTCCATCAACTAGAATAGGTTTTGGAGATGTAGTTAGTCGGGTTTGAGGTTGCACGGGTTTTAATAGAGAGACGTGGAAGACCGGATGTATCTTCATGTGAGGGGGCAAGTCCAACTTGACCGCTACTGGATTTACTATTGTAGTGATGGAATAGGGACCAAGGTATCTTGGGTTGAATGTGCGTGGTCCTTTTAGAGGTAGATATTTGGTGGATAACCAGACTTGATCTCCTACTTGATATTGGGGGGCTTCCTTCCGATGTTGGTCTGCTCCTTTCTTGTATTGTTCTTTAGCCCTTTGAAGGTGAGAAACGGCTTCCTTAAAGGCTTGGGTGATTGTAGAATGCAGGTGGTCTACTGCTGGTGTTCCAAAATCTTGGAGTGGATCCAACTCCGAGGTTCGAGGGTGACTACCGTATAAAAGAAAAAACGGGGTCTTCCCAGTTCCCGAGTGGACAGAGTTATTGTAGGCATATTCGGCTATCCAAAGGATATCTTTCCAAGTTTTTTCAGTTTGTTGTAGCATGCAGCGCAAATACTGTTCCAGAGTTTGATTGGTCCTCTCGGTTTGTCCGTCGGTTTGAGGGTGGTGGCTGGTCGAAAGTCTCACATCAATTTGAGCCGACCGACAGCAACTTCGCCAAAAATGAGAAATAAATTGACTACCTCGATCCGAAATTAGAACTGAAGGAAAACCGTGCAGTCGGACGATGTTTTCGAGAAATTCTCCGGCCAGAGTTGCTGCTGTTGGTAAGCCTTTGAGTGGAATGAAATGCGCCATCTTGGAGAATAGGTCCACGATTACTAGGATCGTATTGTATCCGGAGCATGGAGGTAGATCGGTGATGAAGCCCATAGAAAGCGTATGCCAAGGGCGAGGCGGGATGTCAATAGGGCGTAAGAGGCCGGCTGGTTTTTCCTTTTGACTCTTGTTTTGGGCGCATACTCCACAGGACATTATAAAGTCTCTGATATCATTTTTCCAAGACGGCCACCAGAAGTAGCGCTTGATCTTTTCCGAGGTCTTGGTCATACCGGGATGTCCTTCCATTAAAGAATCGTGATAACAAGAGATTACCTTTTTCTGTAAATCTGTGCTGGGCAGGTATAACCGTTCTTGGAAATATAATAGGTTGTCCTTCACCGTAAAGTCCTTTCCCTGCAGATGCCAATTCTGTATGTCTGCTGGAGTTACCAGTAGCCTGGCTTGATCCTTAACTTCCTCTTTGGATTGTGTGGCGATTACACCTAGAATTCTTTGTTCGGGAATGATAGGTACAGGTTTAGGATTGATCAAATGTTCTTCCACTCCCATCCGAGAAAGGGCATCAGCTTTACCGTTTTTTGTACCAGGTCGATAGGTAATTATGAAGTCAAACTCTGCAAAGAATAGTGCCCAACGGAGTTGCCTAGAGGATTGAGCTTTTGCGGTTTTCAAATATTGCAGGTTTCGGTGATCTGTAATCACAGTAACGGTGTGTCGGGCACCCCAGAAGATAATGCCGCCAAGCCTTAAAGGCGGACTTGATAGCTAGAAGTTCCTTATCAGTAATAGTGTAATTGATTTCAGGAGGCGAGAATTTGCGGGACCAAAATGCCACGGGATGCAACTGATTGGTTACTGGGTCCTTTTGTGATAGAACTGCCCCCATGTCAAGGCTCGAAGCATCAGTTTCAATGATGTAGGGGAGTTCTGGGCGAGGATGTTTTAAGATCGGTGCAGAGATAAATCTAGTCTTCAAATTCTGGAAAGCTTGTTCCGCCTCGGTAGACCATTCAAAACGTTTGTTTTTCTTTAACAAGGCGGTGATGGGCTGGACTATTCGAGAGAATTCGGGGATAAACCTGCGGTAAAAGTTAGCGAAGCCTAACATGCTTTCAACACCTTTTACGGAGGATGGCGATGGCCATTTGAGAATTGCATTGACCTTCTTTGAATCCATACGCACTCCGCTAGGTGATAATATGAATCCCAAGAATTCAACTTCAGTCACGTTGAAAACACATTTTTCCAACTTAGCGAAAAGTTTGTGTTGACACAATCTCTCGAGGACCATTTTCACGTGTTTCCGATGTTCAGTTTCCGATGAAGAATAAACGAGGATGTCGTCAATGTAAACAACAACACACACATCTATGAGCTCTCTGAGGACATCGTTCATAAAATATTGAAAGGCGGCCGGGGCATTGCAAAGTCCGAAGGGCATGACCTGATATTCAAATAGCCAATACTTGGTGCGGAAGGCCGTCTTCCATTCATCGCCCTCTTTTACTCGTACCAAGTGGTAGGCTCCTCTAAGATCCAGCTTTGTATATATGCATGCTTTTCTGACTTGGTCCAGGAGTTCAGGGATCAAAGGTAATGGATATCTATTCTTAACGGTGATCTGGTTCAGGGCGCGATAATCTATACAAGTTCTAAGGTCCCCTTCTTTTTTTGGAACGAAGAACAAAGCTGAGGAAGCAGGGGACTTGGAAGGACGAATAAACCCATTCGCTAGGTATTGATCCAGGTATTGTCGGAGGTGAAGATTCTCAGGCTCGGTGAGGGCATAAATTCTACTACAAGGAGGAGTAGATCCAGGTATCAGGTCTATCTGGCAGTCATAAGACCTATGAGGAGGTAGAGAGTTAGCCTGATCCTTCCAGAAATCATCTTGGAATTCTAGGTATTCAGGAGGTAACTGAGGAGCCTCCGAGGAAATTGCTGCCAGTGCAACACCAGGTCGAGGGTGACAAGTAGAGACACATTCTGGAAACTGAACCGTTCTTGCTCTCCAATCGATCTGAGGATTGTGCTTCTCTAACCAAGTAATTCCTAGAATAATCTGGAACTGAGGGGCCTTGATCACATCGAACACGATCTTCTCATGGTGTCTATCTTGACTTACTAGCGTCACTTCTTGGGTGGTATGCGTTATTGGTCCGGAGGCTATCTCCGTACCATCCACCGTAGTAATGACGTCCTTTACAGCCTTTGGACAAAGAGTCAGATTCATCCTCAAAACCATTTCATGATCCACATAATTGCCGATGGCACCGCTGTCGACGTAAGCTTCAATCGCATGTAATCGATCCGGATGTTCAGGGCTAATGAGGACCATAGGTATCACGAAATGCGAGGTCACGGAACTGGTTTTAACGCTCGGCAAGAGGACCTCTATTCTTGTCGGGCGAGGTCGTTTCCCTGCTCAGAGTTTGTGACCCTGGTAACTGCAGCTCCTACTGCCTTCTTGGCTGGTTTCACCGGACAGTCTCGGAGAAAGTGCCCCGAGTTTCCGCAATAGAGGCATAATTGCAGCTGTTTTCTCCTTTCCCGCTCCTTTTGTGTTAGTGGTCCTTTCAGGCCCCCTATTTGCATGGGTTCTCCGGAGTCTACTCCTTTGGTAGGAGTTGGTGGTTTAGAAAATACTCGAGCATCAAACTTGGAACGATCGGCCTTCCTGTTCTGCAATCTGTGGTCAATTTGAACGACTACGTCAATATAGTCCAAACAGTCTTGCGGGGGATTCACTACTTGGGCTAACACATCTTTGAGCTCTCCACGTAGACCTCTATAAAACAGCGTAATCCTTTTGTCCTCAGGCCATCAAGTTTCCACTATCAGTCTGTTGAAAGACGCAATATAAGCCAAAACGTCTTGATTACCCTGTCACAATGAAAGGAGCTCATTGTCCAAGGCCTGCCCCTGTGAATGTCTTGCAAACAGTTTTTCCATACTGAGCTGAAAAGCTTGAAAATCATGGATAACCGGATCATCTTGATTAACTAGAGGGATCGACCAGTCTGCCGCATTGCCACTAAGGTACGAAAGCACAAAAGCTACCTTAGCTTGATCAGTTGGAAAGGCTGCTGGCCGGCATAAGAAGTGCAACCGGCACTGATTAATAAATACTGCAAACCTCTTTGGGTCACCAGAAAATCGTTCGGGCGGAGCCAGAGGTACATTCCCAGGTAGGTTGATCTGCACTGGGTTCGTAGAGGATGTTGAAGGAAGATTTGCCCCTGATGCGGGTAACGGAGTTTGTCCAGCTTGTGACTGTAGCAATTGTCTAGCGAGATCGTCTGTTCGCTCCTTGGAAATAATCAGTTCCCTTCTTAGAGCATTCGTTTCCTGACGGGCTGCATGCACTTCTGCTCTTAGTTCCCCAAGTAACTGGGCTAGCTGGTCGGTATCCGAGGTTTCCATAGCGGCTGGGTGGGAGTTTTGCGATAGGCTTTGCGTTCTGTAACGCTCACCTGATTCCCGCAGAGGCGCCGGTCTTGACTGGGTGAATGCCGTATCTTCAAAGGTGATGTGTAACACACGGTTGGCTCTTTGGGCTGGACCTCTGTGCACTGTATGTGTGACTCGAAGTGTAAGATGTCTGCAGATAGAAAATATGGGATTAATGAACTGGGGTTATTGGGTGCCTCTCTCCTCTTCCCTTTCTCTTCTCCTGTAGAACCCCAAAGGTTAACACCCTCACCTTAGGTAAGTGAACGCCGAGCTCTCCATCTGCCTCGGGGCAGGGTGCCGTAACCAGTTTCTTCACTGGATAAGGGTGCAGGCCTCTTGACCTCAGAGGACTGCTGTCCGTCGTTAACTGCACGAACTGTAAGTTCTGGGCACTTAAAATGTCTTAAAAGTCTTTTGTAATGATATCTCTTGTTTTGCAGGGTTCCGGCGATGGCGGATGGCGGGCTGATGAGAGTTGAGGATCGAACCCGCGTGAGGAATAGAAGCGCCTGGAAGCACGTAAGTAAGCGCTTGTAGCCTGCTTCACGATGCGCACTAACTGTCCCTTTTATCTTGCAGGTACAAGTTCGGAGCTTTAGAGAAGCTGAAGGGTGCTGGAATACCCACAGGATTCGGCGTGGGAAGGAGCAATGGCACGTGAGTAATAAAGTTGCCCAATGTCTTTAAACGCACCTTCTTTTGTCTTTCAGATGCGGGATGCAGCGCCGAAGGCCTCCGGAGCGTGCGAAGAGCTGGTAAGCTTTTGTCTTTCAGATGCCGGAATGCAGTGCGAAGACCTCCGGAGCATGCGAAGAGTAGGTAAGCCTTTGTCTTTCAGATGCCGGAATGCAGCGCGAGGCGTTGGTGACAGCCGATGGACCAGGTAAGAGATGCGCTGCCACTGAAGACCGTAGTGCTAACCTGTTCTTTCTTTGTCTTTACAGGTGCTGCTGAAGACTGGATTCCAGGATGGTAAGCCTTTATTCCCTTAGGCCCAGGATCAGAAGCAGAAGACACGATGAGCGTTCTGCTGCAGAGAATGCAGAATAACGCAAAGCAAGATTCATCCATCGGGTGTGGTTTAAATAGCCTCCTGTAGTGCTTAGGTGTCTCCTTCCACAGCCACGCCTAGGTAAGAAAAGAGTTCCTGCTTTCCAGAAGAGTTCCAGTGTTCTGAACCTAGGGAGTGGCTCCTGCCCCACCCAACAGGAAAAGTAGTCCCAAACAGAAGAGGATCAGGGGTTCAACTGGCAGGTAAGTAAGCAGCATGGTCTGCTGCAGGTAAGTCCACCCAAGCATTATGAGCCCGGCGCTTCCAGCGCTGGGACTGGGCATCTTTATGAGCCTGGTGCCACTGGCGCCAGGACAGGGTCCAAAAGGTCCCAATTGGGACTGGCTGGCACTCGGAACCGGGGTTATGGGTCTGCTTCCAAGGGAGTCGGGCAAGTCCTGATCTTTTGGAAGCAGAGATCATGACAGAAAAAGACAAGAACACAAGGTGAGAGAAGGAAGGGAATAGGAAAAGCTCAGTTTCCTTCTAAGACTTAGCAGTTGGGTCATTCCCATTTCATTTCGGGTCCTGCCGCTTCCTGGCATTCCGGACCCCGGCCCCTATGGGGAAAAAAGACAAAGACATTGAATGAGCGAATGCAAAGACATTACCCGAACGCTTATCCAGAATTTACCTGTCATTTATTGGAACTGCACGTTTCACTTCGGGTCAGTGCCATATCTCCGGCATTCCAAACCCCGGCCCCTAAGGGGAAAAAGACATAAGCGTTAGCGCTTGCTGCAATAAGACAATGAACATTATTATTAAGCTTGAACTTTTGAACTTGCAACAGAACTCTTACAGCGCCTTACCTGAATAGTCAAGCTTATTTGAACTTCCATCAAACCTCAATCCAGTGAAGTAACTGGGTTTCAACGCGCCCCTGCATCAGAAGCAGGATGGAGAACTCGTCCTTCCAGACCCTAAGGGAAGCCAGAGTAGAGGGGCCCTACCTGTCCATCTTCAGAGTCCTGCGCTTCACCATTGAAGAAGCATCAGCACTCGAAGCCAGACCTGCGCCTCCCTGGGAATCAGGGGAGGGTGACAGGGGGCCAGGAGTGGTAGAGAAAGAGGAAGAGGAGATAATGGACACAATGTCTCGAGTTTTGGTGGTGAAATTAGTGGCCAGCGCTGTGCAGAGGGCCTGGGAGCGAACAGGAGATGTGGAGACTGCAGGAGGATTGGCCAGCTCCGTGCAGATTTTCAAAAGTTCAGCCGAGTTGTAGGAGGCTGTAGAGACACAGGCTTGGAAGTAAGCTCTGTATTAGGACAGGACAGAGTCTGTATTGCCTTTGCAACAGGCCAGTATGTCGGGGGAGGAGCCTGATGCCCTCCACTTTCTCTCAGCCACCCTACACTTGTGCTTAAGGGTGGCAAGGTCAGAATCATACCAAGAATTGCACTTGGATGTGGGCTTCAGCCAGATCCTCATGAACGGGGCAAGGATATCATGAGTGTTAGAGATTAAAAGATGCAGGTTGGAGAGGGCTGTGTCAGAGTGCGAGTCAGCCGCAGGTGAAAGAGGAGCAGAGAAGGTAGCAGCGAAAGACTCCACTGACATACGCTTCATGGACCGGATGATCGAGAAGGTGGGTGGCAGTGCTGTGGTCGATATCACCTGTCAGACAGAGGGTGACAGGGGAGAGAAGAGAAGAAAGTGTCAGTCCAAGATAAAGGAGTTGTTAGAGAGGGAGATGTCTGAAAAGATAAGAACATCCAGGGTGTGCCCAGCAGAGTGTGTCATGCCAAAGGGAAGGATAGAAAGAGATCGAGAGAGAGAGAGAGAGAGAGAGAGAGAGAGAGAGAAGGAGAGAGGGAGAGCGAGATTTGCAGAGATTGCGAAAGAGCCCAGATGAGGGGTTAGAGGCATCCAAGTGGATGTTGAGGTTGGCAAGGAGAGGTTGAGAGGTTGAGGCAAGGAGGGTGGAGAGGTCAGTCCACTCAGACAGGTAGGGGGCGACCTGATCAGGTGGACTGTAGATGGTGGCCACAGTAAGAGGGAGGCCAGGAGAGATGAGAGCCTGCAGACCAGACATTTAAAGGAGGAGTAGGTCTGCCTAGGAATTACAGAAGCAGGGATCCACTCTGGCAAAATCAGGGCTACTCCACCTCCTGGAAAGTTGGTTCTGGGTTCAGAGAGGATCTTGTAGCCAAAAGGGGGGGGGGGAGTGTTGAAACGCATGACAGAGCTGGCCATAAACCATGCCTCAGTGAGACTGAGGACATCCAGATCAAGTTCTTCGAGCAGTCGGCAGATATCAGGAGTGTTTGACAGTAGAGGGAGAGTTAAGGGTAGCAACATGGAGCAGATTGCCACATTTGAAAGACTTCTGTAGAGGGATACAGGCATGAGGTACGCCCTGCAGAAGCAGGCAGAGGAGGAGGAGGGAGGAGATGGCAGAGTAGTCCGAGAAAGAAGAATATGGTGCCAGAGAGTTTGCAGAGGCAGGAGGAGGCAGAGCAGCCAGAGAAGCAGAGGAGGGTGCCAATGAGGTGGCAGAAAAGAAAGATGGTGGAGCCAGAGAGGAGTAGGTAGGAGTAGCAGGAGAAGGAAGGAAGTTGATAAAACACAGGAAGCGTCTATCGAAAAGGAGGCGATGGGCTGAGGGCCCTTGAACAAGATGGTCCCATCCGGATAGACATCAATAATGGTCTTGGAGGCATGCTTTTCATGGCATGCACGCATGCAGTGCCCCTTTAATCAATCTTGCAGATCAGTAACGCTGGGAGGAATGCACGGAAGTGGACATACTTTCTGTGGCACTCCTTTCAGCGATTCCACCGGTCTCCCCAGAATGACCCGGTATGGTTCTTCGGTGTTCTAAAACTGGAGTAATGATACACAAGTAAACAACAGTAACTTTCGGCAAATATCTGAAGTCATTGCTTCCCCGGGTCGGGGATTGTATTGTTATTTGTAAACAACTGTAATTGACACTAGTTGGAGCCGGAATAGACCGCATAATCAGCGGTGGCCCAGCTGTGACAAATTCATTTTTCATATTGATAATGGACAAGAAATTGTAATGTTGTATTTTAGTATGATTGTTTTTATATCAATGAAGTATTTATTATAATTGAGTGAATTGATGAAGTGTTTGAGTATGAATGTAGTATGGTTGGTGTGTGGTTCGAGATGGTTTTAGATGGTAATGATGTACTGTACCAGTCCAACTATGAATTTGATGGATTGACTAACTAATGAATGTATTGATACACATATCTGTGACTGTTTTTTATAATTATGAGATCAGTCTTTTATAATGATTTTTTCTAGATGTTAATAAAAGTGACTAATCGTGATTAAGTGTCTACTGGGTTGAATTGAATTTGTTTCATCTCAGTACATGGTTTTTAGAGAGACACGTCAACTTATAGGTGTCGTTTGAGTCGTTAAGTTAGTGTGATTATGTAGATCGGTAGATTACATCTGAACTCACCACATAAAAACAAACAGTGCTCTGACCTTTGATGTTAAAATAAATATTTTGGTTCTATCCAGGCCAGGTCACAGTACTTAGATATTCCTGGTATCCCCTGTTACTCCTGTTGTTTTGTATTGCTTCCACGTCGACATGTTTCATCATTTGTTTATTTCATTATAGAAGGACATAAATAGCAGTTTCTTAATACACTGTTTCAATGGTCATTACCTCGAAGAATGCCTTTGTACGTGTGAATACGTGAAAAAACGATTCTTTAATAAGCCAAAATAAACTACATTATAGCTTGTATTTGAATTTCTACATTACCATGTCCAATTGTAAGCAACACGAGTGGGATGCTTTGTTTTGCACATATCATTGCAGGCTGTAGCTGACTCATGCCCAATTTCCTTCTGAGCGATGCAGCATGACGTCAGTACAGCAGTAAACATATAATGAGTAATAAGTCAGGCAACATTACACTTTCCCTGCACCCATAAAACTTTCCGAATATGCTTCTATGTTTACAAGGAGACGGAAAGTTTCCTGTCTGCAAATGCGAGCTGTGGCTGCTGGCTGAATGCTGCTGCGCGCGTCAAGGCCCTTGTCACATCGGGCAACGTCAGCGGTGCGCCACGTTGTCACATGTCACCTCTAATCTCCATTTACATCTGCAGGGGTTTCCACTCCGCTGCAATGGGTGACTCGGGCACAACCTCTTTCACAGTAATGGCTGCACTGATTCCGCTGGAAAGCTCGTGGCTTCTGCTCGCGAGCTGGCCCGAGGTTATAGCCTCTGCGATGAACTGAGCCTCATTAGGATGGCTGTCATGGCGGATCAGCTCGGCTTCGTTTTTAGCTGCATATTATACAAACGTTTTAATGCACGAATCTTGATGATGTCGGAAATCGTATAAAACGCGTGCCGCTGTCCCTTTTCTTGCCCTGTATCCCAAAGTAGATCGACTTGCTTAACCCTCCATAGCCCACGTTCTTCATTCTGTGACGTAATAGAATACTGTTCTTTATATACCGTTTTTTTAGCACATCGTCTAATAATGTTCATGTACATCATTTGTAAAACGTTCATGCAATTTATAATACCCTTTAAATAGTAAAGGAAACTCATTAGTCCCGATTAAGTGCTCTTAAGCTTCAATAACTATGCACCAATAAATAAAAAAATAAAACCAATACAATTTGGGTTCGAGGACCTGGGTTGGGTAGAGAGATGAAATTAGGCCGTCCAAACACTTTTGTTATGGTGGCCATTTTGCTGAAGAGTCGCAGTTCTTAATCGACAACTCGCATAAAGCAATGGCAGCCGTGCAGATTTGTTTTATGCACTTGGTTTTTACTAAAAATAGACTGACCTCATATGCAGAATTCAGTATGCAGCATATATGCTAAAAACACAATTAAGTGATCATTTGGGGGACATGTTCAGGAGCAGACAACACTAGCAGCAGGGACGTGACCAGATCTGGAGATGGCCAATGCATGTTATAGTTGCCCTTATGCAAACAGAAGCCACTAGGATTGAATTGGGCATATCATAAAAAATGCACAGAGCCTCTAAAAATGATTCCAGCAATATCAAGTCTTAGTGAACACTTGTGTACAGGCGCGTTATAAATGACTTATCATATCATAGACTATTTCACTGTAATGCTTTGGTGTAATGCATTCCACAGCACAAAGTTATAACTCACAAGGAAGGCACACAGCGAATGTGAGCCTGGACATTACAATGCAGAGATTCATTTTCGATAACGAATCATGTTATTTTATTTGTAATTTTATTTAATTTAGAATTTTGTAAGGAACAAACCCACAGGAATGCCAGTTCAAAATGCCTGGAAAAACATTACAAGTCATCAGACAGCATGAGATGGGATTACAGGCACAAGTGCAACAGTATCAGATCTGTATTGGTAGAGTGCTGTGGTGTCACCGAGGTCTGATAGCCTTTTATAGGTCTAGGGCAGGCAGATTCAGGTTAACAAGTAATGGCTAAATGTGTCTGTGGGTGGGTGATATTAGTAATTGTAGGTATGTGCTGTAGGTTGCTGCAACTCAAAGTTGTAGCACAGAAGGAAATTGTACAGTAACAATTTCCCCAATAATATGTTGCAGTGCTTCATTCAGGATACTGCTTCATTGCATGCCCCATATCAAAAGTTGTCACACACAAATGAAATGCAATTCAAGCAATAGAATTACTACACAGCTAACATAGACAAGTAAACACTAACACTGTCAAAAATGTCCTGAAATTACAACATGGCCCCATGAAAATTCTGCTGTTAAAAACACGCTAATTTCATGAAAGTGATCATGGAGGTAAGTACATTATTGTACAAAAGCACCCCTCTGTTAGAAAACATGTGCCTGAATATTTTGCAGTGATCTATTTACACATGTGCATCATTATATGTAGCAGCTCAAATTGTCTCAAACAAGCAACATGCACAATTAACAGAAACCTTAGCATGGAGTGTGACATGGTCAGAGAATTGCTGCTGTCAGGGGGGGATAGGGACGCCTCACCACAAAAGCCAGTCGTGCATGTCGGGGGTCGGGGTGTTAGGAGGGACCCAGTCTCCCCTCTCCATTATATGTGCCTGTTGCATTTGGAAGCTACCTCTGTCAATCACCCAATGCCTGCCGTGCAATATTCTGCTCAGAATTCTACTTCGCTCATTTCAGGCCTACCTATATCAGGTGGAAATGCAGCAAATGGATTCGCTGCATTCTGCGGAATAAAACCACTGGCATTGCAAATGAGATGGAACCACCAGCAATGGTCCAGCATAGTATTTCTACATTTAAGCAAGACTCCCAGAATCCCTGATATGGTAACATGGAAGCTGGAACCCGCATCAGAGAAACTAAGTTGTGCACTATGCACGGAAAGAGGCAAGGATAAACAGGGGTTGCTGTGGCATGACCCTGGAGGAAATTGAAAGAACAGATTGGCCCAAGAGGCAGGTGTGAAATGAACCAATGGGAAGGGGCGGCAATGACTACTACAGGAAGTCAGGGTTATGAAAACCACATAAGAGACAGAAGGGGTGAGCAGTTTTCTGGTGAGGTTACGTGGAGTGGATGTAAGACCAAGAGACCAGGTGGAGGAAGGATGGTGGAGCAGATCGTTTAGAAGATTGTGGTAGAGATTGTTGCATACAAGGTGTTGGCTGTTAGTGTAAGAGTGTGTACATATTTTCTAGAAGGTGTGAGTGGTGTTAGAGGAAGAATACAAGAATACGTGAGTGAGAGTAAGAGGGGTCCCTGAGGGAATGTACAAGGTGAATGACAGTGGGAGAAGAGAAAGAGAAGAGAGTGGAAAGTAGAAAGGAGTGAACAATGGAGATAGAGAAGAAGATAGAATGTAGAGTAGAGGGGAGAAGAGTGGAGAATAGATAGGAGAGGGGATTTGAGCATAGCAAGTGGACAGGGGAGAGTTTGGAGAGTAGAGAGTGAAGAGGAAATGTGAGTAGAAAGAAAATGATTGGAGGTTGTCAGAGAGAAGTGGACAGAGGGAAGGAGCAGCTAGGAAAATGAGTGACCACTGGAGGGATGGAAGGAGTAAGTAGGGAAGGGAAAGAGAAGGGGAGAGAGGGAAGAGAAGGAACATCAGGGAAAGCAATGCAACTGAGTGAAAGCTGTGAGGGGGTCAGAAATGAAAACCAGACACAAGGTTGTCATGTTTTTGGTTAAAGATTTTTATTAGCATAAGCGGGTTGCAAAAATGCCTCAGTGACCCTGCTCTAAGAGGAATCTCCCTACCTAAAACCAAAAACGAATGATCCTTCTTTGTCAGGATATCAGAAATCAAAACCGTCCTTGTGTCCAAATGTTCTATCCTGTCCCTCACACTTCAAACCAAATAATAAAGTGAGAAGGGTCATGTCTTTAACCTGATGTTTGCAAAGATGTTTGCAAAATGTGTTCATAAATAAAAATAGAACAGCTCCAATATAAAAGATCCCCAAGGTAAAAGAACCTTGGTTCCAGAGGGTGGTTCCCTCCCCCTGGATTCTTCAATGGTATGGCAATGTTTCTTGGTCTAACAGTTCTTTGCGTCTTTTCTTGGCACACAGCAATTCTGTTAGGTACAAAGCTGCGTAGCCTTGTCATGTCTTTTTCAAACAAAAGTGTGTTCTTTGTTCAACAAACAGTGTCCTTTCCTGGGATTTCTTGTAGGCTTACAATTGCCTGGTTTACTCTTATGCCAGGACTTCTCATGAACTTGTATTCATGCATACGTGTATGATGCTGTGTATGACACTACCATGTGGAGTGACCACTTCCACATTATGATTTGTGTTGCACATACCAAGGCTTCCTTTTATAGTTATATTTGATGTTATCATTGGAGAAAGCATCAAGTGTATCTGAATATTTTTTTCAAAGGCACTAAACACCCTCCCCAACATATTTTAGGACTGGTGCAATTATATAAACAAACTCCAGCCCTAGAATATTTGGGAAACGTGTTGGATAGTGCCTTTAACAAAATATTGAGTCAACCTTGATATTATTTCCAGCAATAATATCACTGGATATCCCTTTTCCATGTCTATGTATCACAGATATGTATGAACCACTTGCATTTGTGGTAGATTACCACATCTGGTAGATGCATGCACTCCCCTCGTTCTTTCACTGTTTCGCTTTGCTCTGGTTCCGGATGCATTCCAGGATGCATTCCATCTGTGACAAGCCATTATCAGTCACATTTTTATGTTGAAGAAACAATTGATGTTATCTATGAGACTCACCCAGCCCTTTGATGTCAACAACGACCACGGGTGAAAATCATTAACATGGACTCATTAAATCATTTTCGCCACCTTTTCTGTGTACTCAAAGTGTATTTTATCATGTTGTATTGCAGACAGATGCTGGCCGCTAGTTTGGTTGACTCGGCCCTTCCTTCAAGTAGAATTATCTGCATCGTTTGCATCCATCTCCCCCCTTCTTTTCAACCTATGCCCCTCCTCCTTCCCTCCAACCTTCATCATTGAATCTCTTTTTCCATAATTAAGGTGATGAAACCCAGATAATCCCACAACCCACGTCTTCTGTTCACCACTCCAGAATATATCCTAAAAATTGATTATTGGATGGCATGCAACCATATTCTTCTAAACCCGGAAAAGCCTTAAATCTGGACCTCTGGCAAAAACACTTCTCCCAGACCTCCTTGCAGGAATCAATTATCATTCTATTAATCTTAACTCATTGCCCCAAAACAAAAACATAGGCATCATTATGGATGCCAACCTCGCTATAGGATTTCAAATCACTGTTGTTTCGAGACAGGTCTTTGGACACCTCAAAGAGCTAAAACATGACTTTTCTAGCATTCCAACAAACATGCAGAGCTATTCTTGGCATAGACATATTTATATTAGACTAAGCAAACAGTTTATACTTAGGAGCGCTGGCCTATCTACTAGCAAAGCTCCAGAGTGCAAAATGCAGCAGCATGCACCTTCCTTAAAATGAATCCACGAGAACACATCACACTAGCTCTCAGCTCAAGGCTTTGGCTCCTCATTTGGAGGATAACTGCTTTTAAATCTCTATGCAACCTTTTTAAATCCATTCAGGGAAAAAGGTCACTGATCCTTTGAGAAAATAAAAGATCTGCAACCTGCCTTAGGACATTTTCCAATCACATGTCTCTGGTGGTTCCTGTCTTAATAAAAATTGGGGAGGTTCCACTTTCTCCTGCGAACCCCTATCCCAACAATGAAACTCCTTGCCTAATGACATTGGAGCTATTAATTCCTTTCAAATGTTCAAAAAAGCTTTTAAAATATGTCTCTTCCCAAACTAGCTAGATTAATTACAAAACTAAACATTTGAACTGGACAACATGTAAAAAACACCTGCACCAACATTACTAAAAGGGATGCTTGTCAAATTATCACTCTTACCTTCCCTAACCTGAGGCCTGTTGTATCTTCGAAATGAACCATGATATCCTTATGTTCCAGCACCACACACATGGCTGCTCTTATTCACCAAAGCACTCCCCTCTCTCCCTCTTGTTTTGTCATCCCCTTTCTTTTTGGTTTGTCTTTTTGTTGTCTCGTTACCGCCAAGTACTGTCTCCTTTTCTATTTTCCTTTGCCTAGTTCATTTACCATAGACTCCTTTTAATATGTTGTACCTAGTATACACATCCAATCGGACAAGGTTTTAGCACTGCTTTGGTGATTAGTGCAGTATAAAAGTGTTTTAACCTAACATAGCATTACATGTTTCACATACATTTGCAGTGTGATGCCATTTTAGTTATATGGCCATTGATTTGTGAAAAGTAGTATAGACTGGAATCTTTTTAGGCCACATGTTGTTGTATGTTTCTTGGAGCAACACCTCATTTTTAGTTTTGGCAATTAGTTGGTGCTTAGCTGAAACTGTTGCTTTGGAGTACAGCTAGGTGGGAGAAGGGATGTGAAGAGGGACACACATCCCTCTTCACATCCCTTCTATTATTCGATTACTTACTCACCCTTTGACTGCCCATGGTCATGGTAATCCATATAGGCATTATGACTCACTACCTTCCCTCCCTGCTCAAATCACATCTTCTTGGGATCTTCTTGAGATAGCTCTCTCAAGCAGTAACAACAAATACTTGGGCTGAAAGTGTTAGTTCTAAGCAGTCTGCTGAGTTAATACATTCCAGCTGTAAATCCGCTACTGTATTTATATCTATTCCTGCTAAAGCATGCACAGACAATGCCCACTGTTTTGGCTGGTGTATATGTAGTAGATATACATTAACAAGGCACTAATATCATGTGCCCAGGTACTCACATCATTGTCCAGATGTTGCCATCTGGTGCCCAGGTGGAACAATTATGGCACTGCCTGGTGATTATCTATCCTACGCCCACACAAAAGCTGAAACTGTTTTTCTGCCAATTCTTTTTTAAATTGTATTTGCCAAAGGCACCTCCATTAAAACATTTCAGAAAGGGTGATTCTTTAAAAAAATGTTTTAGTCACTGAGACCATACAGTTAATGTGAGCTCTGAGGCTTCATTGTATGTTCAGCATCCACTGTACACTATCCAATCATAAGAGGGGACCGTCCCACCAAATCATACCTTTTACAACAATCCATCCTCGTATGGGTGGGATAGCACTGTTGTATCATTTAAATAAGTAAAACTTATTAAACTTTGGGTCTCACCCTAAGTTAACAGGGCGATCCAGACGTGGACCCCTTGCTCACTGTTCTTAGAGAGGCAACAGTTTCACCTCACTGATGATGCCCAACAAGGCTGAAACACGTGTATGGCGTTACTGTTGGTACTCTTGTTCAGAGGGGAATTGCTTAGCATTTCGGCACTGGACTGCCCCTGGGCAGGACAAAGGAGGATATGCAGGGAAATTTCTTCTCTCTGAAAGGGACAGTGAGCTAAAGACTTGGTAGAGTCTCTCCCAGGGATTATTCACCTAAAAACAGGTCATTGGGCTGTGTTCGTGCTGGTAGAGAGATTCCCAGAACCCCCTTTGTTTTACAGTTTTTACTTGGTTTTAATTTCTGAGTGCCATGCGATCATCACTGGAGACATGCCTGTACTGCAGCAATTTAACTGTACGTCAGACCACCTGCCTGATCTGAAGTCTATAATGACCCCTTGAGTACCCAAATGCTCATGTGGTCTCCTGAATATATACCCAGCACCAAAGTCTGATGGCATGGGAGCACCCTGGGCTGGTATTTAATAGCTGAGGTTGTCTCTCACTTCAGAATCTGAGTAATTGCCAGCTCATTGTCATAACCCGCTAACAACACACAACCTCCAAGTACCTAATTGATGATTTTATAACTCAGCCTGACTACAGCGGAAGAGCCCCCACCACTAGTTATTGTCCCCATTGTTGGACCTATGCTTTGGACAGAATTGGCTTCTCTTTCCCATTTCTGTTTTGTGGTATCTGAAGCTTATGAAGGGGACCAAGAGGGAATAGGGAGAACATTGACCATGAGAAACTAGGATAACAAATGTATGTGGGAGTTAGAATGCATGACTGCATAGCTTTCCCTTGATGCCCATTGTAATCATGCTTACCATTAGTACCATTTCCTGTTAGACTAATCAGCCACTGCTTGGCTAGAACACTTTATTCTTGAGCCAGACCAAAACTGTGATTGAGCTGGGAGTCCTACACTGGCCAAGTTGGAAACCACTGTGATATGTGAGCCAATAAAAAATGATGGAACCCCTGTTGTCTAGGTTGAAAACAGTACTCTATCTCAACCTGAGAGCCTGGAAAATAATCTTACAAGCTCTGTGAATTATTCTCCAGACAGTGACATCAGCCGCTCTAGCAGGTATCATTGATACCAACATACATGGTAAATCTAAGGCTTGGAATTATAAATTAAATAATTGGTAATGATTGATCCCTTCTGAAGATTACTTTGTTATGGTGGAATTTGGGGGAATAACATTTAATTGAGGAAAACATAGTCTTCAGTATTTTACTCAACAGGTGACAAAAATGAGGTAGTGGTAGGTGATACCTCTGTATAAATATCCAACATCAATTTTCCACCGTCTCTGCTTCCAGATTATGCATTGTAGGAACAGGTGATATTTATCCATGGTTTTCATAGCAACAACTAGCTGCCATTTGACAATTTGCATGGCCTACTCTTGCTTCTCTTTTACTGACCTCCAGTTGTCTGCATACTCTTGACTACCTAGGGATGTCTATTATGACCAGATCATCTGCAGTGGGACATCTGGCACTAACAGGTGATACAGAGGTCTGAATCAGGAATTGAGTCCATGGCATGCTCTTGTCAAGACTTGTCTATTCGATCGGTCCCCTATAATCACTGCATCATTATGGAACCTTTGAGACTTCCAGTATCCAAGCCGTGCAGCTTTTCCTCAGGGGTCATGAGTTGTTCTATGGACTCCAAAGTCACATTCCTGGAATACTGCTGACACCATACCTTATCTGCATCCTCATTGACCTGGTGTGGCCCACGTGACATTGAATCATCACCACCTCCATTCTACCATCCAATGAATCTTCTGTGGTCATTCCTCACTGGAGAGCTTCCTAGCCCTATCTGTGCGGCACCAGGTTTGCTAGAGGCTTCGCATTGGGCAGCAACTCTGACATGGGACTTGGATCCTGACAAATTCATATTAGTTTCTATTCAGACTTTTCATCAGAGTTCCATATTGTGATTTCTTGGTGCAGTTTTTAAAGTTTTTACTCTGTTGTTAGTCATATGCTACCTGGTTCATAATGTTACCAGCATGAACCTGCCTTTGTTTAGGTGCCCGTATGCTCTGTACACATATATGGATTCATATCAATGAACATAGCAGTATGGGGTGAATCAAAGGCACATTGAAGATTGCCTGACTTTGAGAGTTGCCAGAATAGTGCTTTACCTATGTCATATGTCTTCCATTATTATGAATAGGTGCACCTGTGGGAAGCAGGTAGTCACCTGCCCACCATAGAGACAGCACTCAACACATGGCATGGATAATACCACAATCCAAACCATCCCAGGAACAATATTGGGCCTTCAGTACATTTCGGCCAGAGAATAAGTTTGAATGATTTTAAATTTACAGCAGGAAATGCTGAAAAGCTCCAAGGCAAAACACACTCTTTGCATTCATGGAAGAACCGTGCCTGCAGTGCTGTAACAATATAAACATCACTTATATGTAAGAGTATTGGTGAGATACAGAGCAGAAGTACATGTCAACAGATGAGGCGTTATTGCCTACCAATCATGGAACTGCATATCACAAATGGAACATGGCATTTGTTTAAGAAATATTCATTTAGAAGTGAAGTTTCCCTGCTGTACCTGAAAAATGAAGCCAAAATGAACCATCATTATATTAGTTGTCTCTAATGTAACAGTGCAGTTGTTTCTTCAAATACTGTCCGATTATTGTACAAAGTTTATTAAAACATAATATATTGCCATGTACACATATTGAAAAACAGTGGTGCTTTGTATTGGTTTGAATTACACGTGTGACTAATTGATCCCAATATTGTGCTGCCTACAAGTTGAACTTGGAGCAACCCTTCCCTTTGGAAATTCCTTGGGAAAGGAGAATGTTAGTAAAATACTCTAAATGTTTACACCTACATCAAATCAATGGTCCTCTAAGAGATTAGCATCCGTTGGTTGAAACCTGTTTGTTTTATTGCTCAGCCTCAAAGGCGAATTCTTCCAGCTAATGTGACACATGTGAACTGTGCCTGGCAATAAAGACAACCATCTGTTAAGCCAAGCCAGGGGTGTACACCCTTTGGCTCTCCAGGTGTTTTTGAATGCACCTCCAATCAGCCCTTACCAGCAAATTCAATGAAGAGGGATGATATGATGGCCGTTTAAAACATGTTTCTTATACTTACTTTTATTTACTAAATAAATAAACAACCTAAGCCCTTCTTAAAACGACAAATACATCATCCATTAGCAAATGTAAAAATGCACCAGCAACATTTTCACTCAGTTACTTTTAAGACCCCCTTTCCTCGTAACAAAAGAACATATCCCACCACTGATTTCTCTACCAAGTATTTCTCTGTGAAAACCTGTCAATATGTCTGAGACTCTTTCCAAAAGGTGATTTTCAAAAATGTCAACTGGCAAGGTGTAAAACCTGAAAGGGCTAGTATACATAGCTGGGATTTTATAAAAGGTGCATTGTCGGGAGTTAAGTAGTATATAGAGCATTGAGTTGCACTATAAGATGGTCAGTGCACTGAGAGAAGCAAGTAGTGCTGTGGTTCACGATTGCATTATTGAGATGCATTTACTGTTATGGGGTGGTTCTTGTTTTTGGAGGACGCAAGTGCTGCTGTGGAGTTCTAAGTGGGCTTTTAAAAAGCAGATAGTGCACTTGGTGTATAAGTCCACTGAATTAAACATTTTTGAAAATCTGCAGTTGATCTTTGGCTGATGTGGAAGGCCAAGCCTAGCTTTCACCAGTGCTTTTAGCTTAAGAAGGCGTAGGGATCAGGAGACAAAATATAGTTAGTGTTTGTGCCAATACTTTATTTATCTCAGTATGTCACTGGTGGGGACCTTATATTTATTTATTTCTATTTTATTGTTCATTTATAAGATGCTTAATACCAGCGAGTGGTTTCTAAGCACAGGATCGGGATTCAAACCTGTGTTGCGCCACGTTGTGCCAAGACAAACGCATTGCACCTGAACTATCCTTACTCAGTCCATCCCCACAATCCAGGGCAAGAAACAAACAGTTTGATCAAAACGCAATTCTAATTTAATAAATTAATTAAATGTAGTCCCCAGACTTTATGTAGGGGATGCCACTACACTATTGCAAAATCACATGCAGCTTATACATAAAAAACTATAATAACATGCCTGCTTGAATCTCACTATTTCTCACACCATACACATTTATATAATTAAATCTCAATATATGTTTAATTCAGAATATTAATAGGCATTCTATTAATAATTTCACCACTTATCAGCCAATGTGTTCATGTTCTTCACATCAAAAATATTTACTAATTGCATTATTTGTAAATGTTACTTGGTGTAAAGAACCTGGCTTTCCTAAATAACACTATCAATTTAATGAATTTAAATGTCCCCCTTTGTGTAAGTGTGGGATTGTGGGTTTTTTGTGCATGCAGTTGGATGGAGGTTATTCTGCATTTCATGTAGGTGTTGAAAGGTTTGAGTTAGAGAGGCAATTTTATAAATGTAGAATACGCAGAGTATTCAGAGTCAACCACCAAACCTGGTAGAATGATTTGATAATTTTACTCAACAGCTATCCTATAAAGTGTTCCTCTCACCTCCCCAATAGGAAGTGACTGTGCATTCAATGAGGTGTATATGAAATTCGCATTTGCATCTTTTTATGGGTGTAAAAAGGGCACAAATTAACTTGCTTTTGTTTCCCTTTGCTTATTAAATATCTATTGCATTCACAGAACACAGATTATCAAGCAGATCCTCATTGAGCTATGGCATGGACCTCTTAATATCACAGAATAATGGTGAGAGTTCCCTCTCTCCAATCTTTTAAAGATATCACACATATAATTTCTCTGAAACATGAGCGTAAGGTAGGGTTGAAATTCTGCTGAATCATAGCTGAAGTACAGGTTTTATTTTCCAATCTACATACATTACATCTACCCATACATTGTAACCTACTACACATAATTTATTTGGGGTTTATTTTGTATGTTGCTCTATATAATTGCTCCTGTGAAATGGTGCTGATAGTGTTGAGTAATCTAAGTCTATGCAGTGTCAGGAATCAAGGGAATTCATCCCTTTTCCCCAAAGGGAGCCTCCCCATTTGATGCTAGGGAGGTGAGCCCACTTCACAAGCCCCTCCCTAAGAGATTGGGCAAGGGGGACCTCACTCGGAGAGAATCCCCCTTAGTGAACAAGGACTCCCATTCTGCTGAGGAGCTCCCTCTGCCATTGCCTATGATGGCATATATGGGACTATCTGATGTGCAAAACCATATTAAATTCCCAAATTTTACTGAAGAGAAAGCGAACATGTAACATTATAAGCAAGAAAGAGAATCTATCCCTTTAAAGAAAAATCTCCAATCAATGGCGACATGAAGGTTGAAGGAGTACATGCAGATCGAAGGTGAGTGAGAGGAACGCATACGTAGGCACGTAGAGGCGTAACAGCAGAAGGAAGCAGACAATCAGAACAACTATGAACACGAGAAGCAAATGCCGGAGAGCCGGCGGGTGCAGATCTTGAGAAGCGAGGAAACAGGAAGCAAATACCCAGTGGTGGCATGACCCCGAGAACATCGTGGTGGACAGGCTGCCCACATAATGTTGCAGATACCACAACACTTGAGATTCAGCTAATGGTCCTGTTGCCAGAAGGGATACAGAGATGCAGAGAGAGCAAGAGAGAATGGAAATAAGAAGACGCTACCAAGAGTGAACTGTAGAGGAGCAGCCTCTTTCTTTTTCTTTCTCACTCTGGTGACAGACAGGTAAATATGATATAAGTCATTTATAACATGCCTGTACACAAGTGATTCTAAGCGCAACAAGACAACGGAGGGAGGACAGTTGGAGGACAAGACAAACCATCTCACTAGGCCTTGTGTTATTCAGATTGTGCAAGTGCATGGGGAAGCAAAGGGGTAGTGCATCGGGCAGCATAGCTCTGAGTAATTGCGTGGTCAGTGCCGGGGAGAGGAAAAGGGGGTGTGCAATCAGGGCAGCATTGCTCTGAGTAAGTGCGGCCAGGGTAGCATGGCTCTGTGTAAGTGCAAGGAGGCAGGGGACTCTAGGGGTTAATGTTGTAGCCCCCTAAAAACATGGAAGGCCCAGAGGCTGTGCAGGGGAGACTGATCATGGCGGAGTCTGGTACCCAGTGAGACTCTGAGGGTAGCCAAGCAACCAGTCATCAAAGCAGACATGTAGGTCAGCAAGGGAGGGAGAGAGAGAAAGAAGAGGAGAAAAGGAAGGTCTTAAGTTGCTTCTGGAACCATGGTATTTAGGGCATATACCCCTCCCTCCTATCCAACATTATAAAGATCAGGAGCATTGTCCATTGAGGCAGGTAAGCTGTGCATTGGACATTGGAATAGGTAACACTGGACACACTTATTTTGGGCAATATAAAACATAAAGGAATGCTTACATTGCGCACAGCATAATTCACACAGAATACAGATCTTTTATGTCAAATATAAGTCTGCAAAAGGCAGCCATTGTATTCTAGATAGCTACAGGCCTCCAAACTCCATGATGATTTACAGTGTTGAGCAGACACAGAAATATAGTGCCGTGTGCAAAAAGGGAGTGCATTGAGCCCCAGCCAAGTTTGACTGAGAGCAGCCAAAGATAGGCGTAGATCAGTTGGCAACATTTAATAGTAGAATATGTGATTTTCAATGGTGTAACTCATAAAATGAAAGTGGAACACAGTCAGAAAAGATAAGGTAGGGAAATTGTCCAATAGAAAACCAAATAATTTATTTATGTCTTGAACACAGTGTGCTAAAAAGTCAAAAGACATGCGTCATTTGCTAAACCTGTTCTGTCCAGTTTTAAGGTTGCAACATATATCACGTGGTCAGTGAAATTTGGGAAACTACCTAGTCTTGCTGATTAGCATACGAAGTCATGTGTTTCAGGAAGTGTTTATGTCCAAAAGAAATCAAGTGATGTTTGACTTTTAAGGAAAATGGCCAATCAAATTCTATTGAAATATAAGGTTCATATTAGCATAGAATCATTGTGTAAACTGTTGCTACGTATAAAACTGTGATGTTTGCAGTACAAAGTTGAGACATTTCCTTTTTCAGCTGTAAGAAGCAGTGATTAAACAAATGTACTCCCAGCCGGCTGCCCATATGTCTCTTCCTTGCACAAAAGTATATTTATTTCCAGGGAGGGCTGACTGCAGAGATTTATGGCTGAGAATTAATTTCTTTACAGAACCGAGAGAGAACGTCACAGGCAACTACAGGCCCCAGAGATGTTAACCTGAAATATCGGATGTAAAGGGAGACCAGGAGGACCATGAGGCTGCAGATGACTCGTTATGTAATCCGAGACTCATCCCAGTATAAATGAAGAAACCTTGAAATAAAAGTTAGTTAACTTGAACTGTAGCATTGTAAGAAAGAGTACCACAACTAACACTGAGAGGGAGATCAGTAAAAGTTCAGTATACCTACCCTGGAAAGAGGGGAAGATATACCATCATTCAATAAGCACACAACAGAACATTTCGGAGAGGGAAAACTTTGAAACAAAGATAAGAGAATTCCATAGGATGAAAGACACAAGACACACCAAAGCAGAAAAGGGTGAATGATAATTACACAGAAAGCAAAGTACATACCACAAATAACAGAGAGAGAGATCAGTAAAAGGTAACACTACCCTGGGAAGAGGGGAAGGAACCCCATCATTGATGAAACACACAGTGGAACATTTCAGAGAGTGAATACTATGAAACAAAGATAATAGGAGTCCATAAAATAAGAGACACAAGAGACACCAAACTAAAAAAGGATGAACTAAAATTACACATGAAGCAAAGTACAAATAGGAAGTAGTACTTCACAAGACTACCCAGGGCCGCTTTACCTGTATCAAAGGATACCACAAAGGTCAAGAATGGAAGTACGGAAAGCAATTCTTAAAGATGAGGGAAAAGCCAACAGCCTTGTGAAAGAGTTAGAAGGATTAATACAGAAGGTGACCAGAGACTATCTGAAAATTGTATATTAACAGGAAAGTAAAAGACTAATAAAAGAAACAGCTACCAGGAGAAGGTAGCGATTCCCCTGACAATTTTAGAATAGTGGTAAGGTCAGTTAGTATTAGTATTGGACAATGGACTTATTCATTTGGACATTTCCTGATGGCTGACAAGGACCACAATAGGAAAGTCGTACATAGCCGTAGGGAAAGAGGCCTTACTCTTATTCTTTAATAAATTAGTTTGGAAATGTCATCATCGTGCTCGCGTCCTTCTTCTGACCCGCCACAGCAGTGATCAACTTATTTGTGTGTACTCAGTAAATGCTTCCTTTTTCAACAATTTTGTATTATGAGAATTGTAATGGAGACTCAACTGTCAGTAACATAAGCGTGCATACCTTTGTATGCTCTGCACTGAAGTATAAATGCATTCAAAAGAGCACTGAATCCAGTCTATATACTGTTTGTAGTTTATACACAGCATCACTTATCATTATATTTCGAATGGGCAATCTTACTTTTAGATAATTAAGAATATTATTGTCCAAGGAATGCCAATTTCTGCTGATGAAATCTCATGTTTTCAGAGACTTATAACACAGCCTAAACTGTTCCAGTGAAAAAGCGAATCTTATTGACTAATCCGCTGGTTGTGCAAACTGGTAGAGCCCACAGATTTTCTACCATGGCACGCGTAGTATAGCTCAGTGGCAACTTGCTAGTCTTGGAAACAAGATGATGCAGAGCAACAGAGGTTCGAATCCCGGGTCCGTGCTTAGAAACCTATTTGGTATTAAGCAATTACCAATTAACCAATAAATAACCAATTATACTGTACTGTATTCTTTGATTAATGTATGGCTAATACATTAAGGCCCTGATTCATGGAAATATTTGCGTTTAAAATGTGGATTTGCGTGCCATTCTGCGTGCAAATCCCTGTTTGATGAGTGGGGATCTGCGGGCAGAATGGCACACACATCCTTGTTTTATACTCAAATAATTCCATGAACCAGGGCCCAGGTGAACAACTTGTTCTAATGATCCCAATTTATACAGTCCCTCCACACAATTCTGAGTAAGAAACAGGCAGTTTGATCAACACTCACATTAGTAACTGATTTAAAGGTGGAGTCAAGGCAAATGTGGTCCCCGGCTTTATGCAGTGGAATTCACCACAATGTTACACAATCGCAGACAGCTTGTCTACAAAAACGAAAATGACATACCTGCATTAATTTCACCATTTCTCAAACACAAGAATTTATTTACATAATAAATTCTGTCTACACATTGACGTCTGAATAACTAAACCATTGCAATTGTAACTCTGGTACTTACTGGCCATTGGGTTTAAATGTGCCACATAGCAATTAAGACTACAGATTGGTGGTAACAATAACAGGATTCCTCAAATCGGTTTCATTTCTCTAATATGCTAGCATCTTTACATAAAGTTACACTGCACATAATGTTACACCTCTGCATAATACACAGGACTGTTGCTTTCCACAAATATCACCAACAAATGCTGTTATAATACTGTTGAGCCCCCCCTTTGCTATAATAAATGGTGCTGAAGTGTGTGTCATTTAAATTAAATTCATAGTGAACTGCATCAGACCACTGTAGGTTTCTGGTTAAGGAAACTGACAATGTGAGTTCACTCACCATCTATATCATTGTGTACATAACTCAGAAAAGTATTTTAAGTTGGATTGAATTGGTAACTCATTTAACTTTACATGCAGTGAGATGTACTGTATTTTCCCATTGAAATCAATATATTTTGACAACATCTTCCCAAACCACACCCTTTGTGGAATATATCTGCAGAGAACATATATAATTTATTTAGGATACATCTCATACTCACTTTTAAGAAGATGTTTTCAGTTTGATAAGCTGCCTCTAGACCCTTTGGACTGAAAATATCTGTGTCAGATCGGCTTCTATGAATGTATGACTGCCTCAGATTCCCACAATGCAGGTTCCCTTGTGGACAGGACACAACCCCTGGAACAGGAATATTTCTGCCTGCAGGCCTTAAATTGGTTTCTCTCTGAATCATCCATAATCATAATCCCAAGTGGTTTTATTTCCAGCAGCTCTTACAATGTCAATCTGCTATTCCCTCTGTGCTCACAATTTTGAAAGTATCAAATATTCTCATGTCATGATTAATTCACACTACGTGATTGGCCTGATATTTCCATTGGTCTGCCTCAGTCAGACACTCCTATTGAATAGGTAAACCCAATCTTCATTCAATGTTTATAATATCTAGACCTGTGACCATAAAAAGGTGGGGGCCCAATCTGCTCTTAATATTCTTGACTGCAGAATGGTGTTTGTTCTATAATTTGCTACATTAATAATATATGGATTCTTGTACTTCCTTTTCTGAGAAGCACGTCAGCATATGCAGCGTGCATTTGTTCAGTAAATATTATTGTTTATGCATATGAATTATTTTATTAATTATTTAAAATCACTGAGAATGTGGTGGCAAACTGAAGAAGAGACTATTAGCTTCAAAATTTACCCATTCCCATGTCCATACCAGGAATAGTTCAAAAGTTATGTGGCAACATCTTTTCCATATGTAACATGTGATTGCACGTGTAATTTCAGTTTTAAATGGTGTACTGTTTCACCATTGTTTCCCAGCCTTAGTTTTATTTCTGGGGTAATGAAACTCACAATGCTAGCAGGCCTATCAGTGAATGATTCCTTCGGGGCAGTTGCATTGCAGTCGACAACTCTTCATGAGTACAGATTTTTTTTTAGCATTTTCTGCTGTCCTCTAAAAGTTATTTAAACTTAGGTTTTCATTGCAGTAGGTACAGCTCTTCATGAATAAAAATAGTGTTTTTACATTTGAGGTTTGTTTAGCATTTTTTTGCTGTCCACTTAAATTTATTAAAACTCAGGTAAAATCTGCACCATGTGTCAGATGATGTCTTTCAAAATAAGCATGTGATTGGTGAAAATGTTACTGAATAAAACAATGCATTCTTCTGTCACATCTAGCTCTATATTGAGGCAGTCTCCATGTCTTGTATCAGCTGCTGTGCATTACAAAAGGTAAAGGTGACAGATGTCCACTTATCAATGCAATATTTCTCTAAACAATTGACCATATTTGTTACACCTGAAGAACAGTGCAAGCTTTCAGCGCTTCTCGCCTTGAATTCAGGCAGTCTTTATTTGCCTTTAATCTCCCCACACACTCCCTCCAAAAAGTTTTCCTTTTCTACAATTGGAGATCGGGTCCTGTGTGTGCAAAAACAGTGCTTCATTCCCACTCTCCCATCCCTCATTCTGACAAGTGAATTTGTACAGGCTTGTCAGTAGCGTATGTGAGGCTAATTCCAAGTTCTGCATTAGTGCAGCAGGGGCATTCTACTCATTTGCACACCTGCCGCTAGTCGGCCTGGCGTGCTACTACTTTTAGAGATGTGTAGATTGGTCCCCCCCGGGGGTTATGATCCTTTATACATCATTAAACCTAGTTTCCAGGGCTCACACCAGCAGGTACGTCCTTCGTTGCAGGTCCTTAAAGCTATGCTACATGACAATCTACATGAATAAGTTTTAATTGTATAAGGAAAATATGATGTATAATGTGTGCAAAGACTCATTTGATACAAATGTGTTACATAAACAAAGCAGGCTATCTTATACACCACAAATCTTCCAGGTCAGAATACCATTTAAAAGACCTACTTACATTTCATTCTGTTGATAAATCCGTTACAGAAATGACCAACAAGCTGTTCCTCAAAACAACAAACAGACAATGTATGAAACTTTATTGTACATAATGTTTTTCTAAAAGCTGACAACTTTTTATTTACTGATAAACTGCTACATTGATCTCCCCTCCATCAAAAGTAAGTCAGTTCGGGCTTTCTGTATTTTAGCACAATAGTTACATTTGTAAAAGATATAGGCCACAGTTTCAATATCACTTACAATGGCATCAAGAAACAGACGTTGCCCTGCATATAAATAATTGCACATGCTAGGGTTCACTTTGAAGAGCTTATTTTACTGAACTATCAACAATAGGTTTGTTCTCTATGTCTTTATATTTCTAATGCATAGATCATGTTCTAATCCCCTGTCATTTGAGTCTATATGAATAGGATTTTGTCCACTGGAAAAACAGCAAATGGTGGAAACTGGCTACACTCGCAGTACGAAGAATGATTCAACCTTTGAAAGTCCTGCACCATTGATTATTTGGAGAGCAGAGAACTTGATAGCTCTGTCTATTTGATAGCCAACTACGTGAATAGCCTGCGCTGCAGTAATTACCAGCTAGTCTGTAGAAATTGACAAAATATCCCTTGCCTCGGTGAGGATGGGGCACAAGGAGACGCTCTGGGATTGGATAAGATTGCATTACTTGAAAGAACGTTACAGATACTGTGTGTACCCTTTTTTTTTCGGGGATCCATTTACACTGATGAAACTAAAGCCTACAACGCAGGACAAAAAAACAGGACATTATTCGAAATCACGGGTCTTGAAAAAACAAGAACATTTGTCTACAATTGCAGAAGTGGATGTTAACTGATACGTGTCTGGAAACATGAGATCCCACAAGACTTAATGCATGCAATTGGTTCGGAGCCGAATGCTGCTCTCCACTGAAGGCTCACTTTAGAATAGAGCAGCGGTTCACCGGACGCGTTCTTGCAGTTGAGTCCTGTGCATATGTTCCCATTATGCACTGATGTGCTGGGCTTTCTGGGTTTCTGTAGAAATTGTAGGTTCTTCTTTCAAAATCAAAGAACAGCAAGTAATCGTGTAACACAATGGGCCTCATTACAAGTTTGACGGTCCGGAAACAACGGTACCACAAAGCTTGCCAGCACCGTTTTTTCTGGACCGGCAACTACGAGTTCTCTGTGAGCGGGTGCCTTTCCGCCGTCCAGGTCTGACCCGGCGGGCGGAAATGCACTTGCTCTCAGACCTTTGATGCAGGGGAGTTGCTAGGTCTGGAAAAGACCCGGGGCTAAGCTGATGTTGGAACTGTTGGGACTGGGGGCTAGCTAGTCTTTTGGCTGTAGCTCCTGAGATTCTATCAGGGGCTACAACCAAAAGATCAGGGGCTATAGCCCCCTTTACCCCCCCTAGCAACGCCCCTGCTTTGATGGATCCACTGACACTGTTGCACTCAGTGCCGGTGCATCCGTCCTTCCCATTCCCATTGAGTCCAATGGAAATGGAATAGGAATGGGGTTTTCATTTTCCGGCACCCTGCCGTAGGGACCACCAGGGCTGTAATGCCCCGGTAAGTCCCCATTGCCGGGCGCCGGAAAAGAAACGACTCTGGTGGCAGCCGTGCCGTTTTTACCGGCACAGCTACCGCCAGACTCATAATGAGGCCCAATGCCACTAGCCTAACACATATACTTGCGATGTCACGCCATAGACATCTGTTGACTTCCTTGCTGTGGAAAGTTTTAAGAAAATCATTTCTTCCCGCTGCATATTACTAGTTGATAATGCATATTACGATGCTGTCCACTCAAAATTCTAAAATATATGTTGTCATTTAATTTAGAATAAACAGTCAAGTGGGATTCCTTGTCATTTAAAGGAGGGGGGCATTAAGGAGGGATGGTGGAGTGATGTGGGAGGTGGTAAATGTTGGGAGTGTTTTTTAGTGCTGCAGTTCATGTACTCGGGATGCAGGGACTCATGGAAGAGGCACGGATAAAGGGAGTTCAGAGGCTATCAATCGAAGTTGTCAAACTGGGGTACTGATGGAAAGGCGTCAGATGTAGACATTACATTTAAACAAAAACAGGAAGTAGTCATTCAACCACCTGTTATTTACATAGAAACAGGAACATGCTGACATCATGCCGTTCGGTATTTCCTAACTTTTAGAGCACAGTTTGAGATTTGAGCTGTTGAAATCCCCTTGCATATGGGCAGTATGGCAATAGGGGTACGTCTGATGCACAGCAAGGTGTCTGTCACAGATCAATTCTTAGCACTCAGCTGTGCACAAGTATATGGCTTCACTGACACCATGCACACACACACACAGAATGCACGCAGAATTTGTCGCACATGTACAAAGTTGATGGCTCCGTGTATTATATTGCACAACAGCCATCTTTGCAATGTATGGCAACGTGTCCATGTTCTCTATGCTTACATGAAATAGGGCACTGGTATTCACTTTTTTTATGCAGACCCCTCCTGCCCAGGGTAAAAATATTGTTGCCGGTCCCCCCAGATGTCATATTTGCTTATGTTTTTTTTTTTAAACCAGTCACCATACTCTCTTTTTTAATAACTCTTTTTATTGAATAAAACACAAACAATAATGCAACAGAACAACATGACAGAATACACACATCAAATGTACAGCTATAACTGGCCATAATAACAATGTTACCCCCAACATCGCCCTCCCCTTCCACTTCCCATGAGTCCAGGAATCCACTACCTTTTCGTCCCACCCATTCATCCCACCATGTCCAATCCCCTGCAGTTCTTTTGAAATGTCCAAGGACAGTCTCTGTGCGATCTACAACGGTCCAATGCCTCCCTCCACATAGCCACCGTTGGCAGTTCTTCCATCCCCAATTTGTGGCTAAGTCCCTCCTGGCCAAGACCAATCCTGTGCGGATTAGTTGCTTTGTTCCCCCAGAGTTCTCTGTGTCACCCAAAATGTGCAATATAGCCACCTTTGGGCACCTCAGTATCTCGGCCCCTTGAACTTTGATAGAATACACTGCATCTTTTCCCAATACGACCTGATTTTGGGGCAAGTTCAGATCATGTGGAAGAAGGGCCCCACTTCGCCCCTGCACTTCATGGTGTCGTTTTCCATCCTACCCATCTTACATAGGCTGTTCTGGAGTACTATATCCAGTGTAAGATTTTTAATTGAACCAGGCCGAGTCTGGTGGACATGCTGACCTCCCTGACAGCTATTTGTGCATCCACTCACTCTTCCTCTTCCAACGTCCCTAGGTCTTGCTCCCATTTGGCCCAGACTCTATCCTGCTTTTGCAATGTAAAATTATTAATGTTCTGGTATTATATCGGGATTGCTTTCTTATCAATATGCTGTCAATATGCTCCGAGTGCAAGTTGACCTCTGAGGGGGTGTGGTCTGGAATGTTAATTTCCCTCCCCAGTTGACGGTGCACTGCATGTTGTGAGTGCATCATACCCCACTTCAGGTAATTCTCGGGGGCCCGTAGTTACTAGCCTGGGGGAAGTTATTGCTCTGGTGTATGGAAGGATACAAATTAAGAGGGACTGGCTGCGTGTGACTGGGGCTGTTAATGCATGATACCCAATAAAGTCACTCTTCTTGTCATTCCTACTGCACTCTGTTGACCTTTGCAGTAGGAATGACAAGAAGAGGACCAAGAGGAGGGCTCGGATTTATCTTAGGACCTTTGAATCTTACCTTGTTATTTGAGCTCACATCCATCCATGTAAACTGCAATTATCCTGCTTCTTGGCAAATGCAGAGCTACACGATTGAGTTACTCACATGCAGAAAATTGAATAGTGTCTGTTTCTATTTGTGAGAGCAGTTGTTAATAGCAATCAAGGTCGTAGGTGCCGATCACAGAGGGGACATTAAACCTCGATAGCAGAGGGTGTAAAAAACGCATGTGAATAAAATGTCAGTGGGACACTAGGCATAGCGAGGACATATCGCACGCTGTATTGTGCGTCAATAGTACTGTATGGAAACTATAACACTTCCAGTCCTATTGGATCTGGTGCTTCCCTTTAGGAAATAAGTGGTCTAGTGATGGGGCTCTAGACCGAAACCCGTTTATTCAAAGTTGTCCTGTACGAGGGGTCTGACGGATATATACCCTTAACTGAAATTAAATGTTTCATGCTACGTAAATGTATGTAATCGACTTTAACAGCTAAGGAGCGTATGCCCACGTCTTCACACTGTCCAGCCCTCAGCCTTTGGATTGGATTCATTGCATGACGAAGAGCCGCCCCGTTCATCAAATTAGAAGGGCATTCTTTGCCCCTCACCGACATCCTTTAGAGTGGAGTCATGCACAGGCCAGAGTAAAACTGATCATTTTTGGTTAATGGATGGTCAGTCGCATTTCATTGCTCTATTCTTGTGAAGTGTGCTTTTAGTTGTTGTGGTGAATGAATGTGCAGCTACTGACCATTGCATATTAGCACTGATTACAACTTCATTAATTGTGCCATTAGTACTCAAAATGAACCCTGCGAGATAACAAGTCAACTACACAGATAAGCCCAGGACGTGCTCAATAGTTTCACTAGACTGGTCTCATCTTAATGTCTTTTTCCATCTATTTATCACGCCCACATTTCTGCACCTGGGAACAACTCATGACAAAACTATCAATTTAATTCAAATCCCAACACTTATGGAGTTTGGCCTTCACCTATAATTGTTTGGTCTGATCTATTTTTCGCCTAAGTGAAGATCCATTTTTATGTAATATGGCGCATAATAAAATCATAGCAAGGGAAAGACTGAGAACACAACAGAAGAAACATGCATTGACAAAGTCAACAGTTTAGGTTTTTGTGTGGGCCTAGGATAGACATTTGCCAGGCACTGGTATAATGGTAATACCCGGACACAAGGTAACAGCTGTAGAATGGTATCAGGGCATATGAAAGCAGTGCCTGGAGAATTCATATCTAACACGTACAAGCAAATCACATTTGTTGGGCTTTGCCAATGCTCGTTTTTCACTTCACATGACTATAGTGCAGAGACATGCATACTGCTTACAAATGAAGTGGCTGAAGGCATACTTGGTTAAAAGATGTGTATTACACCAACAGCGTGTTTATAGCTGAAATTAGGCCATCAACTCACGAAGACTGGCAGGCAATTACAGCAGAACATTTTATCTCACTGCTTGATGAAAGCTCAGAGAGCTCCTATGAGGATCTCCTTTGGGTAGTGAGTGGCAGGTAGTGGGTGGAAATGACCAAAGGAAGTAGAAAGGCCATGGACAGTTAATGGGTGGGTAACTAACCAAACAAACACCCACAAACTGTGTGTCCCTCCTCACACCCCCTCTCCCACCTAGCTGTGCTCCAATTCAATAATTTCTCCTCATAGGTTCTGCTTCAGCACTAACTAATGGGCAAAAACTAAAAGACAGTTTAGTGAGGCTGGATGTATAAAAGTAATTTCCAAAGATGCGGTAGAGCTGTAATGCCATTATTCTATCCGGTTTTCAAAGTCAGGTGATGCTGATCCTGTACTGGGATTAAACATTATCCCCAATAAATGAGCAATTGATTTTGTTAAGATGCATGCACAAAGACAAATAACAAAGAGGGGTTACATTTTCTTTTTATATCCTGGGAGGCGTCTACAATTACTGCCAATGCCGAAATTGAGAGGGAACATAATTCACGTAATACTCCAATTTAAAAAATAATTTACAGCCTAAGCATTCCATTACGTTTTGACAAAAGAACATATTAAAAACGTGGAACAACGCCACAAAATCACCACACTAAAATAGTGCCTTACACAACTCAGGTGATGTCTCCTTTATGTAAGCTATGTCTTGGAGTTTATTTCTTATTCAGCAGTCATTAGATCCACTGAGCCTTTTATTGTAATTCCTTGAAGTGGGCATAGGGAAGATAGTATCTGAAGAAGATATTGTGGAGGAGGGTCTTGCCCAGCTTTAGTATTAATGGAAAACTCTCTGCATCTCTTTTTGTACTTTTCTATTGGTCTTGCATAGTCAGCATTACCCCTGGTCTCTTATTTGACTTTCCTAGCAGAGAACTGACCTGATATGGTCAGCTCACTAAATAAATTACTATATGAAAACCTTTATTTATTGTCCACCCTTTACAAACTAGGCATTGGCACTCAATCAGAACCTAGCATCTACCATAAGCATCCGATATTTGTTCCACCATGAACATCTCCATGAAGATGGTAGCAGTCTCCTAATACAGGATTGGTCAACCAAACCAGCACATAGATTAGTACTGTCTAATGATGTTTAAACATTAGCATTGTTAGCAGTCAACTCTTTAGAAAACAGATACGGATTCTTAAGGTTGAACTATTTTTACTAGGGTTACTAGGGGTCACCTGAGGTACTGAAAGGCATCTTTTCATTCCTTTTTTTCTATAAAGGCATCTGACAGCAAAGGTAGCTGCCATGCCCATGGACAAGAAAGGAACCATGGGAGTGCAGCAGTGGGCACTAGAAGTCAGGGCTGTTTTTGCAGTGACAGTTGTAGCTGTAGCCAAAAGTGACATGGAGCATGCAGGGCAAAATCTTAGCATCTATGGTGACACACACAAGATGGAGGCCTTAAAGGCAACATCTCCAAATCTGACATTGCGGTTCCCAATTGACTCCTGCACATTGTACCAATCCAATATGATTTTCAGTCACTTACATCACAAGAGAGGTATCACCACTGCAGGACATGTTTAAAGGGAGTGAAAGGAACACATCAATTGCATCTCAATTGTATTATTTTGTTGTTATTGTATGACACTCCTTATTGTCTTGCGGATAATGATTATTCTGAGACCACTTTTTCTCCAAATGCCTAAATCCTCTTGGCCATAGACGTACACTGTGGCCCCTTCTGATATTGTTCGCTGGTTCCTTTCTTGGCATAGTGTTATATTTTCCTGAAGCAACCTTTATTTGGCACGTGCTCTTGAATGCACTCCACGACATCATGATGTCCCCAGCGTGGCATACGAAGCTCACTTTTATTCACTCGGAAACTGAGCACTGGGGACCCAGTCAGACATCTGTTTCCACCACAGACTGGGATCCAAACATGGTCCACATATAGTTGAGTGCAAAGACCAGTCAAATCAGCGGTTCAAATGTGTGATGATGCCGTATACAGAATAACGTGCACTGATTTGTTTTAGTGAGTCGAGTGGAGTGTCTGTGGGCATGGGGACTCAGGAGACCCCAGACACATCTGGAGAACGTGTCATGAAAGACCTCCCCTAGGGGGACATTCCAAATCCCTCATGCCAGACTGAGGCCTTTCCATCTAACAAACCTCAGGTCATCCAGATTAAATAGTCAGGAAAGAGGTAGAATCGACTGCTCTACCGTTTTCCCACCTGCCAGAGATTGCACTCTACCCTGGATTTTTCAGCCACTGGATACACCCTTCACCCCTAGATGAATAACCATTATTATGGAATTAAAATCAAATCAAGGAAAAACCTCAATAGAAGAAAAAAGCATAATAATAGAGCTGGGTTTATAAAGGCAATTTCCCAGTCAATGTGAATCTGTAATATAATTTTCTAGCAGCTTTGCTCAGTCCGGTGACCCACATCCTGCACTGGGACATTTGGGATCCGATATTCAGTAACCTTAAATTATTGTCAGTAAATGTGCTATTGATTGTGTTATGACACAAGTGTAAAGACAAGTGAAGCGAGAGTTGACAAAAGCCACAGTTCCATTAGTATTTTTTACACTATCCAATTAAGCTTCAACGGTCAGTGTTGACACCAAAAATGTGTTGGGATGCACGTTCAAATTACAGCCCCTCCCAAATGATTTAGATTGCGTAAAATATATGAAATGCCATTAAAAAAAGATTGCTAGGTCTAACTAGGATGGATTGTACACTCTGAAGGACTTCACTGCAAAACACCCAACAGCACCTTGACAAATTGTCAGCCCTGGACTCCATACGCAGAAAGCTACACTCAACATATGAAATTGCCTTGAAAATGACCCAGGAGGGTTGAAACACATGGCGGCGAAAAGAATATATATATGTGGCTCATACTCAACCAGACGTTGTTTTATCTTTTCAACAGACCTCCTACCACTAACTAAAAATAATTACCCAGCACATGTGATAAGGGTTCCCATTAGTTGAATTGCTGAAACTTTCCTAGCGACAGAAGCTGAAGCCCACATCCACTGAATTTATTCAACTAATATAAAGATAATATTGTGGATTTAAGCAATTCTTTATATTATACTGTATGAATGAGTCTGAAGCTTTAACCCTTCTCCAATATTCTATTCTCAGTTTGAGTAAATACGCTGTATTCGATTCCTGATTCTGCATGGAATCTACCTAAAGGTGATCTATGGTTTGGCAGCTATCCCCAATCATAGGAGATTTTTATTGGGATGGCTTCTTTTTCATGCATGGCTATATGTATAATTGTACCAGACTGTAAAGATGTTAGTTACAGGAATTTGATGCTAAATGACACCATTGAGTCTGTGTTTATGTACTGCCAGTCTAACAGCAGGGTTCATTTCCATGGCGCCGTCGATCCTACACTATAGGGAGGAACTGAAGACCCTACTCTTCAAAGAACATCTTGCAATCATTGTTAGCATATGTGGTATCATTCCCCTTGATAAATGGATACCCATTAGATTTTCTTGATTACAGACAATTGTGGGATCTACAACAAATATATAAAATGGAACATCATTTCATCAAATGTTTGGGTGCGTTCCCAGTCCACAGCGTTAACATTGAATGCAGTGGACTTTTGCATGACTTACTTAACATTGCTGAAGATTCTTGGCAGAGTGTGCGCAGCTGGCCCAACTGATTGCCTTGTGGGGAGATTGTTGGAGACCTCAAGTATCCTTCATGTAGTGTCACCATAGATTTAGCTATTTCCAGTAGGTTTTGCCACTTGTCCCCACTCTAGGTAGGGGCGAAGTGAGTCATCTGTATTTAGTCTCCACAAGGGGAAACGGAGGATCATATCATTTTGTTGTAATGGTTTTTTAGGAGGCCACCCTCAACACAGGGAGTTCCTTTCCTCCCAATCAAGGTTTCACACAACACACTGTTTAATGTCAATTCTTTGTTTAGCCCTATTTCTGATTCATCTCATGCCCTTTTGTCATCAATGAGCCAAGAACTAGGCCAGTGTACAGGAAATATATTTGTATTTGTTTGAATTTTAGGTAATAGAGATCACACTAAACTACACATACCACCACCTTTTTGGCTCACAATTAAACTTTTTGTTACATAAATAATACACACAAGTTGGTTGGGAAAACACAAATCACAATACTTTACTTTATCCCAATTAAAATTCAAGAAATAATCAACACTGGTCAATGCACAAAATCAATCTACATATCCAGTGATGTGCAATTTCGATTTTCCTGCACCCTTAAAAAGGCTAGCAGTTTGGTTTACAGACTTGTACAAACCCACGTGGCAATTATTATTTCACCCACACTTCTGCTTTAAAATAAACAGAGGGTGATTTAGCAGGTTGTTTTTCAGAACCCCACTACTATTGGTCTGTGTTGAGGAAGCCGTGCAGAAAATTTGGAATGATTTAGGAATTATGAATTTCAGATCACCCTCCACTTAAAGGTCTGTGTTGAGGAATTTGGACAGAAAAATTGGATTTTAGTTTAGGGACCAAGACACCCCTCTTCCTTAAAGAAGTGGGGTCACAGGACAAATACGATTACCCAATTAAATTACAGTTTATAGTTTCAGTGTACACTGGGAATGACTTTGTCATTATGAATGTTAACACAAAATCACCCCGTAGTGTTTTGCTAAATGGGAATTAATTCAATTATATTCAGTCAAATAGGCCAAGGATCTACATAGATTTGCCACTATAAAGGGAAAGGATTTATGGCAAGCAGATTCCCCCACCATTTGTGGCTTCAAATGACTCAATTCTACTTACATTGAAAATCTATGTTTAAAGTTAAGGGAAAGGCAGCTGCATTTCAGGACCCTCTTTGAGGACAGAGCAGGCGTCTGGTCACACCACTCTCAAGGATGGTCCCCAGCTCTTCACCATAGGGCCCAGTCTGTCACACTCAGCCCCTTGTCTAACCTGTTTGTCTTTGGTCGATTTCTTCTTCAGAGATCTGTCCTTATTCCTGGATGTCCGGGACTTGTACAGGTAAGGGCGAGTATCCTCTGGGTCCAGTGTGAGGATCGTAACCAGCCTCTGGAAGCAGGTATGAGTTTAGTATCCAGGAAGGAGTGGATGGGGGAGGCGGAGTCCGGGAAGAAATGGGACCAGGAATAATCCCAGTGTTCACAGCGTGCAAGAGGGAACCAGCAAGCACGGAAGCACTGAACAAGGGCTCGGGATGGAAGAGGGAGAATGGCCCTTAGGCGGACGGGAAAGGGCAGCACAAGAGTATCAGGAAGGAAGAGACTGATACAATCAGAAAAAAGGGCACTGACGGAAGGAAGAAGGTAACAAGCACACTTGCCGACAACTCAGAAGAGTAGCGTTGAGACGCGCAGAGCCGCGGGGGCGTGCCTATTTTCTAGGAGGCAGCGCGTCATGCATAGATGCTAGAGTGCAGCGTTTCCGTAACATTGGCCATGTTGGGAGAATAACCGATCCGATGTTGCGGTGCGTTATGGACCATGAAGTCCAAAATGGCCAGAAACGGTGAATCATGACAGCATGCCCCCTCTTAAACGCCGATCCACCGGGTTTACCTGGTTGTGTTAGATGGAATCTCCATACTAAACAGGGGCATTCATGTTGGAGACTGGTTCCCAGGTTCGTTCGCTGGGGGGGGGATATTGTAGTCGACCCCTTCTGTATATAGAATCTCATATCCTGGAGACCTCGAATTCAGTCAGATTATTGACAAGCACTGGGTTAGGTCGATGAGTTGATCTGGTGGATTGCACATAGGGTTTCAGTAATAAAGTGTGGAAAACGGGATGAATCTTCTTCCAAGATTCTGGCAGCTGAAGTTGAAAAGCCACTGGGTTGATGACCTCCTTAATAAAAAAAGGCCGGTAATATTTGGGAGCCAGTTTATTTGTTTGCAGGTGTCGAGGCAAGAGTTTCAAAGACCTTGTCACCAATCCCATACAGGGGACTGGGTCTCCGTTTAGCATCAGCATGTCTTTTAACATCCATCCTGGCCTTTTCCAAGTGGCCTTTAACATCTCTATGTACATTCAACAGACGTTCAATCCAGGAATCGACCGAAGGAACAGGGGTAGAATGCGGTAGTATAGTTGGTAGGACCGATGGATGGAACCCTTGACTGCAAAAGAAGGGGCTAGTCTTGATAGCTGAGTGGTCAGAGTTGTTGTAAGCAAATTCAGCTACCTGGATTAAAAGTGACCAATCATCCTGGACGTTGGCTGAAAAACATTGTAAATACTGTTCTAGGGTTTGATTTACTCGCTCGGTTATCCCATTGGTCTGAGGATGGTATCCCGAAGACAATGCACACTGGATACCTAACATTTGACACTGATGTTTCCAGAATTGGGATATATACTGAGGCCCATGGTCGGAAATGATCTTGGAAGGGAGTCCATGAAGCCTGAAGATGTGATTTAAAAATATTCCTGCCAATTCTGGTGTGGAAGGTAACTTGTACAAGGGGGTGAAGTGAGCCATATGGGTGAATAGATCAACGGTAACCATTATGGTAGTATAACCCCTGGAAGGAGGTAATTTTACGATGAAGTCTGTGGCTATTATTTCCCAAGGACGTACTGGCAATGTAGGTTGGTTGAGAAGACCTGCAGGTTTTCTGTTTTCAGACTTATTCTGACTGCAGACAGCACAGGCTTGGATGTAAGCACTTACTCCGTCGATCATTTTTGGCCAAAAGAATGGTCTCTGAATGAGGCGGAGAGTGGCAGTAATGCCTCGATGCCCGGAATGGAAGGTATCATGACAGAGGTTTATAATCTTGGTTCTCAGTCTTTGCGTGGGTATCACCAATCTTTTGTCTTTAAAAACCATCTTTTGTGACTAAGGCCCATTGGTTGGGCTTGGTGTAGTCCCTCCAGAGATCAGAAGGTGGTGTTTCGGCACGGATATCTTCCAATAAGGAATTGGCCTGGGCCACGAAAACAGTGTCAGGAAACATCTTTGGAAAGGCACGTGCTTCGACAGGCTCATAATCGGGACGTCTGGATAAGGCATCTGCGATTACGTTGTTGGTTCCAGGGAAGTGATGTATGCGGAACTGATACTGGGCAAAAAAAAGGCCCAACGAGCTTGATGACTATTTCTGCATTCCAAGGATTTCAGGATCTGCAAGTTTCTGTGATCAGTTCGCACTTGTACAGGATATTTGGCACCTAGGAGTAAATGACACCACTCTGTAAAGGCCTGCCAGATGGCTAGAAGTTCTTTCTCCAGGACAGAGTAGTGAGTCTCACTGGGAGTCAGTGTTCGGGATAGGTAAGCAATGGGATGTTCCACCTTGTCTTCGGATACTTGTTTTAAGACTGCCCTGATTCAATAATCTGAGGCATCAGTTTCCACCCAGAAGGGTTTATTTATGTCAGGTTGATCCAGGATAGGAGCTTGAGGAAATCTTCGTTTTAGCTCCTGAAAGACTGTTTCTTGAGCAACAGACCAATTGAATGGTATGTCTTTCTTTAGCAAGGCGACTATGGGATGTACAATGTCAGAGAATGTGGGAATTAATTTTCTGTAAAAATGTGCATGTCCCAGGAAGGATTGGATTTGTTTTACTGTGGTAGGGGCTGGCCAAGAAAGAATAGAGTTGACCTTAGCAGGATCCATTTTGATTCCTTTGGAACTTAGTACAAATCCTAGGTAATGAACGGTTTGGACATGAAAAATACATTTTTCTGGTTTGGCCAGGAGCTTGTTCTCTCGTAGTCGCTCTAGAACTGATTTTCCATGTTGCTGATGTACTTGGGGGTCGTTGGAATAGATTAGTATGTCATCCAAGTACACTATGACAAAAAGAAACAGCATATCTGAGAAGACTTTGTCCATGAAGCGCTGAAAGACTGCAGGGGCGTTGGCGAGGCCAAAGAGCATAACCAGATACTCACAATGACCAAAGGGTGTCCTGAAGGCGGTCTTCCATTCATCACCTTCCTTGATTCGAATGAGATGATACGCACCCCGTAGGTCGAGCTTGTTAAAGATTACGGCACCTCGAACAGCTTCCAATATGTCGAAAATGAGTGGTAGAGGATAATGATCTTTAAGGGTGCATTGGTTAAGACATGGGTGCACAACATACGGCCCACGGGCCAGTTGCGGCCCGTCATGCCATTTTGTCCGACCCGCCAGCAACAAAGACTTTCCTAATGGAAGGCGGCCCGCAAGCAGCATGGGCCGCCCCCATTAGGAAAGGTCTTTGTTGTCTTCCGGGCCAGACAAAACACTGGCCCTCATTGGCTCAGGGCACACGAATCACGTAGCTCCTACGAGCCATGTAGTGCATGTGTGCTGCACCAATGGAGGGCCAGCACTATGGCTGGCGTGGGCAGTAAGGCTTGATGCCGGAAGGCATTTCAGCCTTGCCCCGTCCACGCCAGTCGTAGTACCAGACCTCGCCAGCATTCCAGCTAGCCTGCCTTCCAGCACGTCGTCCGGTAAGTACAGATTTTTTTGGGGAGGATGGATGTTTGTTTGTGTGTGTGTGTGTGTGTGTCTGATCTTTGTGCGGCTTGTATGTTGAGATGCAGGTGTGGGGTGTGTGTCGGGTCTGCCTGAATGTGTTTGTGTGCAAGTGCAGTGTGTGTTGAGATGCGGGGGTGGGGTGTGTGTCAGGTCTGCCTGAATGTGTTTGTGTGCAAGTGCAGTGTGTTTTGAGATGCGGGGGTGGGGTGTGTGTCGGGTCTGCCTGAATGTGTTTGTGTGCAAGTGCAGTGTATGTTGAGATGTGGGAGTGAGGTGTGTGTCGGGTCTGCCTGAATGTGTTTGTGTCCAAGTGCAGTGTGTGTTGAGATGTGGGTGTGGGGTGTGTGTCGGGTCTGCCTGAATGTGTTTGTGTGCAAGTGCAGTGTATGTTGAGATGCTGGGGGGGATGGGGAGGGTCGGGTCTGCCTGAATGTTTGTTGTTGTTGTGTGCACGTTCAGTGTATGTTGAGATGCGGGGGTGGGGGGTCCGGGTCTGTATGGGTGCATGCTTGTGAGTTTGTTTGGTGAGTTGGGGGCGTGGTGGGTTCAGGTTTGTATGGGTGCATGGTGTATGCTTGTGAGTTTGTATGGTGAGTTGGGGGTGGGGGTCTGTATGGGTGCCTGGTGTATGCTTGTGTGTTTGTGTGCTGAGTTGGGGGGTTCAGGTCTGTAAGGGTGCATAGTGTATTGGTGTATGCTTGTGAGTTTGAGTGCTGAGTTGGGGGGTGGGAGTTTGGGTCTGTATGGGTGCATAGTGTATTGGTGTATGCTTGTGTGTTTGTGTGCTGAGTTGGAGGTGGTGGGGTTCGGTCTGTATGGGTGCATGGTGTATGCTTGTGAGTTTGTGTGCTGAGTTGGGGATGGGGGTTTGGGTCCGTATGGGTGCATGGTGTATGCTTGTGAGTTTCTGTGCTGACTTGGGGGGCTCGGGTTTGTGTGGGTGCATGGTGTATGCTTGTGAGTTTGTGTGCTGAGTTGGGGGTGGGGGGTTCAGGTCTGTATGGGTGTATGGCGTATGCTTGTGAGTTTGTGTGCTGAGTTGGGATGTGGGGTTTTGGGTCTGTATGGGTGAATAGTATATTGGTGTATGCTTGTGGGTTTGTGTGCTGGGTTGGGGGTGGGAGTTCGGGTCTGCATGGGTGCATGGTGTATTGGTGTATGCTTGTGGGTTTGTGTGCTGAGTTGGGGGTGTGAGTTCGCGTCTGTATGGGTGCATAGTGTATTGGTGTATGCTTGTGGGTTTGTGTGCTGAGTTGGGGCGTGGGAGTTCGGGTCTGTATGGGTGCATGCTTGTGAGTTTGTTTGGTGAGTTGGGGGCGTGGTGGGTTCAGGTTTGTATGGGTGCATGGTGTATGCTTGTGAGTTTGTATGGTGAGTTGGGGTGGGGGTCTGTATGGGTGCCTGGTGTATGCTTGTGTGTTTGTGTGCTGAGTTGGGGGGTTCAGGTCTGTAAGGGTGCATAGTGTATTGGTGTATGCTTGTGAGTTTGAGTGCTGAGTTGGGGGGTGGGAGTTTGGGTCTGTATGGGTGCATAGTGTATTGGTGTATGCTTGTGTGTTTGTGTGCTGAGTTGGAGGTGGTGGGGTTCGGTCTGTATGGGTGCATGGTGTATGCTTGTGAGTTTGTGTGCTGAGTTGGGGATGGGGGTTTGGGTCTGTATGGGTGTATGGTGTATGCTTGTGAGTTTGTGTGCTGAGTTGGGGGGCTCGGGTTTGTATGGGTGCATGGTGTATGCTTGTGAGTTTGTGTGCTGAGTTGGGGGTGGGGGGTTCGGGTCTGTATGGGTGTATGGCGTATGCTTGTGAGTTTGTGTGCTGAGTTGGGATGTGGGGGTTTGGGTCTGTATGGGTGAATAGTATATTGGTGTATACTTGTGGGTTTGTGTGCTGGGTTGGGGGGTGGGAGTTCGGGTCTGTATGGGTGCATGGTGTATTGGTGTATGCTTGTGGGTTTGTGTGCTGAGTTGGGGGTGGGAGTTCGGGTCTGTATGGGTGCATAGTGTATTGGTGTATGCTTGTGGGTTTGTGTGCTGAGTTGGGGGGCTCGGGTTTGTATTGGTGCATGGTGTATGCTTGTGAGTTTGTGTGCTGAGTTGTGGGTGGGGGCTTTGGGTCTGTATAATGGGTGCATGGTGTATGCTTGTGAGCTTGTGTGCTGAGTTAGCGGTGGGGTTTCGGGTCTGTATGGGTGTATAGTGTATTGGTGTATGCTTGTGAGTTTGAGTGCGGAGTTGGGAGTGGGAGTTCAGGTCTGTATGGGTGCATAGTGTATTGGTGCATGCTTGTGAGTTTATGTGCTGAGTTGGGGGGCTCGGGTTTGTATTGTTGCATGGTGTTTGCTTGTGAGTTTGTGTGCTGAGTTGGGGTGGGGGTTGGGGTCTGTATGAGTATGTATGAATGCATGGTGCATGCTTGGTGGCATGGGGCATAGTGTTTGGTTGGGGGGTGGGGGCCATGGTGTTTGGTTGAGGGGTGGGGGCCTTGGGGCATAGTGTTTGCATGAGGGGTGGGTGTCATGGGGCATAGTGTTTGGTTGGGGGTTGGGGGCATTGGGGCATAGTGTTTGGTTGAGGGGTAGGATACATGTGGCATAGTGTTTGGCTGGAGTTGGGAGCCATGGGGCATAGTGTTTGCTTGAGGGGTGGGAGCCATGGGGGATAGTGTTTGGCTGGGGGTGGGAGCCATGGGGCACAGTGTTTGGTTGAGGGGTGGGTGCCATGGGGCATAGAGTTTGGTTGGGGTGGGGGTCTTGGGGCATATTGTTTGGTTGAGGGGTGGGTGCCATGGGGTATAGCTTTTGGTTGGGGTGGGGGTCATGGGGCATAGTGTTTGGTTGGGGGTGTGGGTCATGAGGCATATTGTTTGGTTGAGGGGTGGATACCATGGGGCATAGCATTTGGTTGGGGTGGGGGTCATGGGGCATAGTGTTTGGTTGGGGAGTGGGCACCATGGGGCATAGTGTTTGGTTGAGGGGTGGGCACCATGGGGCATAGTATTTGGTTGAGGGGTGGGAGCTATGGGTCATAGTGTTTGGTTGAGGGGTGGGAGCCATGAGGCATAGTGTTTGGTTGAGGGGTGTGTGCCATGGGGCATAGTGTTTGGTTGAGGGGTGTGGGCCATGGGGCATAGTGTTTGGTTGGGGGTGTGGGTCATGGGGCATATTGTTTGGTTGAGGGGTGGGTGCCATGGGGCATAGAATTTGGTTGGGGTGGGGGTCATGGGGCATAGTGTTTGGTTGGGGAGTGGGCACCATGGGGCATAGTGTTTGGTTGAGGGGTGGGAGCTATGGGTCATAGTGTTTGGTTGAGGGGTGGGAGCCATGAGGCATAGTGTTTGGTTGAGGGGTGTGCGCCATGGGGCATAGTGTTTGGTTGGGGTTGTGGGTCATGGGGCATATTGTTTGGTTGAGGGCGTGGGTGCCATGGGGCATAGCGTTTGGTTGGGGTGGGGGTCATGGGAATATTGTTTGGTTGAGGGGTGGGTGCCATGGGGCATAGAATTTGGTTGGGGTGGGGGTCATGGGGCATAGTGTTTGGTTGGGGAGTGGGCACCATGAGGCATAGTGCTTGGTTGGGGAGTGGGGGCCATGGGGCATGGTGTTTGGTTGAGGGGGGGCACCATGGGGCATAGTGTTTGGTTGAGGGGTGGGGGCCATGGGGCATAGTGTTTGAGGGGTGGGCACCATGGGGCATATTGTTTGGTTGGGGGGTGGGTGTAATGGACCATGGGGCATAGTGTTTGGTTGAGGGGTGGGCACCATGGGGCATAGTGTTTGGTTGGGGTGTGGGGGCCATGGGGCATAGTGTCGCACTCCAAGAGTGAACCCAATAATAAAGCTAAAACAGGCATACTTTTTGTGGAAACCTGACTCAAGGCCATACTCCTCTTGGGCATCCCAAACAGCAAAGTATAGCAGACTAAAATAACGGAATGTCTAATCAAGGGTCAGTAAAATATATACAATTTAAGTAAACAGACAATATGCAATAGCTAAATAGAAATACATGATAACAATGGAAAATGTGTAGTACAAAATATAAGTTTGAAATACAAATAAAAATCGTTACACCTCAAAAACGTATTCTTTTTCCATGTGGTTAATAAAAATTGGGGGTTGAAAAAGCCTCTTGCCACGCCACGCCTGCTGCGCCTACTGCCCCGTCCACATTTACTTTTCGGCCCACTATAGCCATCATGTAAGGTGCTTTCAGCCGTCTGTCAAAATCAGTTGTGCACCCCTGGGTTCGGTAGTCCAAGCAGGGCCGGAGTTCCTTAGTGTCTTTCTTTGGCACGAAGAACAAGGAGGCACTGGCTGGGGGTTTTGAAGGACAAACGGTTCCAATGTCCAGATTGGTATCCAGGTATTCCTGTAGTGCTCTTTTCTCAGGTTCTGAAAGAATAAACATTCTCCCAAAAGGGATTAAAGCATCTTCAGTATCGATTGCACAGTCCTCAGGTCGATAGGGTGGTAGTGATTGAACAATGGCTGTTGAAAACACGTCTGAATATGGTCGATTGATCTCTGGTACTTGAGTAATGTTGGAAACACACATCGGTGATTTCTCAGGAATCCGGGGTGCATAGATATGGTCTGTACCATGTTTTGGGACAAGCAATGAGACAAGCAGAATTCTGAACCTAGAAATAGAGATCCAGAGCCCAATTGATATATGGGTTGTGTTTCTGAAACCAGGGCATGCCCAGAACCATGGGGTAATGTGCTGCCTTTATGATATCAAAACAAAGCTTTTCTTGGTGGTTGTTTATCGAGAGCAATAATTCCATGGTTTGGTGAGTGATGGGCCCTGGAGATAGTGGTTTCCCGTCAATCCCTTTGACAGCTTGAATTACTTCTTTGGAATCTCGAGGAATGTTGTGCCTTACGACCCATTCATGGTCTATGAATATTCCCAAGGCACCCCAATCCACTAGAGCCAGGATGGGATATGTTTCCTTATTAGTGGATGACAAGAATGTTTGCAGAACTACCAAGGTATTTTGTCAAGGGCAGGTCAAGGAAGGAACAGAAAAGGAGCAGACATCTTTCTCCCGAAGCTGTGCTCCGCTCAAGATCGGGAGCTGGTGTTTCCCGAATGCCTGGGTGGTGCTATAGGACAATTTCTTCCAAGATGATTATCAGAAGCACAATACATGCGGAGTCCGGCATTGATCCTACGAATCCTTTCTTGTGGAGAAATCGGACCTCGAAAAGAGCCCAACTGCATTGGTTCAGGATCAGAAGAGTGCTGAGTGGGTATTTCCTTGAGGCTGGGGTACTCCACGGATGCCTTTGGGGGTACAGTTTTTGTCTTTCTTTTCTCTGCCTTTCTCTCCTGGATTTGGAAGTCGATTTGTAGAGACAAATCTATCAAAGCCTGAAAGGAACTTGGACGGGCCACTCTGGCTAGCTCGTTCTTGATTTCGTCATTCAACCCTCTCCGAAACAGGGTAAAACTTATCTCCTGAGACCAATCGGCCTCTTTAATCAATTGTTTGAACGTGTCACATAAGTAAGCATGTCTTGATTTCCTTGTTGGAACTCCAGGAGTCTTTCCTGAGCACTGTAAAATAGTTCTGGCTGATCAAACATTGTTTTGAAGGCTTTTATGAATCCATCATAATTGTCCGGGAGTGGGTCTCCTGAGTTCACCAAGGGAGTTGCTCATGCTAAGGCATTGCCAGAAAGATGCGAGATTATAAACCCCACCTTGGACCTGGGCGTAGAAAAATAGTAGGTTTTAAACGTGAAATGTACCAGACAGGAATCGAGGAAGGCACGCAGAGCTTTGGAGGAGCCATCGTATTTGCTCACTATTCCCCCTACCAGGGCACTTTCCTGGAATGCCGAATCCCTGGACAGCCAGAGTTGTTTTAGTGCTGCGTTTTCCGCCTTGAGGTTTTGAACCTCAGTAGTTAATTCTTGCATTCCTCTCATGAGGTCCTGGACTGCAGCTTCCATGTTAGATTCAGTATCAGGTTTTTGGTGTCTCAAACTGTCACACATAGGCCATTGTCTCACCTGTTTGTCTTTGGTTGATTCCTTCTTTGGAGATCTTTCCTTATACCTGGATGTCCAGGACTTGTACAGGTAAGGGCGAATATCCTCGGGGTGTAATGTGAGGATCGCGACCAGCCTCTGGAAGCAGGTATGAGTTCAGTATCCAGGAAGGAGGGGATGCGGGAGGCGGAGTCTGGGAAGTAATGGGACCAGGAATAATCCCAGTGCTCACAGCGTGCAAGAGGGAACCCGCAAGCACGGAAGCACTGAACAAGGGTTCGGGATGGAAGAGGGAGAACGGCCCTTAGGCAGAAGCGAAAGGGCAGCACAGGAGTACCAGGAAGGAAGAGACTGATACAATCAGAAAAAAGGGGACTGACGGAAGGAAGAAGGTAGCGAGCACACTTGCCGACAACTCGGAAGAGTAGCTTTGAGATGCACAGAGCCGCGGGGGCATGCCTATTTTCTAGGCGAAACATGACACAGTCAACTTTTAGGCCTCCCCAGCAATAGACAGCTCCCGCCATCTTCCAAGCTCCACCCATATGCAATTTCAGCCAATTTCCTTTGGTGTTTCCTTGCAGCTGTCAGTTGGTAATTTTTAGCAGATCTCCTCCTCTCTCATAGTGCATCCACTTTATATACCAGTGATGACACCATCAAGATTTCAATATTGGGCAGTGCCCTGCAAGAATTCTTGTAACCAGGATTTGACAGTTACCCTTCTCTCTCCCCACCCCCCAAGCCCAGCCACTCTCTACGGATTGGTTTAGGAGATCTAGAACAGAAATATATCAACTCCCATTTGAAAACCCACTTTTTATGTCATCTTTTTGGCAAAAGGTAGTTAAGTGCCAAACTTTGCAATTTTCCAACATTTATACAAAAAGCATAATAGTTATGAACATGCAATTTACTCTCCAAATACCTAATTTTACTCTCCACCAGTTTACCAACTCTTAAATGTTCAGAGCTGCCAAGAACACATTTTAGCTTGCCATTACAATTCTCTAAGTAACAGGTGGATGTCACAGTATTACTTGTGGTTTCTGAAAAAATTCATAAGTTATGATAGTCCTTTTAAACTAATAGGGCATCTTCATGTTATGCACATCTTCTCTCCTTTCTTACGCCCATTTGCCCTTCTGTTATTGTAGTGTGTAGGCTGCCGGTCGTAAATACTTGGGAGGCATCAGCTACACAGAGATCCCCTGGGGCAGATAATGAGCTATGCGCTCCTGACATATGGCATCCTGTCCTGTTATCTGAAGTTGACCACCATTTTGATCTGAAAACTTATTTTCTTGTATTGTTTTCAGAGTTCATGTTCCCTTGATCGCAGCTCCTCCCACATTCCAGTCACCCACTGGCTAGGCCATTTGCCCTGCACATGAATGAGCCTTTAGAGAAAAGCTCTGGGGAAAGTTTGCTTCAACACCCTTAAGGGCAGGCCACGCTTCATTGCTTTTGTATATAGCTGGGATGCAAGAGCCTTAGTGAAGTCTGTCCAACAACAAGCATAAGGGTCTGCCTCAGGCCTAAATGAAATTTACATGTGACCCAGGGAAACAAAGCAGCCTTTTCTTTTCAATTGTTGCCGGTATTTTGCATGTGAAGCATCGTATACATCTTGTCAACACGCACTAAGGGCCTCATTCCAAGTTTGGAGGTAGCCATGGCGCTATTAGCGCTATTAGCGCCATGGCTGCCACCAAAACCGGGTCCGGGTTCGGTCTGTTTGAATGGGAACTTACCAGGACATTCCCACCTGTGTGGACCCGGTAAGTCGCCATTCAACCAACCATTCCCCATTCCCATTTGAGCCCCCATAAGGTGCTAATTACGGGCCCGCAGATAGCAGGCCTGTTATTAGTGCCCTGGTTCCTTAGCGGGACCCGTAAAGGACATGTGGTCAGACCACACATCCTTTGCGGTCCCCGCTAAGGGACCTTGGAATTGGGCGGTAAGGGTTTACCGGCACCGCTCTCCTTACCTTTGCCCGGTAACCCTTAATGCCCAACTCGGAATGACCCCTTAAGTCTTTTCCCTGACATGTTTAGGTTAGCAGGGGAACATGTTTCTCAGGTCTTGCATGAAAACTGCAAACACACATACTAAGCCATTTTGGTGTCAGTGTTTGAAAATCCTGCTTTTAATGTAAAAAGGGGCATTTGAATTTCTTCTGCCACTGTGGATTAAAAGGCTTCTTTTCCTTTTGTAATGATAGATAGGCCACATATCACTTCCTTGTGTTTCTTTCACAAACACACACAGTCTGACTTCATAGGCCCCTTTTTCAGTGTGAAGGTTTTATTTATGGAGGCTGGCGGGTCATTTTTCCAGTGGGCCCTTCAGTTCTGTTTCTTGGGGCCTTTGATTAAACCCCACATTGTTCAATTAGGATTGAGGGATGCCCTATTTCCTTTGCAGGACCCATACTTTAATGGGGCAAGAACCTTCTCTGGCCCCGATGTGCTTCTTTCAGCAACAACACTGCATGGAGTCTTTGACATTTGATTCCTAATCGCGATTTTCAATTCTGTCATAAATGGGGCAGTTTTCATCAAGTCACCCACGTTCCGGATTCTTTGCAAATATAGTTAAAAAAAAAAACAATTGTATCCAGTCAACAGAAACCCAACATGGCACATCAGTGTTTTAGACTACAGGGGTCAGATTATCTAACATTCACACCAGTGCAAACATTTGAGCAAATGCTTAGATAATATGGATATGAGCAAGACGTTTTGTCACAATCTTTATTGTCTACAAACCTTTGCAGTAGGGCTACAATGAACCAGACACTGTGTGTACTATGTTGGCTGCATAACATGAACAGACATGGGTTTACTAGATACGTTTTCATATTAACAGCAAACAATAAAATAAATCTGCTTCATATTTGCCCTAGTGCAAACGTTTTAAGGTAATACAGATTTTGGCTAAACCTGTTAGAACAATTCGTGCAAAAGGAATGTGCTCCATTTTTTTGCACATTGGCCCAGTCTTGATAATGTAGCACCACATAGGTACTTGGGTAAATCGGGATTTTACAATATATATAATAATTAAACACCCCTTAAATCTGGTATGTTCTCTTTTTGAAAAATATAGTTTTGACAAATAATCGTAACTTGAGTATATACTGTCCACTACATACTGGCCCTTATCATCAGGTATCCTAGTCCAAAATTTCACAACTTATTTTTCACCTTTTACCTTACTTTTCACTATACGTGAAGTTGTCTGTCAATAAGCAATTTAGTCAGTAAAATGGGATGAGCAACAGCTCTCCGTCAGTCTCATAACAAGTATAGATTTTTGGTAACCGTCATGGAGCAAGGTTCAAAGGGAGATCAGAATCCAATGAGTGAGCTTTCAATTAAGAGCTTGGGATTGGGTTGGCACTTCAAACCGCAAAATAAATTGAAACACAGGGAATGGGAGAACGAATTATCAGAACACAGAAATGTCTGTAATGATTTGTCAAGGCATAGGTTTAGAAGTCACCTTTTCTTTAAAAAGCCTATTTATACAGTTATACAATACCATGCGCTATAGCACAGATGGCAATTTGGTTGAGCATCGCGTACGCTGTGCTATGTTAAACTATTATGTTATAATACTTTAGTAGAGCGCGATAGTGATGGCTGTGGCAGCTGGCTTCCCAGGGCTTTACAGGGCTAATAAAGATACAACATCCGCATTGTTAAGAGCCATACAAGAAGGGAGAGTATTAGCTTAGATAGTATATAGATGGGCTACAAAAGCCTTGCTGAACATTAAATGTTCTTCAGTTTTATACAGATTCAAGAGGGGTTCATTCTAAAGCTTAGCTGTCAGCACAATAGATAAGCTGCCCGTCTCCTGTGCTCCATTCAAAAGAAGGAATTTGCAAAATTCTTAGAGAAGGGGTAATGTATGAATGAGGGATTGCACAACATAAGCTCTGCCTGCAGAAAAACAGGGTCGAAAGTAGCCTGAAGTGCCATACACAGGTTACAAAACTCCATCCTCCTCTGCAAGGGTAACCAGTACAGGGAGTGGAGGGACGGAGAAATTTGCTCCAGTAAGTCAAGTTGAAGAAGGTGACGAGCCACTGCATTTTACAGACATTGCACTATTTGATTAGATAAACTAGTAGACCTAATCCTACACGATTAACATAGTCTAGATTTTAAATAACCAATGCCATAACTGCGTGTACCCGATACAATGGTTAGAAAGGGGAAAAACCTGCTCAACATTTGAAGTGCATAGAAGCCAGCTTCAGGGAGCATCAATGATGATGACAAAGAAAGTCATGCAGTCATTTCTGTACCATGTCACACTCTTCTTGGGAACAATCCCAAAGAGATGTACGTATCCTTTTTACAAATATCCTTAATTCGAATAGGTAACATTTTTTTTATCAAAACAAAATAATTTCTTAAATCAAATTAGACACAATTTTTTTGATGATATGCCATAAACTCTCAGTTCATATATACTGTACTTCTTTATCAATTGATAAAAGGTAATTCACTAATATGAAAAGCAACTATTATGCTTAAATAAAAATACACGTCGATCTTCAATGCAAGATGTTGTGTGTATTTTATCTAGCAACACTGTATAGATAAAATGAGCAAAATCATTCCTAAAATGTATGAAAGCTCAATATTCTGTAGCAACTTTACACGTTTCAGGTTAATAAGCCCTTCATCAGGAGATCAAGAGCATCGTTTCACGAACAGTCTAAAGAAATAACAATAAAAGTAAATGTTTGTTAATTACTAATTCAATTTAACCTAATTCTTACATCGTCAAGAAATAAAAAAATCAATAATCGGCATGTTCTTTGAATTAATACTAGCTTCTCATTAACTGTTTTATAAATGTAGATATCCTAAGTAACAATTCTGTGATGTGTTAGAATGACACCCTCTGATATGCCTTGTTTCACTTCCATGAGCCCACCTTCAAGACAGAATGTCACAATCACTCATATGCTCAAAAATAAAATGATCCCAAGCGATAACAGAAGGTCTAGCAGCTTAACTCAACCCTGCGTTTTCATTTACACGGAGAACCACTAACTTGTCTCAAATTCCAATATAACTAAAAATAAAAGTCACAAATATCAACAACTCTTGAAAATAGTCAATGCCAAAAACACAATAAAGCTGCCAACAAAGGCAGATACACGCTCTTACCATGCAGTTCAATGATGGATAAGAAAGCTTAGGGTGATCTCCTTATCAGAGCGAAGCACAGTGGCTTTGGGATTAGTTGACTAAAGAAAACCGTGCATTCAATACATTGGCTTCAAATTAAACAGACAGCGATTGCTGCATACAATGCTAAGCAGCCTTTGTCATGCACTTAGTTCTTTTGGAATTGCTCCTACATTATTTAGGCTGGTTGCAGGAGAGTAATAAGAGGATGCATATCTTCGTATCTAAAACGGGCAGCTATTTACTATGAACATTTCTTGTCATTACGTAAATTTGTCAGTCCGAATGTGTGTCAAATGTTCTTGCATGTTGTACAACCCTACCCAAATGTATTCGTGTTCAAAGTCACCCACAAGACGTTTTTATTGATTTGTGTATAGCCTTGTATTTCTCATAAGTGATTTCAGCAGTACAGCCATGTATCATCGTTTAAAAAAAAATAGGTTTGGGAAAAGTGTTTTTTTCGATGATATTGGTGTATCTGCTGGTACTCAAGTGGCTATCTCAGGGGGTAAGTGCATTGCCTATGACATCTGGTCCATCTGTTTGATTCAGCCTTTTACGCTTTTGAATTTGATACATTGACAACAATTAATAGGTAATTGGGTAATCATAACAGCAATTTACACAGTGCTTAGAAGCTGGAAGGATTGGCCATGAGCATTATGTAAAAGCCTGCCATTATTCTAACTACTCGCAGGTACCACTGGTGCATTTGAAAGAGACAGACAAGAGCATGTTAAACAAAATGTAGTTTATCTGATGGTAGTCAAGTAGTGGCTATCTCAGGGGTAAGTGCATTGCCTCAGACATCTGGTCCACCTGCACTTTGCAAGTTTGTTTCCTGGCAAGGCTGATTCAGCCTTTAACCCTTTGGAATTTGATACATTGTCTAGTATTACATTGGGTAATAACAGTATGAAGCTGGAAGGATTGGTCATGAGCTTTATGTAAAAGCCTGCCATTGTTCTAACTACTCACAGGTACCACTGGTGCCCTTGAAAGAGACAGACTAGACTATGTTTAAATAAATGTGGGGGAAGTGTAGACAGCGCATCAGTATTGTTTAGAAATCGAAAGGGGAGTGCTGGCAAGCTGGGTTAAGGATCTTCCACTGCTTCTGTTATGCTGTTGCTCTGAACAATTGATGGCTTCTTAAATGCAGGGCAGCCATCGTGAAAGGCCAGCTTCTGCAGCAGGCGAGACTGGGTTTGGGGAATGTCATAATTGAGGTTGTTGGTCCTAGTGAAGCTCTAACTGAGCGAAGCAAGGTTTTCTGTTGTGGGCTTGTCTGCTGTAGTGAGGAAGACTCTGCCCTGGCAGAAGAGATGGTAGAGAGAGTAAAGTCTTCATTCATTATGCTTGAGGTGCCGCAGCACTTATGCTCACGAGTTCACCAACCGAAAGGATGCCAAGTCTCTGTGTAGTATCAGTGGCTCATAGTTTAGACACCTGATAGGGATTAAAATGTGATACCTGCAGGAGCGGATAAAGAATGCACAAGCAAAGCCTAACAACATTAATGTAATGTTCAGGCAAGGGACATACCAACATTTGATAGCCCATGTGGTATCTGCGGTGGACAGGACCAATTACAAGATTATGAGAGCATGGGCATTCAAATATTGAGTGCATATTATATCAATGGGAACAATAACACGGAATAAAACAAATTCCTGAATGCGGTTATTTTATTACCACAAGTACACATTACAAGAAACATGGTAGTGGCTTCTCTAAAGCTCAGAAATACAGGCCAGTTATAACAAACACCAATGACATCCATCCAGTCAGGAGGACAGAGACATAGGAGTCTGGAAAGTATGGATAGGACCATTTTGTCAGTGAAGGTGGAGGAAGGCTTGTTTAGCCATGTGATTTCCAAAATCACTCCCAGGAAGCGGTTCACTCTCTTGCAGAGAAATGGCAACCACATCCGTGCAGTCCCCATCCAAAAAAGGACCATGGGAGAAAGTGAAAATGAGCGGAACTACCACGTGAGAACATTGCCTTCAGTTCAGGCTCTCGTGTGGGACTGTGCCACATCCTGTGATGATGCTGTGGGAAGAGTATCCATGTCCCTGGAGAGCCGGGCACGGAGGGCCTAAACGGCCAGGGCATTGCGTCATTTCCCAACACAGCTGAAGGTGCCTATCAATCAGAAGTGATACTTCCTGGGCACATGGCCCCATGGCAAGTGGAGAGCAACACCCCTTTCCTGGCCAATACTAGACGATGATGCAGCACTACAGGCCTGATCAGCAGGCATACATGGGCTGTTCTACACTGCGAAATGGAGTGCAATTGAGACCACCTTGCCATGCACATCATGGAATGGCACCATGTATCTGGCATGTCAAATAGCTCCAAAAGTCTTAACTTGTCCCTGCATGGCCAGGACTCATTGATGGTTTCCCAGGTGGCAAGTCTTGGAATATTTATCTTATCCATATCTGTACATACACAAACTGTTCATTTAGGGTATCTGCAAAGATACTGGGGCACAGCAGAAAAAGAAAGTGGAGAGAAAGAGGGCAATGAGAATGGTTCTGCAGGTACCAGTGGTTACCGCTATCCCCTCCACCACCACCCCCATCATGCACACTACAGCCGGTCTGATAGCACAGCGAGTAGAACGCTCGCTTTGACATCTGTGCAGAGCCTGCTGACGAAAGTTCAAATCCCGGAAGGGCCAAACTCAGCCTTTCATCCTTCCGAGGTCGATAAATGAGCACCACACACTGTGGGGTATAATAAGCAGCGCTCAGATACCTGAGGGTTCGTAGCACTATATAAATGCTAAATTATTATTATTATTACAGACAGACATCACTCCTACCACCTAAGCTGCACTGGCTAGAGCAAGTAGCTGCATAGTGCAGTACTGTGGTGTGTTGCCACAAGTCGGTGCAAAAGTCACTGCCCACTTTCATCCAATGATCAAACACCTTTGGATGTTGTAGATAGTCTGCTGCATCATCTTTGGCAGGGGTAGAAGTTAACGTGGTGGTGCAGGTCAGGGACGCTCCCGTTCTGAAATTGGCCCAGAGGATGATAATGATGACAACTAAGATGATTATGATCTTGGCAGTTCTAGAGCAACATGTATTTTTTATGTTAAAGGTCATTTATAACACGCACTATCACCACCGGAGTCATCCCCTGGCACTCCTGGAAGGAGGGTAGGATGGGTTAGTAGGGCATAGTGGGAAAAAGGCAGAGCGAGGATTGTGAAGGGCTGTTGACAGCCTTTGTTGGGTTAACACTGTTCGCTGAGCATAGATGCAATTTCTGGGTCGTTGGTCCACCATGTCCTGTTGTGCGAGATTATGTGTGGTTTGTTTTGTTGTTGCCATCTAGTGAAGTGCATGCGGATTGCCGTGCAATAGATGTGGTAGCACTTGTTTAATGTTTGAGAGGTGAATACAGAGAGTTGAGGTTTTAGCAGTCGGGTTCGTGGGTCATTCCATTCCATCTTACCTCCTTGCTTCGGACATCTGTGTTAGGCGTCTCTGCCTGTGAAGCATGTTGATGCGTTCCATGGTGGATCACTCTCCTAATTCTCTGCATAGTAGTGGCTTGTCTCCTTAACTGTCTAGTGAACTGTGGGACAAGTTGGCGGTGATGTCTCCCCCACCCCTCAAGTGGCGATTGGGGATGTTTAGAGGGTCTGCTCTTTGGCTATCATTGGGTGTGCCTACCATTACCTCCCTGGGCTCCTAGTGCGGAGTCCCCCCATTTAAATAATAGGTGGCTTCCAGGGATCGGGTGTCTACCTGTTTAGGTTATGCTCCCTCTTCTACAGCAAAGGTACCCTTCCCTTTACAGGTGCCTCAGTTAGGGGTTATTACATGGGGATTGGTACATCTTGGGCTCCCTCCCTTCCTGGATTTCTCCTCCTGCGTGTGCTTGTTGATGCATGTTCCATTGTGTGTGGTGCCAGTGATTTCATTAATTTCCATCTGGTTCTGAAAAGGTTTCAAGTAGTTTTCTGAATTTTAGGTGGTCCTTCATATTGCATATTTTTTTCAGGAGGGAGTTACAAGTTTTTGCTGGCAGGTGAGAGAAAGACGACGCCCGCATTTTTTTCTTGTGTATAGTTTTGGTTCCAGAAAGGTGTCATTGATTGATTTGATTGTTCTTGTCGGTTGGTAAATGGGGATTTTCTTTTGTAGGAACACTGTTCCTTGACCATTGATTGCTCTGTGCGTTATGCACATAGTTTTGAACGCCATTTATTGTTTGATTGGCAGCCAATGAAACATCTTTAGCGCTGGAGTGATGTGATCTCTTTGTGATAGTTTGAGGAGAAATATGGCTACTGCATTTTGGATGCATTGCAAGTTCTTGAGCAGGTATTCCAGTATTCTGAGGTATAGGCTGTTAGCGTAGTCTATTCAAGACATGATGTGGGAGATGATACGTGTTTCGTTGGTGAAGGCAAGGAATGGTAGGATCCTTTTTATTGTGTCCAGAAGGAAGAAGCACTTCTTAATTATTGCGTTTACTTGTGGTTCCAGTGTTAGCTCGTTGTCCATTAGGACTCCAATGTTTTTGACTATTTTAGATGGTGTGGGTGCTGTTCCCAGTTCTGTAGGCCAAAGGATACAATGGTTATTTTCGTGGTTCTTTAGATATAACCATGATTTCTGTTTTGCCTTGGTTAGGTGTGACGCTGTTTGTGTTCATCCATTCATAGAGTTCTTTTAGACACTCTACTAACGTTGGGTTCACTTCTTGTGCATCTTCGATTTTATAGATGATTTGTGTGTTGTCTGCGTAGTTGTAGCATGTGAGTCCATTCCATTTAACTAGGTTGATTAATGGAGTCTGGTAGTTGTTGAAGACGAGTGTGGCTAGGGAGCATCTTTGTGGTACTCCACAATTGGTAACCTGCAAAGTGGATTTTAATGGTTTTATCCAGATAGTTTCTTTTCTGTCAGTTAGGAATTAATTTATTCAGAGCAGAGCTATGTCAGTGATCACTGGTCTTCTAGTCTCTTGATACAGATCTCATTGTTGACTCTGTTGAACGCTATCCAGTAGTATCAGTACTGAGTTTGTGTGAGAGTCTGAGTTTGTCTTTAGGTCATCCCAGAGGCAGTAGAGTGCCCTCTCTGTCCCTCTTGTAGGTCTTGAACGAACTTCTGCCTGGTCCAGTAGCTGATGCTTTTCTACGTGCTCCTGTGTTTGTTCCTAGATGTAGGTTTCTACCATATTTGCTGGGCAGGGGATGTTTGAAATTGGCCTGTAATTACAGAGGTCTTCCACGTCACCTGCAGTGTCCTTGAGGAGTGGTTTGATATACGCTGATTTCAATGATTGCAGTATTTTCCCTGTTGGGAGCGATTGGTTAAAGAGGTTTATGCAGCATTCCAATTGCATGCCCTGTGTAAGTATTGATGTGTAGATGTCTGGAGGGCACGGGTCCATGGGGGAGCCTGCTTTATTGCTAAGTCTTGACCAGCTTGACAAAGGTCTCTACTGGTATTTGGGGGAAGCTTTGGAGTTTATTCTGAGGCCCCATGGTTAGTGGGCTGGTTTGTGTATTTTGGTTAATGGGTCTGCTTTGTTTGATCCGATGTATGTCAGTGATTTTGTCTTTGAAGTGGTCTGTGAGATCGTTGGGTAGTTTTTGGGAAGGTACCAGTGTGTTGTTGCATCCGAGTGGGTTCCTCACTTCATTTATAATGTTGAACAATTCTTTTTGGGTGTTGGCAGCTTTGGTGATTCAGTTGTCCTAGCTTTTCATTTTGGCTTTTTGAATTTCTTTTTTGTAAAATCAGATTCGTCATTTATATTGTAGCTTTTTTGCCTGGTCGTCGTTTTTTCTCCATTCTAGTTCAAGCTTTTTGTTGTGTATTTTTGTGACATAGAATCCAAAAATATAAAGATTCATGAAGTTATCTGAAAAATGTGCATAGCTGCCATGTTGTTAGATTTTCAGAACCCAAAAAGGTAAAACCCATTTGACATTTTGAGGTGACAAATCTTTCTCCTCCCTCAGCCTACATCATACATATCTCCCAATTTCTCTTCCTATCAGCAGCCAGTGTGTGTCTTGGTGGGAGGTGAAGGAAGAGTGCTAGCTAATCCTTACCGTCGGAATTTTGATAATGTAGGAGTGTCATCAGTCTTATAAGAGATACATTTTGCTTCAGGACACAGTGTTTCTCACTTTATCCCGGGAGGTAGCATACTGCCGGACTCTTGCATGGAAAAACTAGCACGGAGACCTCAATCCTTGCATTGGAGACAGTGACAGGGAAATCTAGAAGCTTGCTGCAACCCCCCATCAGAGGGGCAGAGCAAGTCTGGCTGCATGAGAAAATCCTTGAATGAAGCCCTTGACCAGATCTGTGTTGTCCTTAGAGGAGACCTGCTGTTTCCGTGAACGCCACATAGCCAAGACCTCTCCTGTAAGTAGATATATCCCAAAGCCATCAAAAGTGTGGTGGGGTGAAATGCCAGCCTTAATCTCCATCTCGCATAGCGGGTAGGGGGGTCTTACAGGAAAGACCACTGGCACATTTTATTAAATCCAGTTAAATGTAATTCCACTATAGAAAATCACCCTATCCATTTAAATTAAATTGTGTTGGGACTAGCCTGCCTTAATCCTTCCCATTAAATTTTGGGAAGGGGGAAGCTTTGTAGATCCTTAGCGCATTGAATTGAAGTTAAATCAATAAATTCCCATATAGAAAATCATGGGATGAGTGTTAGAATTCTAAACTAACAAAGTTCATGCCCAGTGTGTAACAGCTGGTATAGACAATAAAGTACTTGGGTGACTCTACCTTTCTGAAACCCCTGTCTACTGTACGGAACGGGGTGTCCATAATCCCCAAATAGTAACCCTAAAATGCTGCTATTCAGTGAATGTAGAGTGTAAAAAACGAAATTCCCCATTTATTACCTTGCATCCGAAACCAGAATTACAGAGCATTACATCTCCGTTGTAGAGAGTGCAAAACGCAATTCCCCATTTATTCCCTTTTTCCAACCTTGCCTTTCAAATAAAAGCCTAAAAAACAATTTCCCATCCAATTTCTTTCTCAAGCCTTGCCTTTCTGGAATTAAAGCCAAATTGATGTTTTCATTTTATTGTGAATGTTTTCCATTTTGTTAATTGGCAATTAAATCTGATGTAAGTTCTGACTCCAAATTTCAAAATGTTACCTGTGTTGTTTAAATAACGGAAAGTAATTTGGAGTTGTGCTATTGTGTAGTGCCACAGGATTGGTGGTTGATGTTGGTTGCTAGTCTTCTTTGTCAAACCCTAAATAAATATAACATTCTTACTACACACTGGCCTGGTTCCTAGCTTATTAGTGGTATATAAGGTATTTGTTGGAGTGGTGGGAGATCAGTTTGAGGCCTCACTAAAGATGAATATATATAAGCAGTGTGGGTGCACGCCACCTTGCTTGTGGGTGGGAGGAACTCTGAGTTGAGGGTGACCACCTAATATAAAGTGACAATTACCTAATTTAACATGCGTTTGGCCCTCACTTGCCCCAAGCCACTCATTACCATGAACTGCCCCACTGCTCCATATCTTGCCCATGTTACTATATTGGCCGCTAGAATTGCTCAAAAAACACCCCTTGATTTGCCTTATGCATCCAAACAGCATCACAGCAGAAACACCAAGAATAATAAGCCCTGTTACCAATTTACTGGGCCGCCATTCTTCATCCTACCGACATCAATGCGGAAACACTACGAACAGACAACTACAAACTTGAACAACAAATAACCTCAAAACAAAATCTCACCCAGAGAATCCACTGTAACCTAATAAACGCAAGGTCAATGTCCAAACACTCAACTGAAATATACGACCTCCTTTCAGAAGGAGGCATAGACATCCTATTTATAACCGAAACATGGCTAGACGACAACTACAAGATCACCCTCAACAACTGCCTGCCTGAAGACTTCAAATGCATCCAAACAAACAGAAAATCCAAAAGAGGGGGGGAGGACTAGCGATCATCCACAAGGAACAACTGGCCATCAAAATGGAAGATCCTCTAAACATCGAGAAATGCAAATCCTTAATACTACGACTTTCAGTAAACCCCAAAACTAACCTGAAATTCATACTGATATACAGACCACCAAATTACGATGCGACTTTCATAGACGCTTTCACAGAAGCAATCACCACCCTAGCCATCAAGTACAATCATCTGATCATCCTCGGAGATTTCAACATCTGGGTCGACGAAGAACCACACAAAAATCCCTAACTGCCCAACTAGCAGCCATGAACCTACAACAACTAGTCAAAGGAGCAACCCACTCAGCAGGGCACACACTTGACGCAATCTTCACCAACAAGGAGCTGATCACCACGGCACCTCCTATTCAAATACTCTGGAGCGACCACCTCATCATTCCATTCATAATCACAATGGCCGCTCCAACAAAAAAGCAACAAGAAAAACGACCCATCATGATGAAAAGAAATTGGAGAACCATAACAAACTCCAATCCAACCGAACTCCTAGAACTCAGCAAACCACAAGCATCAACTATGGAAGAAGCAGATCTAGACAAAAAAAGTTTCCCTACTTCATACCTGGATCACAAAAACTCTAGACGTCATCGCCAAAGAAAAGCCCTTCACCCCATCACTTAAGAAAACCACAGCAAAGTGGTTCACCCCACTACTCAACGCCATGAAAAGAAAAAAAAACTAGAATCTGAATGGAGGACCAACAACACTTCCGCAAACAAATTGAAATTCCTACAACAGATCGGCTCATATAAAAAGGAAATACAAAAAGCGAAGAGGAAACATTACGACAACCGAATCTTCAGAGCACCTAACGCTCAGAAAGAACTATTCAAAATCATAAATGAAATAAAAAACCCACCGGGCTGCAACAACACGCCAATTCCATCGATGAAACTCTACGAGGACCTCAGAGACCACTTCAAAAACAAAATAACCTCCATCCAACACACCATTCAAAACAGACCAAGCGATCACAGCGCAAATCCCACTGACACTGACGGGGAACACGCAAACAAGCTACAAAACTTCCCAGAAATATCAGTTGAGGCTTTCGTCAAACTGGTAAACCAAAGCAGCAAATCCGGCTCTCCTGAAGACTCCTGCCCCCTGGACATATACAAAACAATTCTCAAACAAGGAACCCCCATGGAATACCACAGAAACTCCTCAACCTCTCAATCTCAACAGGTAAAGTACCACAGACCTTCAAATCAGCCTACATCAAGCCGCTACTCAAAGACACAACAGGAAACTTAGAGGACTTATCTAACTATAGACCCATCTCCAACATACCGTACATAGCCAAACTGCTAGAAACATACGTCTACCAAATAACCCAAGAATTCATAGAAGAGCATTGCCTACTAGACCAGGCACAAGTTGGTTTCAGACCTATGAGAGGAACAGAATCAGCTCTCCTCTAAGTATTGGATGACCTAAAAACAAACGCAGACTCGGACAACAGTACCGCCCTGATTCTCCTTGATCTGTCTGCAACTTTCGACACTGTCAACCACACCATCCTCATAAAGAGATTAGAAGGACTAGGGATAACAGACACTGCCCTACTATGGATCAAATCCTTCCTAACAAACAGAACAGAAACAGTATGGATGAAACCTTTTAAATCCAAACCCAGAGACTCCACGTGCGGAGTACCACAAAGTTCATCCTTCTCCCCACTGCTATTCAACATCTACATGTACCTACTAATCAAACTCATCAAAAAACACAGCCTAACATGCTACAACTACGCCGACGATACTCAAATAATCTTCAACATACAAGATACCTGAGAAGAAAACATCACACTAAAGAATTACCTTCATGACATATTCAACTGGATGAACCTCAATCATCTCAAAATCAACCCAGGCAAAACAGAGATAATGATCATATCAAAAAAGGGAGGAGACAAACTACATCCCCCGGCCAAGAGAGCTCAGCACCACACCAGAACCATCATCAACTGTAAAAAACCTAGGGGTCCTGATGGATAACAATCTCACTCTAGAGCCACAAGTAAACTCGGTAATCAAGAAATGTTTCTTCCTCCTGTGAGCAGCAAAAAGGATCCTACCGTTCCTGTTGTTCGCCAACAAAACACTTACCATCATCACTCTGATCATGTCCAGAGTAGACTATGCCAACAGCCTATACCTGGGCATGCCCAAACGACTTCTAAAAAAACTGCAACGCATACAAAATGTAGTAGCCAGACTCCTCCTGAAGCTACCCTGAAGAGAACACATCACACCCGCGCTAAAAGTACTACACTGGATACCACTAAAACAGCGAATAAAGTTCACGTCCATGTGCATCACGCACAGAGCAATACACAAACAAGGCGCAAAATTCCTAAGCGACAAACTACGCCTACATAAACCGGCAAGAACACTAAGATCAAGCACCGACATACGCCTGGAACCAAAACCCTACAACAGAAAAAAACTCGGAGGATCCTCTTTCTCCCACCAGGCACCCAAAATCTGGAATGATTTACCTAAGAATATACGCAATACAACAAACCACCTAGCATTCAGGAAACTCCTCAAATCATGGCTCTTCACAGGGTAACCACAACGGAGATGCAGCCGAATGCGCAGACATTAAAACAACGATGAAAATAACTCCAATCCCGGCCACTCTCAATTTGGAGAAACACTCAAACCAAAGAACTAACCACTCGACAGAGCATAAGATATCATGGAAAATAGCCACAAAAGGAAGACCCCAGAGACTGATCACATACTTAGACCCAGACGAAAGCCCTCAAGTGACTCACCCATTCACACATACCGGACGCACCATATCCAGACCGGCAGACGCATTTAGATAGAACTGAGAATATTAGCATGGCCACACTTGGATGGAATTGTGGACATTGGCCTGCGTCGCATCTAGAGGGGACTTTGAATGCTAGCATGCCCGCCCTTAGATAGAATTATGAATGTTAGCATGTCTACATTTGGATAGAATTGAGAATATTAGCCTGCATCGCATCTAGATAGGACCATGAATGTTGGCATGCCCGCACCTAGGTGAAACCTGAATGCCAACATGCCCACACCTAGATAGATCTGTGAATATTAGCCTACGTCGCATCTAGATAGGACTTCGAACGTTAGCATGCCCGCACCTATGCGAAACCTGAAGACTAGTACAGGCCACACCTAGAATTGTGGACATTGGCCTGCGTCGCATCTAGATGAGATTGATTGCAGGATAGCAAGCCTGCGCCTAGATGAAACTTGAATGTTGGCGTGTGCCACACTTGGAATTGTGAACACCAGCCTGCGTAGCATCCAGATAGGGATGCGAATGATAGCATGCCCACACCTGGACAGATTTCTAGACGCTAGCTTGCGCCGCTTCTGGATGGGACTGTGAATGCTGGCTTGCCCACACCCAGATAGAATTCTAAACATTGGCCCGCGCCGCATCCAGATAGAGTTGTGGGGGTCAACTGGTGCCACACGGGGACAGAACTGCAAATGCCAACATGCCAATGGTCAGGTAACCCACTAACCAATATAAGCTCAAACTCTGCATACCTATCTCACTCAAACTCACACAACCATCTCTCACACAACAAGCCGCACGCACTTCACAACACTGCAAAAACACATAAGCCGGACCAACAGCACACGCGGCCTGTCACTGATCCAATACCCGCACCAAAGCTCAGCATCTGGTGTATACCGAGTTGAAGCTGCCAACAGAACACCACTCCTCTCACTATCCTACTCCCTCTTCACCTTATTAACCCACCCCACCTTATTTCATCATTTACAGATCTGCCAGAGCGCCTGGAGACCAATTCCGTTGGTGACGGTGCGTGGTACAAATACCTTTAACATTTAACATTTATATCACTCTCATTGCCCTAGAACTGTGGCACTATTACCCCCTGATTTGGGCTATGTAACCACATTGCACCAGAAATGTCAAATTGCCTTTGTATTGGTCCATGGACCATAGAATGGCTCCTTGTCGGCCCTATCCCACTTATTGCCTGCCTGAGAACTGTTCTATATATACACTTGATACGGCCTTTGCCAAGTTTATTGCCTCCAGAAATGGCACTTAGAAGCAACATAATTTGCGAAAAGGTGTGAACACAAAACAATACATTACAATACAGTGTGCCACACTATGATCCATTGCACCCTGATCTTCACAAAATCTATTGCTGCCCCCAGAACTGCCACATTGCTACTGTATATTCCCCTGGTCAACCTAATTTGCCATAGACCTACACCCTGATTTTCTCCATACCACCCACATTTTTCCAGAATGCTCCATGTCACATCCTACAGCCGAGTGATTAGTCACATCATACTGCCAGTTATTTTCCTCATGTAACTTTGAATGCACCCAGAACTGCCCATTTGCCTTTGACTTCCCCCACCACCTTCACTTGTCCCAAATGCACCTCAAGCCAACCCTGATTTTCCAATGTCACCCTCATTGTCCCCACCCCCTCCTCAATTCTCCTTGATTTGCTCTGTGCTAAGTCCCAAAGCCTTGAAATATGTGTGATGCCACTCCGACTGCCATATATCTGGACCATTGCATCATGTCACTCATTGCCATCAGAACTGCACCGTGTCATGTCCCACTGCACTCTGCATTCCCAATGCCATGTGTTGTGTCCTTCTCCCCAGGTCACATCCATGGTCCCAGAACTGTGCCATTCACATCCATTCCATCTTACCACCAACTATTTTACATTCAGACAAGGACCTTCCAGATCTCCCACTTCCCTTCACATTTGCAGACACACATGTTTACTAAAATGTAACATCACAATTGGCAGCATGGCTCTAGATGCTCGCTGCCACAATTCACAAAGCTCTTCTTTGGCAGGCAGAAAAAAAGACACAGGGTGAGAGGTGCCAGGTACTTATCTCCTGTGTACCGTCCTTGATGTGACCCATATTAGGCCCTAGAGGAGTGAACTCCACTTCCCCAGGCCTGTGTTGTTCACAGCCTTCAGAATATGTCCCTCAGAACTTCTGGTGTTACTGATTTTTATGAAACCGGGCGGTTGTCTGAAAGCCAAGGGGGGCAAATCTGGTTAGAGCATTTACGCTCTTTCATCTTCTTATAGAGTGGGGCGCATTTCTGTTGCAATCTTGTCCATGGGTTCTAACCTTGGGTTGCAGTGGGGCAAAGTCATTGGCCTTTTTCCTCTCTTCTCCAGGGCATTGATCCTAGGGATCCGGGTTCTCCCAAGAAGTCGGTTCTTCAAAATCCTATTGCTGCATCATGGCTTACTAAATAGGATCCGAGAATCCTTCAGTCCTGTGTGTTTGGCCCAGTCTATCAGTTTTTTTTACTCTTGGCAGAATATTGGTGCAAGCTTTGTGTGTTCTAGGGTAAAACTGCCATTCATCAGAGAGTTGTCACAGTCCCTTGTTGTGGCAGAATACTATTGTCTGGTCTTCCTTCATCTTGATGTCGGCATCCAGGAAATACAGGCTTTGCCATTTCAGCTCAGTTGAATTATTTTGATAGCAAATAAGCTTATCCAAAATAACTCATAAAGGACACTTCAGTCGTTTTTTTTAAAAGTAAACTACATTATTCCACAGAGGCTCGAGATATAGAAAAACAAAAAAATTAAACTTTTAATAGTGGACGTATGTAGATGGCCACAATGATGTTTATCTCCTCAGAGGATGGAGCTCTACTTACTTGTGTAAGTAGAGCCCATTGAACCATCAGGACCCTCTGGAGTGCCTTTAAACTACTGAACAGCACGTTCGAACCAGAGGAGTCCTCATGCTTCCTCTTGCCAGAGCAACATAGTAACACCTTGGAAGCCTGTCAGCATGCCCTATGGCCATGCAGGCACAGGGGGCCTGCAACACTGAAATCAATTGTAGAGGAGCAGCTGTATACATCTGCAGGAAATCCCGCCCCCCTACCTTCCCTGTATTCAAGACATGAGACCATGCCTTGCCTGACACCAGCTATCGTACCAATACTGCAGTATGTATTTGGAAGGAGATAACCATTGAGGCAACCCTATCGAATGTACCCCCGAAGTGATGACAACCTACAGGAGGAACTCCCTGAAGGAATATGAGAAGGAGCGAAGCACATGAAATGATGACATCATAAGAAAGTGTGTACAATGTCGTGAGATACTGAATGAAGACATTGTGTGGATCCTAGAGGACAAATGACATAGTAAAAGATTGATTGAACTAATCAACGTGGAGAAGAAGAGGATTACACGTTAACAAAGTGCTGCAGAAAACAGAAGTTCTATAAATGTACAGATGTTGAAACACAAGGTGGATCAAGTCATTATAGAGGCTAGCTATGAGTAGTACATAGAATGCAGGTGAAGCCGGCATTGTACAGAAACTGGACATTGCTATCATGAAATAAATAAGCCAGAAACCATGAAGGGAGAATGGAAAGCAGTGTCGGACCAGTATAGCAGGCTCATGGAGCTGCATGGCAAGGCTGTCTGGCCTTAAGTCAGGATCTTATAAATGGAGGTCAGCTATCTACGTTAAGGTTCAAGAAAGAGCATAAAGGATGCCAAGTTTTAATTCATTTAGAGCATTTAAAAACTGAAAAATGGACCTGATTGTGGTCTCCTGTCATGTGAGCCTAGGATGGAAATAGAGCTTGAACTGGGAGTTCCAGAGACGATAGCGAGTGCCATCACTCCTGTGCATTCCCAAAGATGAGAATACTCTACAAGGCCATATACAAAGATAATTTCATGGCAGAAGGCATGGGTGGTGAGGTAGTTTCATGTCATATCTCCCTGCACCTGTGTCTGGGCTTACATGCTGCTTAATGAACCGAATGTTCCAGACATGGCACAAGCATGCCAACCAATTGCATTAGTCCATATAACGAAGGACCTTCTAGCTTGTAAAACCAATGAGAAACTGTGTATCTAATGTTTCTGAAATTACATGTTTTAAGAGCTAGGCATAAGTTGTCCATCTGATGAAGGACAGCCATAACAAACTTAGCTCCTAAACAATTATATATCTAGATGTTTCCCTTAACCAATCCCGACCCTTGATAGGTTTTTGACTATTGCCATGTAGTATGATGTCACTGAGTATAAGAATTGTATTTTATGTGGAGGTCATTGAGAGACTGAGCGTTTGTCCGTACATGTTCATTGTAACCTCCCTGTTTTAGATAATTGTTAATAATACAGTAACTTGCCATCTTCTTGAGTTTGTCCGGTTTTTGGACTCAGAATTATTCTGGTGTAATCCCATCCTATATATATATATATATATATATATATATATATATATATATATATATATATATATATATATATATATATATACATGCACGTTCCAATGGGCCATAAACTCTCATCTATCCAGCGTTTGGGCAGATAACATTTGGGATCTCTCTAGGCCCCATGGCCGCCATCGTACTTTCCAATCACCTATCTAAGCGATACAATAATAACGATAATAGTCACATTAATACAATGATGTTAACTTTAATGTGCGTAACCTGAAGAAGGTAACAGGGGGCTGTCGTCACATTTTCATTACTGTTGTACATCTACTGCACAGCTATGCTTTCGAAACAAGCAATAAATGAAAATCAGCAGGATACACATGTACGAAAATAATAACCTAGCCCACAGTACAAGAGCCCACTCTGGGACAACTCTATAAACTGCAGCGCTTCTGTTGACATTTTTAAAACTCTTCACAAATATCCTCTCTCCGTATGCTTCCCCTGCTGGGATGATATTGATTTTGGCAGGAGGCATTGACTGCTGGAGGTTCAAAATGCTCATTTTAATCCACGTGGTGAAAAGGCAGTAGGAAACCCGCTACCGTGCATTGTTCACGGAGTGCTGGTGATTACTGCTCCTATCAGAGCAGAAAAACAGAAATTCCTTTCTGCTGCTGTGCAGCAAAGTGAGAATGCTAGCGGCACAAGGGCATGTGTGTGGGGTTTGGAATTTCTTCCGCAGTAAATGGTTACTCTCAGTAGCATGAGAAGTGTATATAGGCACTCCCAGACGCCATTTTAAGCCTGCAAGTAAGGTCTTGAAAACTGCAAAGTTAGAAACGGTAGTAAATACGTGTTGATACTTTAGTTGGTATAACTAGCATGCCTTTGACATTGGTAGAGATGATGTACATGGCATATGAAGCACACATCACAAAGCCAAAGGGAATATTACGCCTCCCCTGCTGCTTTACCTCACTGCTGGATGCAGCATAGTTAAGACTGCAATATCTGGCTTTTATATATATTTAAGTGCTGTATCCTTGTAACGAAATGAGTCTGCTCTCTAGGAGTACAAGAGTGAGTAGTAGGGAAACCACTTACTCAGCCCGCACACTTCAATCATAAAAGGTAAAACAGACACAGTTAAGAGTTATACCTCCTTCGCCTTTTGTGGTAACGTGGGCCGAGGGAAGGCTGTACTTCCAAGAGGAGCGTGAATGTGAATCAGTAGCAACCCAAACAACAAGGAACTACAGTTCAAAATAAAGGGACTGTCCAATCAAGGTTCTATAAAAATATATGTACTTTAAACACACCACCTGCAAGAAACTAAACAGAAAAACACTGTCCAAAACTCCACCCTGTGGAAAGAACAGTGACTACAGAGATGGAAGATACAGGACTCAGAGTAATGAAACAGGGACAACAAATGCAAATATTTACATCAATGATTATAAAAAGGATATACACATCAGTGGTGATCTAGCCTGTCTCTAGGGGCCAAACACAGACTAGGGGGGACAGTTACCAATCAATAGTACCTTTCACAGCTCTTGGCGGTTCAACAACAGCATACAAGACTTCTAGGTGCTGTTTGTGTGGTTTGAAGAGGTTCGAGTGAGGTGTTGCTGTTGTGCTATATGGGGAGCGGTGTCAGGGGGGATCAAACTGAACTTTATTGCAGTTTTAAGCGATGCTTGAAGAAGGGCGGATCGTGAGGGCCCCTAGGGTTGGTTCCACTGGCGATGGTGGGCCGAGCAGGCATTTGAAGGTGGCAGATGGAAAAATGAGCTTTGAGTTCGAGCTGGGGCAATGACACGCTGAAGCTAGTTTGGTGCAGTGGTGAACTGGTTCGAACGTGCTGTTCAGTAGTTTAAAGGCACTCCAGAGGGTCCTGATGGTTCAATGGGCTCTACTTACACATGTAAGTAAAGCTCCATCCTCTTAGGAGATAAACATCATTGTGGTTATCTACATACGTGGGGATGTCTACACTAGTCCACTATTAAAAGTTAAATTTTTTTGTTTTTCTATATCTCGAGCCTCTGTGGAATAATGTAGTTTACTTTTAAAAAAACGACTGAAGTGTCCTTTATGAGTTATTGTGGATAAGCTTATTTGCTATCAAAATAATTCAACTGAGCTGAAATGGCAAAGCCTGTATTTCCTGGATGCCGACATCAAGATGAAGGAAGACCAGACAATAGTATTCTGCCACAACAAGGGACTGTGACAACTCTCTGATGAATGGCAGTTTTACCCTAGCACACACAAAGCTTGCACCAATATTCTGCCAAGAGTAGAAAAAACTGATTGACTGGGCAAAACACACAGGACTGAAGGATTCTGGGATCCTATTTAGTAAGCCATGATGCAGCAACAGGATTTTGAAGAACCGACTTCTTGGGAGAACCCGGATCCCTAGGATCAATGCCCTGGAGAAGAGAGGAAAAAGGCCAATGACTTTGCCCCACTGCAACCCAAGGTTAGAACCCATGGACAAGATTGCAACAGAAATGCGCCCCACTCTATAAGAAGATGAAAGAGCGTAAATGCTCTAATCAGATTTGCCCCCCCTTGGCTTTCAGACAACCGCCCGGTTTCATAACAATCACCGTAAGGAGCAAGCTGCCCACCAAACCATGGGAAAAGAACCCAAGCTATGGCACAATTTTGTGAGCAAATAGTACAAAGATTCACATTTTAGCTACAATTATATACAGCTCACAGGAGAGGGTTACACATGAAAGGGCAGAGATATTTGCACTTCCCAATATTTAATGAAGTTCGTAAAATGCCCAGTGGGAGCTGCTAGGCAGAAGAATTCAGCCATGAACCGTACACATCCATGGATCACCAACAGCATAGCCTAAAGAGCCACGTCACAGACAGCCTGAAGAGGGCGCAGCATTTAGGATCCATTCACAGCCCGACGGGTATGTGGGATGTTTTTATCCATGCATCCGAGCCCTACCACAAAAACTGTGCCTTACTGGCATTGAAAACATCATGATGGCCAGAACTTCCCAGAAAATGCACAGGGAAATGCATGAAGAATAGGCTGCCACCCATTTTTGCCTATGTTGTGTGCACAGAAGGGCATTGCCTAAAACCACCATTGGGCTACACACAGTAGCCTGAAACCATTGGGAATGGCAATGCTGATTGCCAAAAGCAACCCAGAACTGTGGGGAATTCATTTTCTTAATCCCAAAAATGGTTGCATTACCAGTACTCACCACTATCAGAAAGCCGGCGTTTTAAAACCACCAGACTTTTGTGTAAAACTGCACAAATGAAACAAAACCAGACCAAGGGAAGACTTGCTAAGAGGTGGAAATATGTAAAACCATATTCTGAAATGACTTGAAGGAAGTAATTATTTAATGTATAGGTACAAATTGTCAGTTTGATTTGAATGTAGAAAACTGGGAACAAAAAGTGACATTTAGCTGAAACCTGGCTTAATGAAACTGGATTCTGCCTGACAACTACCCCCGACAGGAGTTGAAACCTGCTCAGCCACTCCCCTTGCCAAAAGGAGTTGTCACCTCTCTGATTAGATTAGTGGTGGAGCAGCTGGGGACTACAGGGAGTTGAACAAAGGCCTGTCCTGGACTCAGGCAAATGTTATATTGGGGGCGTCGTAAAAGTGGCTTCCTCTTAGGGGAAACTGGGAGGGGCAGTGCCTCTGCTAGCAGCAGAGCTTGGGGGAAGTGGATAAACCAGTTATTCCACCCTCTGATGTGGGAAGCCACACCCCTTTTTGACCAGGGCATAATTTTAAAAAGATAGATAACTCATAGTGCGGACTTGTCAGAATTATATAAGTAATATCATTATTTGTGTGATTTTTCTGTGAACATTTTGAGAGGCGTTAGGACCTTGTGGTGTATTCTGGGGGGTTGCTAGCGGAAAATAGGGTCTCACTCCAAATGTCTGCATGTTAAAAATCTGACACTTCATCAATTAATGTCCATACTCCTTGCGCACATGTGTGTAATTTTGGGTAAATGTCCGATATTGCAAAACCAGTTAAAAACCGCAAAATGTTGTCATTTTTTAATGCAAGCTCCCAGGAAGATCAGAGGCGGACAAGCATGGACCATAAGGAATATATAATGTGCACATGTAATTTCAACAAATTATATATCTGGGAAGGATGTATTTGAATCAAATATAGATGTGTGGGCAAACTAACCAGGGGAGGATCCTCTGACCCATAAAGAGAATTCATCATGCTGACAATCCATTTCCTTCCCCCAATCATGGGAGAGCGGAGAATTGGGCCAATGACAAGTAGAGAGGGGCAGGCTTAGCTAGGCGCAGGCACACACCCATTTTCAAAACACATAAAAAGAGACTGCTGGGACAGGTAGAGACATTCAATTCCATTTGCTGCGGAGCATGCTGACCGACGACTTCACATCCAGAGATCCAACACTTAGACTTCCAAGCTAAATAGAGACTACAGAATTTTGAACCAAGAAGGCCCACTGCAAGCAAAAGTATTTGTCAGCAGGTCTCAAAATCATTTGCAAACTCTTCCACAGCCGGGCGAGCCGTCTGAATTCTTTTGCCAAGAACAATTGCCAGAGACCAGAACAGAGATCCAGAGTGACCCAGAGCGCTGTGAGCAGAACCATAGAGCTGACCCAGATCACTGTGAAGTGGCGAGACATCTAAGCTTCCCAACGAACCTAAAACCGACTTGCTACTCCTTATAATTTTGCCGTAATCGCGATTCACGCACTCGCAAATTTTGCCGCGATTTGCGATTTGGCCTGATTTCTTTACCTGTAAAAAGATAGCAGCTTTTTGCTTTCCTGTGCTAAAAATTCGTTTGTCTCTTAATAACCATCCCTGAATCATTGCTAAAGTGAGCCTGAGCTCATTCCAAGTATCTCTCACTCACCCTGAACCTCCTAAAGGGAATTGAAAGCATTTTCAGCATATTTCTCACTTCATTGCCACCCCATTTAAAACACTTGGGCCTATGTTTCAAACTCCTACCTGTTTCCTCTAAGCTTGCTGGGGGGGAACTGAATTTCGTATTGTATTTGATTGCATTCCTGAGAACTGTGTGCTCCTCTTTCCATCTCCTTCCATTTCTTACATTGCATAGGGGAGGGGGGTGAATTGCCAGAGAAAAAGTGATTATCTTATCTTTTGCTAAAATCATATCAAGTATTTCTGTACTGCATTTTATTCCTCATTGCTTTTCCCTTGAAATCATAAAAGTATTTTTGCTACTTTATCCATCCTACACCAACTCCTCATTGATTATAAAGAAGTGTGCTAGTGTCAGATTACCCCTTGTTCATTAACATATTTATAAGGGCGATATCGATTATTAATTTATTATAAAAGCAAGGTATCTATATTTCGTTTTATTTCTCAAATAAACCTTTTAAACTTGCAAAACAGAACTATTTCTTGGCTCAGTAGGGTCAGGGGGATTCTAAGAGAGGGGTGTTATATAGGGGTAGTCATCCAGAACTCATGAACTGGACATAAAGATATATCAATAAGCGTTTCCATTCAGTATCCCAGACTAGGCATTGACTTAGCTGTAGCGTTGAATTGAATCCTCTTACAGGTATAAAGAGAGCCCTGCTCGAAAGCCATTCCAAGATAAAAAGAACGGGAAAGACCACCAGGAGCTGCATTACAGAAACTTTGCATCCGTGCTAGGGCAATTTTGCACAGTATCAGCATAAGGGTACATTTTGCCCTAGTTCACAAAGCATATGCTTTCAATGCATATTTGCACCAGGGCAATGTTTGCACTAGCGCTAATACCGTTCGTTACTAGCACACTGTGTCGGGAGGATAGCACAGGGGCAACGTGCTCGACTTGGAAGCAAGACGACACGGAGCAACAGAGGTTTGATCCCAGAGTCCATGCTTAGAAACCTCTGGGTATTAACCGTGTTATACATAACCTATCATATCACAATTGCACACTTTGCCCTTTTGCAAAAATGCATTGAAAGACTAGGGGTTTGCCCTAGTACCAACACAATGCTAAATTACACTTGCACCGGCTCATGTGTGTGGTTTTTATTTTAGACATACTTCCATGAAGTGGTTGGAAATCAGATCATTGGCTTTATGTTTTTTGTGTTGCACACAGTGCTCTGCTCCAGGGATGGGTGAATATACTTTGACTGGCATCAAACTCTCCCCAGGAATGGGTATAAATAGGAGGCAGCTTTCCTTAACAAATATAATGAGCAATTGTCAGATCCACACGCGTGCCAACCATCCTGTCGGCATCAGAACAAGAGTACCATTTTCAACATCTAAGTTACCTAAATGATGCCCTCAGGAGATGACTGATTTCGGTGTTGACTTCCCAGCTCTTCGCATACATTGAAAGACAGAGTAAATGTCAGGAGTCGCGCGTCAGCCTTTTTTTCAAGCCGTAACAACTGATAGACATTGTACTAAATCAATAGGAGCCATTTTCAGTTCCGACTCCATTTCCCTGAACAGGACTCATTTGCCTTGGGGAATGTGTTAAGAGTTGATTTAAATGTAAACTGCTTGGAATTTCACGGCTTCAGTTCAATATACTGTAGTGTTCTTTTTCGAATAAGTGCTTACTGTGCAGAGCTGCCCAGTGTGACTTTAAATTAAAATGTACCCGTTGCACAGGATGATGTTCTGCGCCTGTGTTTGCTAGGAATGCAAGGCTTTCGGTGGGCTTAATGCAAAAACGGGGTTTTAAATAAAGGTTCAATGGGACATACGACAAAGCCCAATAATTCAATAAATGCAGGAGGTAGTAGCATCCCAACAATAGCCACAAAACAATGGAACACCCTACGAGCCAGACTGAGAGCAGAAAACTCTTTCTGGACCCTTCGTAAGCAATTGAAAACCCACCTCTTTACACAGGGAATATGTAACCAACTCATGCACTATATAACCAGCAAGTTAGCCCAGAACCAAAATTACAGAACCCTGTAACCAGGTCGGCTGACCTGCTAGTGTATGTTTATATCTTATTGTCATTAGTCCCTCAGCCATCTTCATATGTTATATGTAAAATGTACTTCATACTCGTCTCATGTAAGATAAGCGCCCAGATGCTCACGGGTTAGGTGCGCTATACAAATGGCAAAATAAATAAATAAATGCCCTTCCGACAGTGACATGTCGGCCAAGGTTCATGAGCCAGTCACAGGGCAGGTTGAGTAGCTGGCCTTCTTGGCCTTCTTTTGTTATCATGCAAAGGCATCTTTTGTACTTATGAATATTTGAATAGGTGTGTTAAGACAGAAGTCCTATTTTGGGGAAATCTGGGGCCTGTTTCTAAGGCCCCTCATTTTTTGTCTCACACCCCCCTCTATTTCTGGAGTCTATGATTTAATTGTGATGGCCTGAGGGACTTCTCCACAAATTACCTAGCTATTGTAACCCTTTTCATCTTACTTAATGCTAAATTGTCCCTAAGGTGACTAGACCCAGAGGTACATCTGATGCCCCTCATTTTTGCCCCAATAACCAGCCTACATTAGTTTTAAGAAGTAGGTTAGTGGCAGCTGTACTTTAGCTTTGGCTTCACCAGTGGTGCAAGCCATTTAACTGCATTGGTAGCCCAATATCACTTTTTGGTAACCATTGGAGCCCCAATGCATTTCTTTTAAATCCTGCTCACAGATATTCTATATTTTAGGGCTTCCTTTGTTGTAGGGTACCAGGAGGTAAGCTCATCCTGACCATCTATTTGTGAACCCATATGGCAACCTTTATGTTTGGTTCTAAGTGTTCTAGGCTTCCTCTTAATTCCTGTGGGGGTGTCTAGAGTGAGTGGCAGTCCTACTGACCAACCAGTTGGGTTGGTTATCTGACCCTTTGCCTCTAGCCTTTTAGGGATTGCTGGGCTGACGTTGACCATTTTGCAGGCTCCACCTGGTCCCTACCTGTCTCTCTTGGCTCTATGTTCTGGAACTTGGAAGAAACAGTTCTGCCAGCTTGCTGAAGGGGTTTTCCACTGATTCCCATCATGTCTGCCAATTTGAATCCTTTTCTGGCAATAATGGCTGTATGTAGTAGTTTGGGAAGTTTTCTGCTCCTAGGATTCCATTCTGGGCTGCCCTTCCTCATGCAGGGTTGAGCCGTCCATGTTGGAACCATTCTCCATAGCGTTGACCACCGCTGCCTGCCATTTACTGACAGGATCTCCTGCCTGGATGCTGGAAGCTACCCCTGCCTGAAAGCATGATGGGACACCAACACGCCAGCTTTTCTGCTCCCTTTGAATCTCCTGGTGCTCCCCAGCAGCTATCCCCATGCTGGGATAATTTTCTGCTAGGCTGCTACCCTTCTTCCACCATGTCACTGGGATCCATATATACAGGCTCCCTTGTCTTCTCAGAGTGTTCCTCGCTGGATTCGGCAACCATGGCTTGAATGTTCTCATTGTGGGAAGGCTATTTTGTCTCCTTTCCCATTATGGGGTTCTTTGTTGGCTCAGGGATCAAGATGTTGTGCACTGGATTGTGTAAACCCGCAACTAGGAAAGAAGCCTCTAATTACCCAGGTTATGGCACTGTGCTAGAGCCATTTTCACTGTTGCCACTGTCAGTATTGAACTCTGGGCCATGGAGTGAGTACCTATTTGAGATACTCACACTAAGGGGTCCCTCTTGTCTGGGGTCGTGATTCTTGGGAAGCAGGTTTCAACCGTATTTCCAAGTGACTTACATAAGGGGGCCTCCTGCTTTACAGCAACTTCTCATGGGCATCTGGTTCTTCAACCTACCTGTGAATCACTTCATTGTAGTCTCCACTCGTCCTCCCTAGTGTTGTTGGATGCATAATTTGCGCCTTTGTAAAGAAACAGACTTATCTACATTTTTCTCATGCAAGTGGATAGCCTGCAGACGTTGTTCCATTGAAATGTACGGAACTATCTCTTTAAACTGAAACTCTCATAAAGTGACTTTGAGGTACTTACTTTCCCTTGGACTTTTACTTGGACCCACTAGGTGTTCAGGGAGCTATAGGTCACAAAATGGAATGTTAAGATTTACCTGTAGTTTCAAATGTATTTTTTAAAGTCCCTCTCTTTTCTATTCTAATTGTCTACCCAAAGGCTTACGGGTGCTAACTTACAGACAAATATCAAAACACAACAAAAACATGCCTGGAAAGTATGGTTGCCCTGTAGAATCGGTTGGATATCTTAATAACTGGAGCTAGAAAAAGAGAACAGTCTTCAGTTTCTTTTTAAAAACCTCAGTCGAGGCTATGGTTCTCAGTGCCGGCATTAGGGCATTCCAAGCTAGTGGTGCCACTATACAAAATGCTCCGTTGCATGCTTTGCTGGTGTTGCAACAAATGGTACTGAGAAGGTTTGTGTTATCTGATCTCAGGGACCGTGTGCTAGGTTTTTTTTTACAATGGCTTCCATTAGGCAGGATGGCATTTGGCCACCAAGCATTTGTGGTTTATGAGTGAAAGCAAAAAATGCACCATAGCCTTTATAGGGAGCCAACTAAGACTCCTACTTGCCTCTGACATATGGTCTCTCCTGTGGAGGCCCTTAACGACCCTCACAGTCCCGTTCTGGATAACCTGGAGGCTTTGGAGGTCTGTTTGTGAAATGCCCACTAACAGACTACAACAATAATCCAGTTTGGATCCTATAATAGCCCTGGCCAGTGTCTCAGAATCTCTTTTGGAGATTAGACGGTGAAGATGGTGAAACAAATTTGATGAAATAAAAAGAGGCTGAGACCAGACTGTTCACCTGTGCCTTCATATTTAGATTTTTATCAAGAAGAATACCCAACGTCTTCACTTTACTCTGAACCTCAATACTGCAGCTGTCTATATTAAATTTATTGTATATCAAACCCAATTTCTCAAGTTTAGCGTTTGAGCCAACAAGCATAAATTCTGTTTTTGAACTATTAAGGGCCAGGCCATTTGCCATCATCCAGTTTTGAATCTTGTGATACACTTTGTTGATGTGGAATTTGTTCTCACTATGCAAGCCTGACATAGGAATGACGCATTGCGTATTGTCCGCATAATTCGCGAAAGCAATCCCTTCATGTTCCAATACATAGAAAAATGGGATCATGAATATATTGTAAAAACACAGGGAAACACATGCTCTCTGCGGAACCCCATACAAGAGAGTGGTTGGTTTAGCTTCTGCAAGATCATTTGCAACTCTCACCTGTCTACCACTCAGGAAAGAGGAACTCCAATGGATCGCCTTAGTGGAAAAAATTGGCATTATCCCTTAATCTGGTGGACAAGATGGCCTGGTCAATAAGTTCTAAGGCTGCCGAAAGGTCTAGTATCATAAGTAGGGATATTTGGCCTTTGTCCATGCCTTGATGGAGATGGGATTTCAGAGCCAAAAGGGCGGTCTCTGTTCTGTGTGTCGAAATCCGGATTAAGATTTGTGAAGAATTTGATTCTTATCTAAAAACGACGAAAATTCGATTATAAGCGACTCTATCTAGAATTTTCAAGAAGAAAGCAGTATTCATGATAGGTCTGTAATTGGATGGTGTCAGTGGACTGAGATTTGGCTTTTTCAAAAGTGGGGTAATCCAGGCATTTGTGACACTGTATCTTATTTTGGTGACTGTGTAGCTATTTTTCCAGTGACTGATTTCGAGTGGTAATTGTCTAAAATGTATCCAGATTTCTTAGAAGTATTGTGCTGTGTGTAGAAATTGCCCTCCATGTCCCAGTCATGCTTCTATTTGCGATGTGCGCCTTTCGATTATTTCAAACCCATGTCTTAGATGGTCAGAATTAATGTGGCGTGTTGATGTTAGACTTAGGGATTTTAGGCTATTTTTCCTAACGGTTAAAATGCTTGGTTCCCTTTTCTTCCTATCCCTTGCCTATATTTGTTGGCCGCTGACCACTTGGTCTAGGGCGCACCATATATAACAGGTGTGTGTTGTGTCCTTAGGCCACTGTACTAATGCATGCAGGCCCTAGGGGATTTTACCAGCTTTGTTAGGTTGTCCGATTCCTCTCTTCTCCCCCGTTTGGTCATTGTATGTTGGGTGCCTATCTTTGATAGTTGGCCCACATAAAAGTATTCAGGTGAGGACATTTATTGCTTTTATAAAATACTGCATATTCTACAATAATCTGTATTAAGTGCTAAGCACTTATTAGAATTGATCGAGCTCTATATGTGTAACATTATAAAAGGTATTTATTTTTCAGTATCTCAGTGTGGTTTATTTGCTAGAGATAAGTGTGTGGACGAATTGTACCTTTGTGGGAGCCTGCTATCCCTACCTGTCAATTAAGCCTTGTCACTCTGCTCACGATGACCTAACTCTAAGAGAGGTTCAGCTTACTTTTCTTTTCAGGTGTGATAAATAAAGGTGACCAGTTGCAGATTCCTCACAGGGTTGTACAAACACTTAGGTGCAACAAATGCAACATATGTGGTAACACGTTTTCACTAGATGCTAAATATCCTGTGCTTTTAACAGTATACATGCAGCCATTCCATTCCACAAATGTATTTCTCTGCAGTAGAAGGTTAGAGCACATTGCCTTTGCTCCCCTGGGGTGGGTGGTGCAGCCCAACCTGCCTAGCTTGCCTTCCACAAGGCCAAACAGGTCAGCCTTTGGCCATGGGCCAGGCCCTTCCACTATTTCCCGCACCACGGGTCGAAGTCACTAATCTTCTAAACAGCAAACTAGGTGGCTAGAAATGTAAATGTCAACTTGCTCAGCGTGCAAGACCTTTTGGTTTGGGATGAAATTAGTCTATACAAAGGTTCACATCAAGCTCTTGTTGCAACATGATTTGGTGTCTGCAAACTGAAGAACGTTTGGAAACATTGATTGGTGCAGCTTACGTGCAGCTGGCAGACACCAGGGTCTCCTAGGAAGGAGCTAAACGTCTTTTGGGGATGAAGAGACCATTTCAATTGTGGCTCGCATTGAGGCCTATCAATGTGATGCGCTATAGAAGAATTTAATAATAATAATAATAATAATAGAATTTTACTACATCTCCCCCAAAAAGGTGTTTTTGGTCTCTCATTGCATGGTGAGGATTTGGCTGTGCCAAGTGGGACTCTTGGATCAACCACAACCACCATGGGAACAAACATTCACTCTCAAAAACTGTTACTCTACTCAGGGCAAGGAACATGGTTCCAGTTACACCCAATAGATGGGGTAGCACCCCCTAGTTCAATAGTATTTACTTGAGGAAAATCAGCAGGGATTTGATATTCCTTCCAACACCACCAAGACTGGGCTTTTCGCAGTAAAATTACAGCTTTAAGGCATCTGCTTCCAGTGAATTTTGGACACACACAAGAATATACACAATATTTACAGAGTAAAGATATAACGAGTAAAAGGCTTGAACATGTGATTAAATGAGCAAAAATAAACCTGTAATACACAGGCTCACAACTGTCGATTTTGTGACAAAAGCCAAGGATGACTCCTTATGCTTTAATAATAGGTATATTCATTTTTATGTTCAATTTTGACAAGCTCAAAGGGTGTAAGGCTGAGTTCACTCTGTGTTCTACAGTTTACTTATAACATCTCTGCATTCAGTGCTCAACCATATGAGCAGTCTTACCACATCACTGTTCAAATGCCTTAACTCAAACGGCAGGCTTCTCAATAACTGCATGGCCAACTGGTGGATCCCAAATGTAGAGGTAGAGCCAAAGGCTCTAACCCCATGTTGCCTATATGTTGGGAACTGGAAATTGCGACACATGCAGTACCAGTGAGGATGCCTGTAATGCAAAGAATTCTTGAAACAAAGTATCCACTGAGAAAACCCTATATGCGTTCACGAAGATAAGATGGCCTTTTGGATAAAGTCCTGGAAGAAGTGTGAAAATGAGTGAGAAAGAAGAATGGTGATGTCATGCAGAGCAGAACTGACACGCCCTGAAAAAGACCATAGACATTCTATAGGATCTGAAGAGGAGGTGTCGAAGATGAGCAACATTTTGGGCCCGAAATGAAGATGCGCATGCAAGGAAATACTGAAGAAAATGCAAAGTCGTTTTACAATTTTACAGATGCAGTAACGCATGTAGACAAAGTGATCTTGAGGCTGGCTACGTAGTGAACAGATTGCGGCGATGCAGCATTGTGTATACATACGAATTTATCGAACCTGGCTGTTCCACGATGCACTTTAGCAATGTTGAACCCCGTGACTGGAAAGGGTTTTTAGTGTGGTGCAGTTGGAAAACAGCTAATGGCGAAGGAGATACAAGAAAGAATAGGCTGGCCCGACACCATTCGAGGCCACTGTGAGCCTGGTTGTCCATCCCGTAGTTACATGAACGTGAGAAAGAAACAAACTTCTGTTTGAAGCGGAATGAAAAAACGATAAAGCCATCAAGAGTTCGCCATTTAATAATATTAAATACAGCAAAAACCTTGAAAACGTGCTCTCCAGTCACATGGTCAGATTTAAATAGACTTTGGGTCGAGCTACACCGAAGCCAGAAGATAAACCATGCCACACTCCCTTTTATTCTCAGACACAGAGAGCTTCTGCAAGGCCAAGTTCAAAGCCTTAATGGAATGGTAGACCCCAAGAGTGATGATGGATGTCAGACTAATTGGGTGGGATGCTATGGTCAGGAGGAGCCCACAGGCACCTGGGGTATCAGCCTGCGTGCTGCTGGCATGTGGAATATTCCAGAAGGGTACAAGGGTGCCAACCATTTATAGAGGTTCACGTAACAGAGAGCCCTATATTTTGTGTAACTAATGGATTGTTGTGTATTTTATGACGAGGATGACTTGCACTAGAGGATGGTTTAGTTGTCCACCTAATGTTAGAGACCCAATTACTACCTCCGTTAGTATTGAATGTATACTTAGGTGTTCCCTGTAAGCCTATCGAAGTTTGTCACGTAGTGGGACATCAATGATGATGAGTTTTTACTATAAAAGTTGTGTTTTTTATGAAATGCATTGAGAGAAATTCCGTGAACGTCCGTTGATGTTTGTTGTAAGTTAACTACCTGTTTTAGATAATTGCAAATGAAACAGCATCTTGTTTAGCCAACTTCCTGAGTCGAGTCGGTTTGATTATTGATGTATGAGTAACATCAGAATCCTCGTCCATCTCCAAGCATTGCTACCTCGTCTTAAAAGGCTGTAGGTCTATGGGTTCACAAATATACCCAATTAGTGCGATGTGAAACCTTCTTGATTTTGTACAGTGAAATATTAATGTGACTCAGTATCCAAACTGCTGATATAGAGACAAGAATCATATAGCGTTGATGCATGGTGTAATGGTAATTTCTATGCTCTATCTTAAGATGCTATAGTCCAGTGCTCCACTCTTGCATGAGATCATGAAGCTCTTATGCGATCTTTCACGTTGCTAAGGTCGTAACCGTCGTCTGATGCGATGTTGATTGCCAATAACACTTGCAGCATTACGCCACCTCAGTTCAGTTTTGCTACCTCAGTTATAGTTAAGCAGTTAAGCCACAATGTGAAAGGGAATGACGTTTCACAAGTTGCCCCCATTATTTGGAAGAGCCTCAGTCCATGCTCTAGCCCCCATCACTATATCAGCATTCCTCACGTTCTTCTGTGGGATCCTGCAAGCGATATTCCCCTGTTTCTGGCCAGTGGAAGCACTTGGGACTTTATGGAGGAGTAATGTTAAATACATGCATGCAAATCATATGGCAAGCTTTTACTCATTTAGTTCATGTTATTCCTAATTTTCAAGCATTTAAATGATGAGAAGGGGCACGGATGATAATTTGCGATTTCATTTCCCACTTCCTTTCCACCAAGCAAATGCGAGAGCATTTACACCAGCATGTCATTTTCACGCTGGTGTAAATGCCGGGAATTCCTATGAAATCCTCTTGCTTTCTACACTGGAAAAAAGCAGACAGATCCCACAGGAACGCGGCTTGGCATGTGTGAATGGCAGGCAGAGTGCAAAAGAGAGGCATGAAGGCAGTTTTGCCTCCACTTTACACATTTCTTTGGACCTCGAAGTGCAATGAAAATTCCATGGCGCTGACCTGTTCGCACCTACGTGCACACATAACATGTCCCATCTGTGCAATTTTGAACATGAGCCTCCTTGTGTAACTGGTGATGTCACAAATGTTTTGTGCTAGGGTGTCCTAATAAAGTAGAATCCTTCCTTTTAGAAGAAGAGCCAGGGTGAGTGATCTAAGCAATGGCAATGATCTTTTACCAGCATTACAGACACCATTTTAGGAAATCTGCATCACTTCTACTAGGCTTGTAGTACGAACATTACTCAAATATCAAATATCAACCTTTGTTTGTAATTGATTGCATAACAGTATGGCACCACAGCAATGCCAGGTTCGTAACTTTATCTTGGAATGTGTGTATAGTGATGCCCTGTTGTATTGAGGAAGACACATGTCCACAACAATCCCAGGCAATCATCTTTATGTTCAACTCGGAAAGAAAACTCCATAATGTAAAGAGTACACCAAACCTATTGGAGCAAGCTTTAAAATAAACTTGCAAAACAAATAACTGAATTATTTATTTGTGATGTGCGTCATAACCTTACAAACAAATGTACCCATAACAATAAGAGGGTGTGTTTTATGAGGGAGTTGAGTGGTGCCCTTGGGGTGAGGGATGGATGTGGTTTGAGTAAAGTAGGGATATTACTGCTACTTTCCAGGGGTTAGCAAAAAGGTTAGGAGAATGTCACAGAGATCACTCAGACAAAACAAGCAACAGATAAAGAACAGACTAGATAATTGCAGTTGTAGGTTACATTTAGATCTTTGTCAAGGAAAAACTTTCATGGGAGTAGAACTAGACAGTCAGGATCCCAATAGCTGCCACCCTCCATCAAACATGTCCTGGGAGGATAGCTCAGGGTCAACGTGCTCGCCTTGGAAGGAAGACCACTGGTTCAATTCCTGGGTCCGTGCTTAAAAACCTTTGGGTACTAAGCATCTTATAAATAACCAATTATAAGTATTATAATAATATAAAACGGTGTGCAGTCATAAAATCGAGAAAAAAAATGTCGAAAGTAAAAAAAACGAAAACATAATGTCGAAAAAAAAAGTCAAATTATTAATTTTGTATTTATATTTATTTTTTGGCTCTCACATGTAAAAAAAGGTAAAAACAAAAAAATAATAAAAAAGGGGGGTTGGGGGGAACCCCACCATTTCGAATAAAAAACGTAATAAAAAGAAATTAGACTTTTTTTTTTACATTTTTTTTTCGATTTTTTGTCGACTTTTTTTTCGATTTTATGACTATAAACCATATAAAACATACTGTTCACAGATAAAATAATGGAAAAGTGGCACTATTCAACCAACGCAATACCCTGAAACATTAGCCCTATCACACGATAATCAGTCAGGGCATCAACCAACCCACAGAACCACTCAATCAGCCCTAATATTTATGTAAGATGAGATCCACAGCACAATGGATTCCAATGCCTCATCCTACTTCTTCTCACAGCCACCTATGACACGGCTCACTATTCCATCCTCATAAAATGCTGAAGTCCACAATGGGAATCAGGGGATCAGCATTCCACTAAATTACCTCCTTCCTCGAAAATCACAAGCGGCATGCAAAGATAGGTTATTGTAAATCAAAACCAACTAACCTCAGCATAGTGATCCCTGAGTGGTCAACTCTATCGGCATGGCTGTTTAATGCATATGTTAGACCCGAAGCCCCACTTTTGAATCAATGCTCACCAAGATTTCAGCAACAAACCAATGATGATCAAATTGCCTTAACATTGACAGTAGAGAAACTTCTCCCAACAGCATTACTGAATGTCTGTAGTCATCCCATGAGTGACTAACCATGAACATTATCCATCCCAACTAAGCCATACATGAAATTCCAACCAACCAAGCTCCCCTTCAAATGGCCAGAAGCCCGCAGCACTCTACCAGCACCTGCTAAAACCTTGAAAAACATTGGCATTATCCTGGAAGCTGAAATGTTATTTACAGCACAAATCAATGAGATTGCTTCAAAAGCACATTTCAATGCCGCATAAGATCATGTGATCATGCCCTACCTGGAAATGGCACATAAAATGGTACTAACTGGAGCCCAAGTACTTTACAAACTATAATACTGCAATGTCACATACCTACGACCCTCCAAACATGTTTTTAACCAGCTGAGGCTCATTCAGAGCCATGTAACCAGACAGATCACAGGCCTCACCATACAGGACTCCATATCTACGTATGTACACACATGCACTGTTCTCGGTGACTGTTCCATTTACTCCCCTCCACAACCTTGTCAGAATGTCCTTCAAACTCAGCCCATTGTAAAAAGCTCACTGCTTCCCATCAAATCTGTTTGCTTATCTATTGTACGTTCTTTTGTGATCAAAAGATAACGTTCCCGTCCGTATAAATAAATAAATACATAAAGATATTTCCAGCCCTCAGTGTGCTGCATTGGCACCGAGTTGATTTCAGAATATGGTTGAACGATCTCTGCCTGACATACCATTGCCTCTACAATACGGGACCTGAAGCCCTAGTCAGCCCTTGCACACCTGAAAGGCACTGGCGTAACAGGGAAGACCCTAGGCTGGAGGCCTCCATGTCATGGGGTGGGGATCCCTATGCCTTCAAAAAGAAATTGTTTGTTTTTGAAGCCATCAGAAAGAAATTATTTTGATTATGGTTCGGTCCTTAACTGAAATAATTTCTTAATGAAGTTATAGTGACTTAAAAAAGAAACAATGGGGCTCATTCTGACCATGCCGGTCCGGAAACAACGGTGCTGGTAAGCTTACAGGCACTGTTGTTTCCGGACCGGCATATTACAGGTCTGCCTGGTGGGGCTGCCGTGCCCGACAGGTCTGACCCTGCCAGGCACAGCAGCCACGGTAGGCAGACCTGTCACGGAAGCACCGGCACCGTTAACAATGGTGCAGGTGCTTCTGTGTCCCCATTCCCGTGGAGTCTGGGGTTTAACGAAATTACCGGCACCTGATTTCCCAGCCGCCGGACTTGAAATAGCACGGTGGCACCGAGAAGTCAGGCCATAGTAATTTTTTATGGGTCTGGCGGCAACCCGCCGGTAGCACCAGCACGGTTACCGCTGGACCCGTAATGAGTCCCAATTTCTTTTTTAAGTAATAGGGCCCCCCCTCAACTCCATGAGGTGTGCGTGTATGAGTCTATGGTGAAAGGGTGCACACTCAAATGTATAGCCGGCTGCCTGTGTGTGTATGGTGAAAGGGTGCACACATAATGTATGGGTGGCTGTGGGGGTGTGCCTGCATGGTGAAAGGGTGCACACATAAATGTATAGGTGGCTACCTGTGTGAGTGTATGGTGAAAGGGTGCACACTTAAATGTGTGGATGACTGGGTGTGTATAAGGTGAATGGTGTGTGTGCTTGTGTACAGGGGCACAAGAAAACCTTCATTTCGGGGGGGCTAACCCTTCAAATGTTGGGAAAGGCGCTAACTTCACATGCGGTGGGGAGGGGGAAACTTATTTGTGTGGGTGCATCCAAATTATTTACGCATTTTAATGAGACTATTCTAGTGCAGATTCAATGTTACAAGCAGTTAACTCTCTCCTATAAGTCTCCTGTTCCCTCTCTACCCTTCCAATCACTCCCCTGGCATGCAAGTACTAAACCCACATCACGATTTCAATCGCCTAAACAATGTGGAATTTGAATGCAGGTACTAACAGTGAAATGCTTTACGTTGGTAATTGCTGGGTTCTTGTTAACAGCAAAAACCAGGTGCCGTTTAAAATCTGTGTCCTGTTCGGTCTTGCAACTGCTCTAAAGGTTAGCCAAGTTGAGTCAATATAGCCCAAAATGTCAGGGGGGGTAGTGCTGAAGCCCAGTCAACTCAATGGTGTTGCGCTACTACTTGTGTTTAATGCCTTGCTTACTGCTAGCCCTATTCTTCCTCGTCCCAGTACTTATATACGAGGCAGTACGTGTGTTTGAGGCACTCTGCCTCATACAAAAGTACTGGGAAGAGGTAGAGGTACATGGAGGTAATGCCTGATTTAGCTACCTGTAATCTTCATCACTCCTAGTCCCACTGTTCCTCATCCCAGTACTTACCTATGAGGCAAGGAGCCCCATACGAAAGCTCTGGGACAAGGAAGAGGGACGCAGAGGTAATTATGGGCCAAGGAGCTGATTGTGGAGGTTGGGGTGGTGGGTGGGAGGGAGAGTGGATGTGTGGGGGGGCAGGATTGTGTGATAAATCATAATGGTTGTCCATGTCCAGGCTAAGCAGGCATGATATGTGGTATTAGTGGCTAGAGAGGCATTTTGATTTAGCCAGTCTAGTCATTCCTCAGTTTGGTATGACTTTCTTTTAACTGGACATTTCTGATAAAGTAGTCCTGCTAACTTTAATTACCTGGCTAGATTGGCATTTGGGTGCTGCCAGTCTAGCCATTTCTTACTGCGGCATTGTATATTTTTCTGGGCATCTGTGATAAAATGATATGACGTGATTCAAGTCATTTATAATGCGCCTGTAATCAAGTGTACACAAGGGAGGGATGATAGAGGGAGGACAAGACAAACGATCTCACTAGGCCTTGTGTCATTGTGAGAACGAGACGTGCAAGGGAAAAGGGAGCAGGGAAGTGCAAGTGAGAGGGGAGGGGAAAACAGGGCAGCAATGCTCTCAGTAAGTGCAGCCAGGGCAGAGCAGCTATTGGTTGTGCAAGGAGAACAATGGACTGCAGGGTTACAGTTACAGCCCCTAAGTGCATGGTAGGCCCGGAGGCAGTGCAAGGGTGACCAATCAAGAAAGAGCCTGGACTCAGAGAGACTCTGAGGGTAGCCAAGCAGCCAGTCAGTACAGCAGACATGTAGGTCAGGTAGGTCAGCAGGGGGGAGAGAGAGCGAAAGCAGCAGAGAAGAGGAAAGCTTTTAGCTGCTTCCGAAACTTCAGGTTGTCCGCCTCAAGTTTGAGAGGGGCAGGGAGGCCATTCCAGTTGGAGGCACCAGCAGAGGAGAGAGGTCTACCCCCACTCTCTGCCTGGAGAAATGTCTAAGCCTTAGAGAGTTGGAGGTAGCTGAGTGAAGGGTTAGAGAAAGAAGGTATTTTGGAAGAGAGCATTGGATTTAGTGTTGGCACTGGCCCCAGAAAGCCTTGTGGGCAATGCAAAGGTTCTTGAACTTGATCCTTGCAGCCAGTGGAGAGATTTCAGGGCTGGAGAAATACAATCCCAGGGCTTGAGGCCAAGGCTAAGTCTTGCAGTCCTGTTCTGGATTATTTGCAGATGAAGGAGACTAGAGGAAGACAGATTGAGAAAGTGGCTGTTGCAGTAGTCCAGCTTAGAGACAGTGAGCTTCTGGTGGAGAGTGAGAAAGGGAAGAGTCCCTTTGAGGAGGAGCAGCTGGTAGTGGGACTTCTTGGTGATGTCCGAGATGTTAGGAGAGAAAGAGAGTGTGGCGTTGAAGATGACACCAAGGTTTTTTGCCTCGCAGGAAGGCAAAGGAAGAGGGCCCAAGGTGGTCTGCTATAATGAGAGAGGAAACACAGTGGCAAGGGTCCCAATGAGAAGGATCTCTGTCTTACTGGCATTAAGGCAGAGATTGTTGGAGGCGCACCAATCCTGAATCGTGGATAGACAGTCAGGAATGAGCAAGAGAGGAGAGGAGGATGAGGGGAGCCTGAAGGAAAGCTGAGTCATCCGCACAACACTGAAAGTTAGAGGATAAGGTAGAGATCAGGGAGGCCAAAGTGGCCAAGTAGAGGTTGAAAAACCAGCGTGAGAGGATAGAGCCCTGGGGAATGCCACAGGTAGAGAGAGGTGGCGGAGAGAATGGGACCACGATCGACCTGGGAGCAGAGTGGTGGTCCAAGTGGAAGTAGGTCAGTCACTCTAGGGTCTGATCTGTGATGCCCAGGTTCTCACAGAGTCGATTGATCAGGATGGCGATGTTGACCCTGTCGAAAGCAGAGGAAAGATGAAGGATGAGAATAGAAGGAATGCTGGAATCAAGGTTAGAGAGCAGCACAGGTGTTTAGGAGAGCAGTAGAGCAGTTTCCATGCCTCTGGCAGCTCTGAAGCCAGACTGATGGTCATGGAGACAACCAACAGATTCAGTGTGGAGAGTAAGCTGGGAGATGGCAAGCTTTTCCAAGAGTTTGCTCAGGAAAGGTGGAGATTGAGCGATAGTTTTCCAGCAGGTAGGATCAGCAGACTGCTTCTTGAGGAGTGGGTGCACAAGGGAGTGCTCAAAGGGAGAGGGGAACATTGCAGTGGGAAAGAGTGATTACAGAAATCGGCCAAGGCTGGAGCTAGGGCTTTGATGGTTCTGGAGGAGCAGCGGAGCACCTGTTTGGACGACACTTTCATAGATCGGACTTGTCTAGAAACCTCGTCAGGTGTTGTCAGAGAGAAAGAGGAAAAAGGAGGAGGAGAGAAGAGATGGCCAAAATGGGCCGAGAGAGGAAGAGGACATAGAGGACAGGATGTCCTTAGATTTAGCAGAGAAATGAGAGGCCAGAGCTGTACAGAGGGCATGGGAGGGAACAGAAGAGGTATAGACCACAACAGGATTGACCAGTTCCTTGCAGATTTTAAAGAGTTTGGCCGTGTTGTTCGAGGCCATGGAGACACATGCTTTATTGTGTGCTCTCTTCTTGATGAGTGTTATTGCTTTGACTGGCATTTTGCTGAAAACAGTCTAGGTATGTCTAAATGTGGCCTGGCATTCTGTACTATAATGTTATTACGTGTTTACACTGGTCTACATTGTGCAGCCAGTTGGAAGCATTAATGTTCCTGTGCACTGTTGGTGACTTGCATGTATTGGATTGTGTTACCCTACAAAACAATTGCAAACACTCTGGCTTTATAGCCAATTTATCTCAGAAAGTGTGCTGTATATTGCATTAAAACACATATTTATATCTTTTTCCTAGTGCAGTGTGCGGCATACCCCTTCAGCAGCACGTTCATGCATATTGTGCAAGCGTGACAGTCTAGGCCGGCCCAGAGTGTGGCGTAACCTGTGATTTGTTGCTGAGTTGGGGGCCCCCTCAGCATGGCTCGCAGGGGGGCCCCCACATTTTGTGTTACGCCACTGCTGCAAGGAATCTCTAATCATCAGGCAATAACTGCATGATTATCCTGAAATTTAAAAGGGAATACCATGACTGCCACGACCCAAACTATGGAAAGACTCACACAAATCTTTTAGACTAAAACCCAAATAAATCCGTTCGAAGAGCACTCTTAAAACGGCCCTGTTAAATGTGTTCCCTGTCATAAAATGCACTTTAGGAGTCCTCACTTACGCTCCCAAGGATGACCTTCTTATGAACTTTGCAGCATGTGGAAGACCTGTTACCCCGACGCCCATAAGACCAGAGTTGTTTTACCAGGGGGGCTCCTGGTATGTTGTCCCACCGTGTCCAGAAACCCTTCACCTGCAGCCAATGCCATCAGGACTTGTGGACAGCGGCCCGACGGACTAGAACAGCACGTACAATGCACATTTACTTCCTTGTTCTATACTTTGTGGTCACATAGGAATGCACAATTCTTTATAATGCTTGATTTCATGCACACGCATTTCCTTGTGTTACACAAGTAGCCCACGAATGCTTTGAAGCAATTCGATTGTAAAATAGCACGCTATAAAACATCAATAAAAATGTTTCTTAAGCTGGATGTTAATTAACTTCTCAACAGTGCCTCAAACATGTCACATCGTAATATCTGTCACTAGATCTAAATAGTGCATTATTAAGTGTTCCATTCATCATTTTCAAAATACGTTCACAAAAGATGATACAGCATACACAACTTTTGCCATCAAACACTAGCACTGTAGCATTTAAATATCTAATATTCCCATGTTGGAAATGTGACTTAATAGTTTAACTGCACATTTGAAGAAATGTATGTGCCACTTGAATTTGCTGACTATATCAGGATCACCTAAACACAAGATCTGCAAAATGCTAGGTGTGTAAGCATGTCAGCATTACTCCTGACATATTTCTGGGATAGAGTACTAATGGACGAGAGTCTTGTGCATGGAAAGCAGTAAAAATGAAGGCCATGATTAATGAGGCATTTTGGAAGACTTTAGGAGAGAAACACGTTTTGAGTCGTTTGCTTTAATGGACCAAAGCATCAACACCTTTATATACCATCATCAAAGCAGTTCATTTAGGAAAGAATGATATTTCCATACAAAATATCGATACAAATAAATATTACATGTGCAAATTGCACCTTCAAACAGATTTTCACGAAGATAAAAACAATAATAAAAGACTGATAAAAAAGGACTATAGATCACAGATAAAATGAACTTCAATCCATTACGGATTTTCTTTTACCTAGAGCTCCCTTAACAGATGTTAGTAGGGCCCATCGCACTCCCGGGGAATCAGCCCACAGCAACAAACACAAAGCTAGTCTATAGTGAGTAAGACCAAGTTACCGTAAAATCGATCTCACGGTCCTCGCTCTGAATATGCCGGACAAAACAATAATAAATGGGCTAAGTCCTCTAATGGGGCATGACATGATGTACAAGGTTTCCTAATGGGATTAAATTCCCAGACCACCGGAATAGCTCAGAGAGGAAGACAATTAAAATGTGTTCTGCTGATCAGCTGATCTCTGACTCGAAAACTCAGGCCACAGAGCATATGTTTGAATGCCCTGGCATGACACAATGACATGGCTTCTATTGAAATGAGTGAGTTGCTTAGTGGTTTCTCTTTTCTCCGCATTAAGAGTTTTGGTTCGAGCCTTTAACACCTTTGCCTGTTTCAAGGGTATAGTTTCATGTTAATGAAAAAACAGGTCAACATTTAGTATCCCCAGCTCAGATTTTACACAACACAGCCAAGAAATCCTAACATTGAGATCTTTCAGAATAATACACCTGATTAGATCCTGTGTCAAAATAGCCTTGTTATTAGACCACTCTCTACACCAAAAAAATAGGAGCTTTAATGATAAAGTGTCACTTATAAATTCACGGGCAAATTTCAAGATGTACTCCCTAATTAGCGGCTGAGAGGAGCAGATCCAATATATGTTTGAAGAAATCATTATCTGCAATGGGCTTGTATTATTAAACCCCCACACCTCCATACCGCACCTTGCCACTGACAGTGCCTTACTGTCATAGATTTTTAAAATCAGATCCATCGACTTCGTTTTGAATATAGCTAAAGATCAATGCCTCCTACCCCCTCAAGCGCTTGACTGAACTTTACGGACTGCTCCTTAACATGAACAACTGTGGAAATGTTTGAAGAAAATGTAATCACGAGATAATCAAAAGTTTTGACATTCAGGATAATTACAGCTTTACTAAACATGGATGGAAATGTGGGTGTCCGCCTCCCTTTGGAGCAAGCCATGAAGTCAGATTTCTGCACATCTAAAAATCTAGATGGTCCACAAAGGCTGTGTACTTTTATATACATTAATTCTGGGAATTCTAGAGAAGTGCGAAATTTGAATGCAGAGGACAGAAGCTACAACACTATCATGAGGTTCATGGGATTGTCTGTTTGGTAAAGCCATTCAGGAAAAGTAAGTAAGGATTTAGTGTGGTGAATGGTGGCTTGGAAAGGAAACCGTGATTTGCAACATGGATTAGCTGTTCCTGGCAGAATATGGTCTGCCCATTCAGGGTGCAGAATATTCTTGCTGGAAAAAGTTAATATTAGTGTAATAAGGGGTGATACTACAGGTCACCATCTAACAGTCTCGATCTGTATTTAGCTATTTTCTCTAATTGGGAGATGATTTTAAGAGAATTGTTTAAGGTGACAACAAGATCGTATGAGATTGAGAAAGGGGTGCTTTCTCGATATATGTTAGGCATTTTTGTATGTTGAAGCAGCTTCAATTCTGACTCATTCATTGTATTGTTTTGATTAAGTACTGGAAATATGATGCAATTTTGCGTGGGCTTACTTATTCTCAAGGTGAAACGGAGACATTTTAAGGCAGAGCTGCTATATCCCAGTGGCTTCGAGGATTAAGTTCAAAACCCTCTGCATTGTCCACAAGACCTTCTGGGGCCTGGGGCCAAAATACCTTCAACTCTCTCTTCCTAAATATCTTCCTTCTCGAGCTCTTCGCTCATCCGCCTCCAACTCCCTCAGGGTCAGCCGCTTCTCCAAGCAACGAGTTGGGAGTAGATCCCTCTCTGTGGCAGGGGCCTCCCTCTGGAACAGCCTTCCTGCCTCCCTGAAACTTGAGGAGAACCATCTCCAGTCCCGGAAGCACCTCAAAACCTTCCTCTTTGCTTCTGCTTTCTCTCCCCCTCTCCCCTGCTAAATTCCTTACTGAAACTCCAATGAATCTGCAACTGGGCCACTCTCACCGATCTCGATTCCTGGCCCAGCCACTCTCCCCTTGCACTGCCGCCCTTGGCAACCCCTGCACTGCAGGACTGTCTCTGTATCCCTACAGCACCCTTGCCAGCACTTGTCTGCACTTACCCTGCACTTGCCACCAGCTGGCCCTTATTATTTATCCTGTTATTCTACTACCCCTGTACTGCACTTTCCCCTCTCCCTTTCCCCTTGCACTTTCCCTTCCCCTCTACCCATGCACTTGTGCGATCTGAATGACACCTGGCCTAGTAAGATCATTGTCTGTCTTCCCTTTGTCCCCCCTCCCTGCCTCGTCGCGCCTTGAAACACTTGTGTATAGGTGCGTTACAAATGCCATATCATATCATATCATGTCATATAGGTGGCTAGTGTTCTGAAATTCACATGCAACAGGAATGGTGATCTGGCTGATGATGTTGAACTCACCAGGTGAGAGTGACAAGCTAGCTTTGAAGACACGAAATAGTGAACTGTTATCTAAAAGGTAGGCAGGAAAAGGGCTATTTCAAGATGACCTAGTTGCTGACTACGAACCAAAGGTTGGCTGAGCGGGATTTGTGGTGACAGAAGGGGAATTTGCAGGGAGGTCTCATATGACGAGGGGTGCTAATGCTTTCCAGGCATGTTTTATATTACTTTCTATCAAATATGGTGCAGGGAATTTAAATGGCTGGCCACAGAACATCCTTGATCAAAACATGCTAGAGGTTCCCATACCACATGATTAAAAATGGCATTTTCGTTTTTAGCATTAGATTTCTTGCAATCTATTGCTTAATAGAGTCAAGAAACATGTGACTTTCTGCCTACCCGGTGACATTAGGTCTGACCAATGAGATGTTTGCTTTTCTTTGCAGGGCTATAGCCCATCTTCTCACCTATTTTCTAGGCCAAAAGTCTGTGAATTCAATCTAAAGGGTTTCCATGCATGCACAGACTCCACTTCTGCTACAACCACTCTGCACAGTTTTCTCTAAGGTGCCAGTTCACAAACAATTCCTTTTTAGTGTAAGTTACGAATGCTGGAAGTTACTTTTAGGTGTTGTAATTGACATCTCAACCAGGTCTGTGTACAGCGATCAGGTGTGGTTTACTACCGTCAGAAAAAAGAAAATCTGTGTATGTTCCACTTGATTGACAAAATAGGGCTAATTACACCCAGAATTGAAGTTTTAACGTTGCATAAGTTGCTCTTGAGTAACTAAATCAATGTCCTTTCAAATGCCACACCAACACATTTCTATGCTCTTTCATTCACGTTCACGCCACACACACAACATGTGGAACGTTCACAAAAGGTTTCTAAAGACGTCTTGGAAGTTTTGCAATTACAGGTTAAGCTATACTCTTGTATGTGTGAACCTCTTCCCATTTAAATATCCTCTTGACAAACCTACACCTTCATGCCATGCCCCTGGGAACAACCATTTGGAGTACACCAATATACAATTAAAAGAAAACTTTAATAACTAGGCCCCTATGATTCTATTTTATTATTGGAACTTAAAATCTTTTGTCTCTCTTTGATTTTCATCAGATGTTTCAGCAGGTCTAGTGCTGGCTGATGCAAAACAGTCAACTGGTTAGTCATAGGGTCAAGTCCCCACAGGCCTTTCATATCTGTGAGGTCAAAACATTGAGTTCCATTAAACACTTCAGTGAAACAGCAAACACGTGCTCAATATCGTGGTGACTTCTAAAGTCAATGACGTGAGATGTGACCATCAATATCCTTTGCAACAAAGCAGGCAAGCGTTGAGCGTGGGTGGTCACGTCCAGTACATTTAAGTGGTTCCATTATGTAAAGGAATTCAAGACACTTCAAATGGCAGGAACTGTGGTAACAAGCACTACAATCAACACTGCATTAACATTATACAAAACCCACACAAGGACCAGGAGATGTTAGTAAATCCGCCCCCTCCATGTCTGTCCGTAATCTAGATTAATTGAATGCACTTCCAATTGCAATGCCCATTGGTTTTCATTAATGTAGCTAGTGCCTGTTTTGCTAATGGGAAGTATGCATTTATGGATTATGAGCCGACATAGTATGATTAACTTATCTAAATATTCATGTTTTTCTAAAGATGTTAAAGTTGTGGTTATATATAGACCATGAATTACTGAAGGAAATGTATTTTGCATATGCAAATGAGCAAGCTGCCTGACTGTACTCAAGACTGTACTCAAGTGATGACACTAGCTTATGTTGAATGTTGGACGGCGATAGCATATAAATCAGAATGCTGTCTGACCATCTAGGGAGCCACATTAATCACCAGCCACGTCCAAAAAACATCAAGACACCTCCATAACACCAAAACATCCATTGTAACTATATTGGGGATTCCAAGTGCTGAAAAATAATGATCTGTTCTTAAAAGCACACTGAGCATGTACAAGTCTTAAAACATTAAATAAGTTCAATGATTGGCTTTCCTACATTAGGAATGAAGATTACCCCTGCCAGCTGCGCAGGGAGTATTAATTCTATTAAAAGACAAGGAGGCGAGCATTTACTACTCCTCAACAAACTATATCCAACTAAGAAACTTCAGAAAATGTCCAAAAGGTGACTTTTCCGTCTTGGACTACAACTCCCATAGTCTCTGTAGTCCATCTCCACACCAGCTCAGCTATGACCACATCCTGTTCCTGAGCTCCTCCTCTCTTTTACGTGCTCTGAACTGTCACTTAAATTCCACAACTTTGTCCCGCCAACAGCGCGAAGACATCATCCACTCAAAACTGGGCGCTGATACTTCTCCGGCTGCCTGCTCGAATACTGGCGCCTAGCCTCCTTACTCACTTATTCTTCTGCTCCTCTTCTAAGGAAGATACAAAGCAGAACATTAAGGTGGCGTCCATGCATCGTTATCATTTCACTCAACATCATAATCAACAATACATGATTGGTTGGGAAATTAATGCTCGCCTCCTAGTCTTTAATAGAATGAATACTCCCTCTGCAGCTAGCAGGGGTAATCTTCATTCTATGACGAGACTGGAGGCGAGCATTATGCTTGTTCAAAGCTTCCCCAACACTGTAGCGGGTATACTCTCAGTTAGCTTAAAGTAAAACTCTTTAAAAGTACGATCATTAGCCCAATCTGAAGCTAACATAATTTCTTGCATAGCCCTTACGGAGTGAGCTCCATACTTTCTCAAGTCAATCCCAGCTGCCTGCATCACTTTCTTGACCCATCTAGCAATAGTAGCTGTTGTCACTGCATGAAATGGCTTTGTAAGTGCTGTGAGCAATTGGGTAGTACTCGCTGCTCTGTTCTTGGCTGTCCTATTCTCTAATGCAGCTCGTTACACACCACTTGATATTACTCGGGGAAATAAGGGTAATGAACCGTTGAGGTTCCCGTCTTAGTCCTCTTTACTATGGAAAAGGTCACTTCTTCCGGGCCAAAGGCTCTCTCATTAATCTCCAGTGCTCTGACATCTGATACACGCTTACAGGATACGAGACAAAGCAGCATTGCTAGCTTGCCTGACAACTGCTTAAGGGACAAGTATCTGTCTGTTGGCCAGCTCTCCACCAGATGCAGTTCCGATGTAATATCCCACAATGTATTATATCTAGGCTCTGGTGGTATTTTAAACCTAGCACCTCTAATCAGTCTTACTACTGCTGGGTGTTCCCCCACGGGAGCTCCTTCAATCGGCAGGTGTCCTGCTGAAATCGCCGATCTGTACACTCCTATGGTACGGAAGGCCTTCCTGCCTTGTAGTAACTGCGCTAGAAAGTTCAATATTGCCACTACAGGGGCTGAAATGGGATGAAGACCTCTCCCTTTACACCAACTAGTCCCTTTGGCCGTCGTAGCTCCTCCTAGTGGACGGAGCCCAGGATTCTACAATGAGCTCTGCAGCTTGCTTCAAAATGCCTGGCAGCGCCCAGCGGCTCCTAATATCCTGCACGCGATGAGCTGGAGTGTCCCTCTCACTCTCAGAGGAAGACACGACCCAGCTGGGTCTGTGAGCAGCCGGTCTCCTTTGGGGAGTACTCTCGGCAGGTCTACTGCAAGCTCCATCAGCGCTATGAACCACACTTGTGATTTCCATAGCGGTGGCACCAAAATTAGCTCTGCTCTCTCCCTCCAACACTTTGCTAGAACTCTGCTCAGCATCATGAAGGGAGGAAAGGCGTAGTGTAGGCCGCTTGACCAGTCCTGCAGGAATGCGTACGTCCCTCGAGCTCCTGGATCTAACCTGCAGCTGAAGTAATCGGCTGTCTGCGTGTTGAGGGGATACATGAACAGATCCATGTGCACTGGGCCCCACCTCCCATCCAGCATTTGAAACACTGTCGGATCCAGCTTCCAGTCGCTGGAGTCTGTGAGGTACTCAAGAAAGCCAGCCAAGGGAGGTGTGAGAAGAGTAGATGGAGTCAAAAGGTGAGAGAAGGAAGAGGGAGCGGATGGCGGTAGACAGATTTTAGTGGGGAGAGGTGAGAGGAGGGGAGTCCAAAGAAAAGGGAGGAACAGTAGAAGAGTCTGGAGAAGATGAGGGAGGTGATTCAGAGTTTAGTAGCATAAAAGGTTAGGAGGGGTCGAATATTACGAATATTGTAAATGTGAAAGCGACAATATTTGGCAGTGATAGAAATGTGGTGAGATAGGGAGAGGTAAGGGTCAATTCGGGGGTGGGGAGAGAAGGAGAGTTGGGAGGGGGGAAAGACAATGAAAGGGGGAGGGAGGAGGAAGAGTGTTAGCAGGGAAGAAAAAGAGTTCAGTTTTTTCAGCGTTAAGAGTAAGGAAGTGAGAGGACATCCAGGATTTAATAGCAGAAAGGCAAGAAGAGAGTTTATCATGAATGTCAGGGGAGAAGGAGGAGAAGGAGAGGAAAAGCTGAGTATCATCAGCGTATAAATGATGCAAGATACCAAATGAGGAGATGATGGGAGCTAGAAAAGAAGTGTAGGGTGAGAAAAGAAAGGGGCCAAGGACAGAACCTTGGGGGACTCCATGGTTGAGAGGATATGTGGGAGAGGTGGAGCCACCCCAGGAGATAGAAAAAGTGCATTTAGAAAGATAAGAGGAGAGCCAGTTGAGGACAATGTTTTTTAGGCCAAATGAAGAGAGGGAGTTGAGGAAAAGAGGATGATCGACAGTATCAAATGCAGTGGAGAGATCAAGGAGAATAAGAATGGAGGAGTGCTTAGAGTAGCGTGCAGAAAGGAGAGAGTTAAGAACAGAGATGAGGTCCGTTTCAGTGGAGTGTAGAGGGCAGAAGCTGGATTGGGTAGGCGGAAGGAGGGAGCGGTTAGAGATAAAGGAAGAGAGCTGAGAATAGACAATGCGTTCGAGAAGTTTGGAGAGGGAAGGAGAGAGATGAAGCGATAGTTGGATGCAAGATGGGGATTAGCAGAAGGTTTTTTGGGAATGGGGATAATAGTCGCATGTTTAAAAGGAATAGGAAAAGAGGAAGTTGAGAGGCAGATGTTAAAAAAGGAGGTGAGATGCTTATACGGAGTGGGTAGATTTTAGGGATGAGGGGGGTAGGAATGGGGTCCATTGGAGAAGCTGTAGGATGGGTTTTGGCTAGAAGGAGGGAAACTTCAGAATGAGTGACGGAAGGAGAAGGGGGAGAGTAAGAGGAGAAGGAAAGAATAGTTTGACGAAGATTGAGGACTTTATTAGAGAAAAAGGAGGCAAGATCAGTGGCAGAGACAGGAGAGGCAATGGAAGGGTCAGGGGTAGCTGGGAAAAGAAGTCAGGATAAAGTTTGGAAGATGCAGCGACGGTGGGAGGATTGAGACTGGAGGAGGTCAGAGAAGTAGGTGCGTTTGGCAGAGTTGAGGCAGGAATCATAGATAGGAGAAGTGTGCAGATTGGTTAGAGGGGGTGGGGTGTTTAAGTCAGAGACGTTTGAGGCGCCTAAGGAGGCGGCGCATGGAGGAGAGATGAGATGAGATGAGAGCCAAGGTTGAGCAGGTCGGCATGAAGGGTGAAATGAGGAGAGAGGGTAAAGAACATCGAGAGTGGAGGAGAGAGAGGAAGTTAAGACGGAGGAGGCATCAGATGCAGAGAGAGAGAGAGGAGAAGTGGGAGGGGGAGGGAGGAGGAGCAGGATGCATGGAATAGAGAAGGGTTAAAGCTGCGTAGGTCACACTGGGAGAAGAGGGTGGATGATGGGGGGAGGAGGAAAAGGGGAAGAGGTTGAGGGAAAAAGAGAGTAAAGAGTGATCGGATAGGTAGTTGGGTAAGGAGGAAATAGGATAGGCGGTGAAAGAGGAGATGAAGATGAGATCAATAGTTGAGCCAGACTGATGGGTAGGAGGGGATGGTAGGGGAGAGAGAAGGTAGGAGTCAAGGATGGATAGGAGAGGAGAGGAGGGAGGGTTAGAGGAAAGATGGAGATTAAAGTTGCCAAGTACAAGTAGTGGAGTGGGGGCAGGGGAAATTAGGCTAAGGAGATGGTCAATCTCCTCATAGAAGGAGCCGACAGAGCCAGGGGGGGGGCAGTAGATGATTAGGAATGAGATAGCATGAGGAGAATTAAAGATTTTGAACATGTTTTCGAAGGAAGGGAGGGTAGGTAGAGAAGTAGGAGAGGGAGAGGATGTGAAATGTGGTAGAAAGAGAAGGCCTAGACCATCTCCGCGGCCAGAGGATCGAGGGACATGATCAAAAGAAGAAGAGGGGGAAGTGAGGGAAGCAGGAACCGAGGTGTTGTGGGGCGGGATCCAGATTTCTGTAATACAGAGAAATTGGAGATTGAGGTGTAGGAAGAGGTCGAGGACAGCTGTGGTTTTGTTACAAATCGACCTGGTGTTCCAGAGGGCGATGTCAAAGGCATTGGTAGTGTTAGTGAGATGAGGGTAAATGAGGTTGCGATGTTGGAATGAGGCATTCGGGAATGGGGTTGAGTGGGTTTGGGAGGTGAGGGCAAGATTAAGAGAGGAGATGGCCATGGGGAGAAGGCAGAGTATTTTGAGGGGGGGAGGGTAGGGTAAAGAGAGGAGGGAAGGGGAGCGGGGCGAGCCAGAGAGAGGAAAAAGCGCATAACAGGGAGTAAGACAGTGAGTTGATCAGTAGGAAGTGAAGCTTCTTATATGGGTATGCTTGGGAAGGAGAATGGTAGGAGGAGGAGGGTGCCCCCGCACAGTGACACAATGTGTGATCTCCCGATAGTGACTCGAAGTTGGTGTATCGAATCATTGAGATAGGAAGCTGGGAGTGAGCGGAGGGAGCAGTATCAGAAAGCTGAGGAGAGGGGTGTAGGGCTGTGGGATAGCTCAGACAGACCAGGGCAGGAGCTCACAGGATGGGGGTGGCAGAGGAGGAGGGTGTCCCCCCACAGAGACTCGATGTGTGGACCCCGACAGTGACTCAAAGTTGGTGTACCCCGTCTCTGAGATAGGAAGCTGGGAGTGACCGGAAGTTCAGACTATCCAGGGCAGGAACACACAGGATGAGGGTGGCGGGAGCACAATCACAGTTGGGACAGTCCAGGCAGTCCAGGAATCCAGAAGTAGAGGTGGAGGGTCGCCCTGGCGTAGAGTAGTAGTGGAGTAGAGTAGAGGTGAAGGGCCACCCTGACGGACTGCTTAGAGCACAAGATGAAGCTTAGAGCATAGGATGAGGGTGGCAGGAGCACAATGGCAGATAGGGCGGATCAAGCAGACCTGGGGGCCAGTAGTGGGGGCCGCCTTGGAGTAGAGTGGTAGTGGAGTAGAGAAGAGGTGAAGGGCTGCCTTGATGGAATTGCTTTGAGCACAGGATCCAGCTATGAGCACAGAATGAGGGTGTTGGGGGCTCAATGGCAGTTAGGGCAGACCAAGCAGTCCTGGGGTCCAGTAAGCAGAGATGGAGGGTAGGCCGAGTGGAACTGTGATGGGGCGGAGCTCACAGGATGAGGGTGGGTAGAGCAGACAGTGCAGACCTAGAGGGTAGGGGCAGTGGCAGGTAGAGGTTGCACACAAAGACCAGTGCAGGCAGTAGGAGAGGCGGCAGGGAAACGTGATTGTGGCAGGTTGTGGCAGGTTGAAGCACAGGCCGAATCCTAGATGGGAAGCAGCAGATGGCGGAGGTGGAGGCTGCCCAAGTAGACTACTGCGGACGGAGGGAGCAGTAGACAACAAACGAGGTGGAGGCAAAGGGAGCACTGGCTGAGCAGTGGGGAGGCACAGCAGGATGAGGATGGCTGGAGCAGACCAGTGCAGGCAGTATGAGAGGCGACAGGGAAACGTGGTTGAGGCAGACTGGAGCATAGAGCGAATCTTAGAAGGGAAGCAGCAGCAGGCGGCGGTGGAGGCTGCCCATGTAGGCCGCTGCAGGCGGAGGGAGCAGTAGAGAAGAAGCGAGGTGGAGGCAAGCCGGAGGACTGGCTGAGCAGTGGAGAGGCAGCAGCAGCAGATGGAGGTGGAGGGCGGTCCTCACAGACTGATTCAGGCGGAGGGAGCAGAGGCTAATAGTTGGTGGGTGAGCAGGCCGGCGCACTGATGGAGAGCTGTGGGACAGCGCTCCTCAGGAGATGCTCCGTCAATGGCTCAAGTTCCAAGACGGGCTCTCCTTCTAGGCTCTGTTGTGTTCTGGGGGAGCAGGCCGGCGCACTGGCGGTGGGGCAGTGCACCTCCGGAGTCGCTCCGCAGATGAATCACATTCAGGGACGGGCTGCTCTTGCCAGGCTCAGCTGAGTGTGGGTAAATGTCGCTGGCCAAAGTGTCTCCACACGGGATGGGTTACTCCCACCAGACTCTGCTGTGAGCGGGCAGATATCACTGCCTGAAGTGGGTCCTCACAGCGTCTCACCAGGCTCCAGGAGACTTGCAGTAAAGCTGGACCCTTGCACAGCAGAAGTGTTCGGGTACAAGCGGATCGGGGGAGAACACGAGCTCCAGAGCCCCGATCCAGGGGAAGGCACTGTGTCAGGCTGTGTTACGCTTACATTGGAGGCACTGCAATGTCAGCACTCTTCAGCCACGTCGCCTGCTCCAAAATTCTGCAGGCATGCAGCAGGAGCTGCACGGAGCACAGACTGAGTGTGGCGAAACGGTCAGCTCAGGCAAGGATGAGGGGCAAGCACCGCAGCAGTGAGAGACTGGACTAAGACGCCATGTTGCTTCCGGCAGACGGGAAAGGTGTAGAGGAGGCGATCCAAGGCAATGGGGCTGCATTTGCAGGAAACAAGTAAGTCCAGAAAAGCACAAGGCTTAAATGAATAAGAAAGGCAGGTTTGCAAAAAGAAAATTGAAGATTAAACAGCCTTCAGCAGGGGTGATTCAGCCTGATGAAAGGGAGATGCCGGATCAGGCATCCAATGCTTGTGTGCCACCTTGTTATTATTGATTTATATTTATTTTATTTTTTTTATCTTTTTTAGTGGCTGCACCAGGCTGTTCTTTCTTCACTGCTTGCTTTAGGCTGAATGATCTCAATCTGCTTCTCAGGCGAGACTTTTTGTGTCTGGGAATGTCCAAGTTCGCCTTAGTCGTGAGAGGGGTGATTTGTTGACACTTGCGGTACTCTCTGCTTTCCAGCTGATTGTTAATATATATATCACGCTGTGTCACCACGTGCGGAACAATGAAAAATGTGCCCTTCAAAAGCTCCAAATATGAGCAGGTCATTCACCACCGGGCCCGGCTTCCTCTCTCTCTGTGTCGCAGGTTGCAAGTGCGAACACGGACGTGAAGAGGCACCGGCTCCGCCTCCCCAAAGGTGGGGGCCGGAGTCCTCTTCTCGTTCATGCTGCATCTCCGACTGCAATGCGAACGCAGACGAGAAGAGGCTTCGGCTCCACCTCCCCAAGGGTGAGGGGCCGAAGCGCTCTCCTCGCTCAGCCACGCTTCTCTGCAATACACTGAGTCTACGATTGCTGAGATCCATGGTGGTGCCTAACCCCAACTTACTCGCATACGTTGCGGCAGAAACCCACTGCGTCCTTATGATTCTTGACGACGACGCGTCGTTTTCATACACTGATATGTCTACCATATATGAATATATAAACGCTTAATAATTCGCTCTGTGCTATGCTAGCAATACTGCTTATGCCCTACATAGCACTTCTCTAATAAATACCTCTCTAAAATGACATTCTGAATCATATCATGAAGAGGTGACAAAATAGTACTTATCTGCTTGAAGAGCAGTAAAAGAAGAGGAGGAGCTCAGGGAAAGGATGTGGTCATAGCTGAGCTGGTGTGGAGATGGACTACAGAGACTATGGGAGTTGTAGTCCAAGAAGGACAAGTTACCTTTTGGACATTTTCAGAATTTTGTTAGTTGGTTATAGTTTGTTGAAACTGCTGAGGAGTAGTAATAAAAGAAGTTGAAGCATAATGCTCGCCTCCAGTCTTGCCATAGAATTTCGGTTACACTACTGTTAAATGGTGCATTTTGAAGCACACAGGCCACACACATTGGCAATACCTGAAAGGATTCAAATGTCTAATTGTATGGAGGATCGGGAGTTTACTTGCAAGGAATAATTACTTATAACAAGGAAGTATGCTAAAGTATAAACCACTATGAGACAGTAACACTGACCAAAAATTGGATGGTATTTTAAAAACAATTTTTTTTATAAAATGATTTTGATATAATGTAGTTTGAGGCATATTGAGGGTGAGTGTTATCTATATGAGGAATTAATTGTCATCCGGTGGTATTCCTGTGGCATTTGAGCCTCTGCCTGGCATATGATCGTAACACATGCTCAGAAGTAAAGTGCTTGCTTCTCACAATGGGCCAACCTGTCCTTTGCAAGTTTGAAAGGTGCGGCAGGCCGACTCTGCCTTTCATCCTCCCAAGATTGAAAAATTGAGTCCCGTAAAATGCGGTGATAACAATACAGGTTTTACAGTACTTAGAAGCTGGAAGAATGTAGAATATAGCACAACATAAGAAAAATATATATATCATGCATAGGAGGCATTAACTGAAGTTGGATGGAATCGTTGAGGCTTATGCGTCTGCAATGTGCATAGAATGGCAGCAAATGAACATGCAGGGGCTGCACTTTAGATTTGGTGACATTACCAGGTTCAAGAGATTAACTGGTATTACTGTGGCATTTGGGGCTCTGCACTATATATGATATCATCATCTACACATGTGTGGCTGTAAATTAAGTTTGGTGACTATGATGCATGAGAGACAATAACTAGCAGTGGATGACATTGCTGGGTCACTTGAGGTTGTGCTTGCATATGATGGGTGCACATGAACATGTAATTTATATATTTATTTTATTTCATATTTTGCGCCACATGCCCAAGTGACTCAGGGCGCACAAAAAACAGAACATTGGAGCACAGGACAAACGAGTAATCATTAAGTCAGGAGGATAGCAGGAGTCTAAAAGAACAGGTACGTTTTGAATGCTTTCTTGAAGCATGTCAGGGAGTCAGTAGTTCTTATTGTGAGTGGTAGAGCATTCCACTGAATGGGTGCCCGGACAGTGAAGCGACAGCCTCCAAATTTGGTCAGTTTGAAGCGGGGCTTTTTGAATTTGTAATGGTCCCTCGAGCGAAGTGTGCAAGCCTGGTGGTCATGGAGCAACTGTTTTGTTAGATAAGGAAGAGCAATATACGACCAGCATTTATAGGCCAGGGTCAGAATCTTATCGGAGATCCTATGAGCCCCAGGTAGCCAATGGAGTGCCCTCTTGAAGTAAGATACATGATCTTGTCTGTGGAGGCCAAAAATGTCACAAACAAGCTGACGGGCCTATAGATTAGCCTTGGCCATCCCAGAAAGACGGTTGTTGCAGTAATCAGTCCTTGAATTCACTAATGCCGAGGCAAGGATAGATCTGTTTTCGATAGAAATATAAGGCCTGATTTGATTTAGGAATTTGACCACGCACCTGCATAATGCTCGAGTGTGGGATACATGGGTTTTCATGTTCAGTACTGCATCCAGATATACACCAAATAGCTTGACATTGGTGGAAGCTGGAATCTGACTGTTGGCGATATCAATGCTCCATTTGGGTGTCATTGAGAGCAAAAGAATTGGAAATCATCTAGGACTGAATAGCTTGATACACTATAATAAGGGCTTCAGAGTCCTGTGTGTAGTTACCTGATAGTTCAAAGACCACCTGGGTGTTATCCGCGTAGTTGTTATAGCGGACACCCAGGAGGTCCAGTAGGTGCAGAAGTGGTTCAATGTAGATATTAAAAGTGAAGGGGAGATGCACGAGCCCTGTGGAACTCAGGTGTTAATGATGTCGGGGCGTGATTATACATCTTCTACTGCTACTCTTCACACCCGGGGTCCAAGAAAGGATGCTATTCAGTCCGAAGCCCCCTGGGAACAGCCTGCTAGGCTGTTCACCCCGTCAATAAAAATGGAATGGTCGACAAGGTCAAAGGCCGCTGAGAGGTCTGGAAGAAGAGTGCAGGATGGCCTGAATCCACAATGCAGGCCAAGGTGGTTTTCAAGTCCATGAGGGCTGTCCCAGTCCTGTGTCGGGCCCAAAAACCGGACTGCCCAGGATGTCGTTCTGCTGCAAGAATTCCTGAAATTGGCCACTTTGTCCAAGATTTGTAATAAAAACGGGACGTTAATGATAGGCCGATAGTTATTTGCTAAAGAGGGATCAAGTGAGCTCTTTTTCAGTAGGTGGTTATCCAGACTTCAAGGGAGGTCAGCACCGCACCGTCTGTAAATGAAAGATTGACCATCCTTGTAATCCATGGAATAAGAAACAAAGTGGCTTCTTTAAGAATAGTGACGGACAAATGTCACCCTTACAGGAGGTAGGTTTCAGATTTGTTAACTATCCTGAGGATCTCAGTCTCTGTGCACTGTTTGAAACTGAACTCAGGTGTCTTTGAGCCCATGGGAGAGATGTCTGGTGCTGCACAGTTTTGTAGAGGAGGAAATTGCTTCAATTGGATGGTGTTTTTATGGCCAATAATCTTATTGCAAAAATACTCTTGGATCATATGACACCAAGGTGAATCATGCTTAATGTTATGGATGGTAGTATTTTCCCTTCTATTTCTTTCAATACTTTGAAAAGTTCCTGAGATCTTATTTATTTATTTTTATTTTATTTTATTGCATTTATTACTCGCCCAAACCCTTGGGTACCACGGCGATGTTACAGACAGCTTGGTTAAAACATTTCTTGGACTTTGCCAATCGGGCGCAGTGCATGTGAACACAAATCATACACGAAGACATTAAATGCAGGGTTTCAGTACAATGATATTTCCTGAAGCATGGAGGGGGATTTTTTAGTCTTGGTTAAATAGCCACGTTTTCAGGGATTTCTTGAAACCTGAGAATGTTTGCTCATTTTTGATGGGGAGGGGAAGAGTGTTCCAATATGTGGGTGCGAGGTATTGGAAACTACTGCCTCCTGCCTTGGTTGTCTTGTAGCGGGGGATAGCTAGGAGTAATTGACTGTTAGATCTGAGGGGCCTCTTAGATACTTTTCTGGTGATGGCGTGGTTGAGGTAGATGGGGACACATGAGTGGATGCATTTGAATGTGACGCACAGAGCTTTGAATGTGACCCTGGCTTTGATGGGGAGCCAGTGATGGTTTCTTCTAATATTTGAGATATGATCTGACTTCCTTATTCCAAGGGCCGCCCGAAGGGCTTTATTTTGGATAAGCTGTAGTTTGTTTAGATTGGCTTTTGAGGTACCCAGGTAGAGTACGTTGCAGTAGTCGAGCCTGGATAAGATTAAAGCTCTTGCCAGCGTGATACAATTGGTGGGTGTCAAGAATTGGCGACTGAGAGCAATAAGTTTTGCGGTGTAGGATGTAGAGGAAGAGAGGGCATTGATGTGCTTGGTCATGGTGAGGTTGGCATCAAGGTAGACACCTAGTGTTTTCACTTGTTTGAGTACTGATATGTTTGTGCCATCAATGTTGATGGATGAGTAATCAGGATGTAATGCTTCTATTTTGGATTGGGAGCCCACAATGAGAACCTCAGTCTTCTCATCATTGAGACAGAGGCTATTTAGAGCCATCCAATTTTGGATTATGGCATATATTTTGTTGATAGTGTCGGTGTCTTGAGTGTAGTCTCCCGATAAAGGGATGAGGATCTGGGTGTCATCTGCAAAGTTGGTGTAGATGACACCCATGTCGTCTAGCGCTGAGAAGAGGAGTTTAGTGTATGCATTGTATAATGTTGGTGAGAGACAGGAACCTTGGGGGACACCAATGGGTACTATGATGGGGTTGGCGGCTTGTTTACCTATGGCGACCCTGGAGGTGCGGTCAGCAAGAAAGGATTTGATCCAGGTAGTAGCTTCGGTGGAGAAGTTGAAGTCTTTCACTAGTGTGGCGCACAGTTTATTATGGTCTACTAAATCAAACGCTGCGGAGAGATCGAGTAGGAGGAGGATGCAGAGTTTCCCTGAGTCTCTGATGGTATCCATCTGGATTTTTAAGTCAAGGAGCGCCGTTTCTGTGCTATGGTTGGGGCGGAAGCCTGATTGCCTCGTGCCAAGGAGGTGGTTTTGTTCGAGGTGAGTTTGGACTTGGTTGTATGCTAATTTATCCAATATTTTGAGGAGAAATGGGACAGTTGTTATTGGCCTGTAATTAGTTTGGCTTTGGCATTATGGATGTGTCACAGCAGTATTTGTCTTTCAAGAGGGTTTCGGGAGTAGAGCTTTTGCGACATTCTCTCTTACAAGATCTTTTATGGATCAGGCATTTTTTTATCGTCTCGGGCTTGATGACTTTGCTTTTCTCAGGGGCTAACACCTCAGTAACTTCAGCAATGGCTGCCAAAAGATGAGCAACCAGAGTGCTAACAGTCCCAAATGAGTCAGGATGCAGAAGTGTGTGTTTGATCAGTTCAATAAATTTGTCTACCGACATATTCCTAACATATGAGATTTTTTAGTAGTTCTAAGCAATTTGTACAGACGAATAGGAGCCTCAGGGAGACAGATTGAGAAGCAGACAGTCAGGTGGTCGGACCAGGGGCAAGAGGAACAGACTGGATTAAAAACCTGCAATTTATGGGTAAGGACCCAGTTGATGACATGGCCTTCCTTGTGTGAGTGCTCTTCAATCCACTAAGAGAAATCAATGGCATCCAAGGCTCTAAGTAGAGATCTAGTAGGTTTGTGTTTTTCATCTTCTGCCCAGTAGTTAAAGTCACCAAGGATGACAATGGTGGATTTAGGATTGGTAAAGCTATTAACAAGGGCTAAAAATGCTTCTCAAATAAAGGCATGTCCTTTGAAGGTCTGTAAATAATCAAAATCACTGCTGTGGTGTTAGAGCTGGTTTTTAACTTAAGCAAGTTCTTGAGACTACATCGAAGTCAAAATATTTCCTTATAAAAAGTACTACACCTCCCCTTCTTTTATCAATGTGATCAGACCGTAGAATGTTAAATGTCTGACGGACAAAGGTGGATGCCGCCTTTCGTGGTGTCATTCAGCCATGTCTCTGTGATACCCATTATGGTGATGTCTAAACTATTGAGATAGTCTTCTACCTCATGTTTGATGAGGGAGCAAGTGTTCAGGAGGGCCATTTAAAGGTGGACCACGCTGTTGACGTAGGAGGACACTGAACAATGTGTCCCTATCCCCTGTGACACCGGTGGTTCGGGGGAGATGTGGGATAGGAACTCAGATGACTGGAGTTTACAAGTCAATGCAGATGCTGCCTGTATGTGTGGGCAAATAGTGGAATGGGAGTAATCAGTATTAATCAAATTGGTAATGCTTCACTTTTAAATACCAATCACTTGCCAACATAAAAAAGAAAAATCACAAATCAAAAGCCAAAGCCATAGAGTTTGCTAATGCTCATTTTTGTTATTATGTATCTTTCTTTTTCATGGGATATATATTTATATTTGAATTGTTCTTAACTGATCAGAAATATCACCTGTGACTGAGGCAGGTCGACTTTCTGCTTTGACCTTGAGGAAAACATGATGGTAACAAATAATAATTCAAAGAGCCAGCAGAGAAGCTCTTCTAAACAAATCAGGCAGGATCCTGATCAGCTTCAATGGTGTCTGGCTTTGCAGAAGAGACAGAGCAAAGCTTACAGTCTTTGAGTCAGATTATATTGTACAGCCTCTGTTCATAACTAAAGTTACATTACTACATGATTACTTAGGTTTAAGTTGCTCTCAACAGAATATGGAATAAAGACCATGGGCATTCTAACTGTGACCACACAAGAAAAGACCAGAAACATCCAGAAGGAACAAGCTGCAACGAGATACAGACGAAGAACCAGAAGAAGCCATGAACCCAATTCGAAACCTAGCAAATTAACTCAATGACAAAACAGACTCTACTGAACACACCTCATATCCTGAGAGAAACAAGGAAACCTGCCAACAAGACGACCATAAAACAAAACCAAGAACAAAACAAAGCACTGTTAACAAATAAACTGCAATCTAATTAATGCAAGATCAATATCCAAATATGTTCCAGAGATCTACGATCTACTCTATCATGGTGGAATAGACATCTCATTCGTCATAGAAACCTGGTTAGATAACATCTACAAAGTCACAATACACAGCTGTCTACCCAACAACTTCAAATGCACACAGGTAAACAGAAAAGGAAAAAGAGGAGGAATCACAATAGCCTACAAAGAACACCTGCAAATAAAAACAGAAAATCCGCTGAACATCAAAAATTGCGAACCCCTCGTCATTCACCTGACTGCAAACTCAAAAACTAGCCTAACATTCATACTCATCTATAGACCACAGACCTATGGAATCTGTCATCAAACATAAACACCTGATAATCCTTGGGCATGTCAATATATGATTTGAAGAAGATAATGCAAACATCACTAATCAAGCAACTAAAGACAATTAAACTATGCCAGATGGTAAAAGGAGCCACACACACAGCAGGATACGCTCTTGATGCAATCTTCGCCAACAAAAAACTGCGCCACCAATACAACTGCAATGGAGCGTCCGCCTCATTATACCATTCATAAATCCAACTACCAGCCAAAGCACCCACTTAACCCAAAAAGCTCCCTGCGATCTGGAAAATAAACTGGAATACCATCAAAAGAAGTAACTTAAAAGAACAACAGGAATCCTCTAAACCATCGACTGCACACCTGGACGGAACCGACCTAGACAAAAAAGCAGACCTAATCCAGAAATGGATTTCTGAAACAACAGACAACATCTCCCCGGAAAAACCCTTCACCCCTTCACCCCTTCACAAAAGAAAGCAGTGGCAAGATGGCTTACACCCGACCTCAATACAATGAAAAAAAAAAGACACAAACTAGAATGAAGGAAAAACTACAACCAGGCAAAAAGAATAAACTATCAAAAACAAATTAGAGGATACAAAAATGAAATTCTCCAATCGAAAAAGAAATACTACGACAGCTAAATTACAGAAACTGCCATCACCCAAAAAGAACTGTTCAGCATCATAAATGAGATGCGACACCTACCTGGATGCAAGAACACACTGGTACACACAAATACAATGCAACGACCTTGTAGACCACTCAAAAAATAAAATCACTGACATACATCGGATCATACAAAGCAGACCAAGCAACCAGACCATGCACCATGCCCCACCTACCCTGGAACCACAGAACAAGCTGCAAAGCTTCACCCAAATAGCAGTAGAGAGATTGATCAAACTGGTGAAACAGCATTAAAGCAGGCTCCCCTGCCTTCCAGGCATCTATAAATCAATCTCTACGCAAGGCAGGTCACTGGAATGCTACAGAAACCTCTTCAACAAGGAGAGTATTGCAGCCTTTCAAAACGGCATAACTCAAACCACTCTTCAAGGATACTATGGGAAATGTGGAAGGCCTCTCCAACTACAGACATTGGTGCAGTAAAGAAAAAGTTCACACACGCACACACACCTGTGACTCCCCGGGCCACCTTTGAGGTGTTCTACCTCAATTCCTAACTAAACAATTTCTTGTTTCTCCTTCATTACTAATGAGGAAAGTTCCCTTCTATTGGCCCGTGTCCATCCTACCTCTTTGCCGTCTGATCCTATACCTTCAGTACTTATTCCTAAAGTCTATCCCTCCCTTGTTTCTTATCTTACTTCTTTCTTTAATATCTGTCTACAATTCTCACCTTTCCCAACTTTATATAAACATGCCTCAGTCATTCCCGTCTTGAAGAAACCTTCAGCTGACCCTTCTTTGACCCTTCTTTGACCGCTAATTTTCATCCAATTTCTTTTCTGCCTTATCTTTCTAAAATACTTGAGTGTATTGTTAATTCTCAAGTCTCTACTTTTGTTTCTGATAATGCTATTCTTTCACGTTTTCAGTCTGGTTTTTGCCCTTTACCCTCTACTGGAACTGCTCTTCTTTCCGTTCTTGACTCTTATCTGCTTGTTATTCTTCTCGATTTATCCGCCGCTTTCGAAACTGTAGATCACTCTTCTCCTAGCTTCCATTTCCTCCTTTGGCTTTACTGGATCGGTTCTTTCCTGGTTCATATGATACCTGTCCCAAAGGACATTCTCAGTCTCTTGGTCTGGGTCTTCTTCTGATACGCTGCAACTCATTCAGAGTGTCTCTCAAGGCTCAGTCTTTTCTCTCTCTATACTTCCCCCTTTGGCTGAAGTTATTTCCTCTTTGGACTTTCACATCACTTTTACGCTGATGACACTCTCTTTCTTTCGATTCACTTTCCAATGATATTCACACTCACCTCTCCACAGTTATTCAGGCCATCCAATCCTGGATGTCGGCTCATTTTCTGGCACTTAACACAGCTAAAACTGACATACTTTTCTTCCCAGCAAATACTATTCCCTCCCCTCTCCCTCCTTCCTTTGTTTCTTCTCCTCCTTCCCAATGATCTATTTCTCTTACGGCCGTAATCTAGGGCTCTACTTCAATACGGAACTGTCCTTTAAGCATCACATTTCATTATCTGCATGTGCTTGTCGCTTTCATCTCTACAATATCCGGAAAGCTCATATATTTCTAACTCTTGATTCTACTAAGTTTTTGTTATTTTCATTAATCTTTTCTCATCTCTTGTACTGTTCTTCTGCCCTTTTTGGTCTTCCTCTTATCTGTCTGGCACCTTTAAAATCTATTTTTAATGCTTCTAATCATTTACTTTTTCTTCTTGCTCCAAGTAACTATTTCTTCACCACTTTCTACTCCTGGCTGGATTTTCTTCCAGTCCAGTCTTACATTTAATTTCTTATGCCTATTTTTTAAATCTCTCTATGGTCTTGTGCCTGACTACCTCTCTTCTTTGGTCTCATTCTATTTCCCTACTCGTACACTTTGTCCTCAATTTCGACTTGTCACCCCTCATCCCGCTTGCACGCAATCACATTTCCACTTTCCCTTTGCTCTAATACAGTAGTTACTATGTTCCGTAATTACTTCACTCTGGTTAATATGCTTGCTAAAATGTTATCTCTGATTTTATGTACAACGTGATTCTATATAAAGCGCTTTGGTGTAAAGCACTTTATAAAATTCAAAGAAAACAAAATAAAAAATAAAATAAATGAACAGAGATATGAGTTGTAAGTACTTCCCTCAAGAATTATGCAGAATTAGTTGTTTCAAGTATTGCGTGTGCAAACACATAGATTTCAAGATTGTGAAAGACCATTATGAAAGTCATTGTTACAATTATCTACGGAAGGTCCCAGAATATGAAACAACTTTGAACATAGAGAAGTAAAGAGAAAGCCTTATAGTGTCAATTTTGAACTGTTGTCATGGACACACAAATGACTAGTGCTAATGTTATTCAGTGATGTATCTCAGCTATTCTTGTTACACTGGTATATTATTTCCTCAGTCTCTAAAAGAAAGTCAAAATACACTGATCTATGTATTTATAATATGATCACTGCTCCTCATCACATCACACAGCTTGACCTGGAGAAAAGCAAATGTCAAGATTGTGCTGGGCTCTGATAATCCTGCAGGACTTCTAATATGAACATCATACTCGAATCTCGCTCCGCTTGTGGCCTGTCCTAAGTTGCTAAAGTAAGCGGTTCGGTAAAATTCAAAGAGTTCCAGAATAATGTTTCAAGGACTGATGGAGCGAATGCATAATATGCTACTTCATGCAAAGTGACACACCCTTTGCAAAGAAAAGTGAGCCATAGACAAATGGTAGGAGAATTATACGTACTTATATATATATAAGCTGAAGTATTTCTGTAGAGATCTATATATTCTCTCTCTCTCTCTGTCTGACTCTATTTCTGTATTTCTCTGTATATTTGTTTATTTATTAAGTGACAAAGCCCTTGGGCATCCAGACGCTACACTGAAACGTAGACAACATAAAACTATGAGATGGAAGAGACAATGGGGAATCCTACCCAGTCAAACAATCTAGCTTTCAAGCTTTTCCTTTCACAAATTCTCAGGTAACTCATTCCAGGCTTGAGCAATAAGATAGGAAAGTAGTGCCCATTTTCCGTGCTTCTCTTGAAGCAGGGGATAATGAGACATGTGCATCCGAAGGCCGGAGATTTCAAACTTGTTTATGGACTTCAAATTTCTCCTTCAGATAGGACGGTGTAGTTCCAAACATGCATTAGTAACCCAACTTAAGTTTTTCTTAAACTGGACCCTGGCAGTAAAAGGAAGCCAGTGTAGTTCTCTGCGAGCCCGGTCTCCAAGCAATGTTACAGACTGCTTGCACTGCACTGCACTGCATCATTGTGGATCTTTTGTAGCTTCCCCAGGAATTCCTTACTTGCCCCTCTTAGCAACGAGTTGCAATAGTGAAGTCACTCGAACTAGCTTCTCACTGTTTTTCTGAGTTACCAGGGGGCAAATCTGTCTCAGGACCAACAAATAATAATTAGAATTTTTAACCACATGGTTTACATGGGCATCCACATTAAGTGATGCCTTCATAATACTACCTATGGTTTTAACTTCATCAACCACAGGAATGCAACCTCCATGGATAGCTGGAAATCATCAGCGTAATGAGTGAAGAAAACCCCCAGTTTTTCTATTTCAACCCATATCTGTATGATGTAAATGTTGAAGAGATGGGGACAAACAAAAAATAGGAGCAAGGTTGGATGAGGTGTCTCCCCAACAGATTCTACAGTTACAACCACATAGAAAAAATTCCATCGATATTGTGGCTTTCTCTGAAAAAGGCCTATATGAGTCAGTATTCAGCAGCCGTTTATGATCAAGGAGGTGCGAAGTTGCCGATAAATCTAAAAGAATCAGCAGTCCTTCACCACTCCTTTCTAAGGCGGTGAGCATGTGAGTACAAAGATCAAGGAAGGCACTCAGTTCCATGAGCACTACGAAAGCCAGATTGCTTCTTGTGGAGAAGGCCCATAGCCTCCAAGTGATATTGCATCTGGTTGTAGCCGTTTTATGAGTTATTTTCAGGAGGAGTTGAGTGTTAGTAACTTGCGTGAGGTTTGAATATTCCTTGGGATCCAAACCTGTTTTTTTTAATAGCGGGGTCACCACTACATTCTTGATGGCCACAGGGACAGAACCTTGCACACAAGAGGCATTAATAAATCTTTTAAAGAAAGGCGCAAACATTTCCCTATTATCAATAATACTTTTTGAAGGAAGAAGGGCTCTAGGACAGCTGGTCGGATGTACATCTCTCAGGAAATCAACTACATCACTGTTTGACACAGCATTGAAGTTAAAAGAGACATGGGAGTCACAACCTTGTTGCTGTCCTACAGGGCCAGGAGATTTCTAGCAGAAGTTGCCGATCCAAGTCTTTGCAGATTCCAGCACGTGCCAGAGTGGTTTTGTCTGCAAAGGCTTTCTGTACATGGATGCAGTCATCTCTATCCGGATTGATACAGTGACCGTTAGGCTTTTCCCAGGCTTTAAACAGTTTAAATAGTTCTTTAGTTTAATTTCCTGCTTTAATTATTTGTTCATTATAGTGACTTTGTTTCACCTCCAGAATCTTAAATTTGTATTTCTTCTCAGTAAGTTTCAAGGCTTCTTTATTTGCCTGTGTTTTCTCTTTAAGCCTATTGCGTTCAACCTGTCTTTTCCTCCATTTAAACAGGGTTAGGTCACAGGTAAACCAACTCTGGTGATTAAGACAATCTCTAACTGTTATGAGTTTCAACGGTGCAGTTCTATTCAAGAGTAAATCCAAATGATTATTATAGCTCTTCTTCACTAGATGGTCGGGGGAGATCTGCTTAGTCGTTTGGGACATAAGTTCCCTCAGACAACCAGCTAGTTCCGAAGTTATAATTTTTTGAAAGGTTCTACCACGAACCTTGCAGCAGAGCTCGTGTTTGCGCTGATAAGGTTGAGGAAGCTCCACGTTACTTGTGATAAATGATATGACCAAATACATGCTGCCATGATCACATCAACCACCTTAATATTTCTACTGGAGAGCCAGTCTAAAGTGTGGCCCTTTATATGAGATGGGTCTGAGTTTTGGACACAGATGTCCATATTTTGTAGTGAGAGTTATAAGTCCAAGGCTGCCTTATCTCTAGGGTCTCCATCCCAGCAATTGAGATCAGCCAGAAATATTGTGGAGTAGTTTGGTTTCTCTAGAGGGGATAGCAGAAGGACGATGTGTTCACTGAAGAAGGGCATCTCTATGGGAGGCATGTAGGTCAGGATGAAATGGATGCTATTATTGTGATTCAGGGTGTCCTTTGTATGTAAAGTTTCACACCCCACTATCTCCTGCAAATAATAGCAACACCACCCTCAAGGCCCTCAGACCGATTTTTTCCAAAGAAGACATGATCCGGAGCGGTTTCTTGCTCTATCATTGGCCCATGCGAGTCCGGTAACCATGTCTCCGTGAGACCCATAATGTCCACTTGGTTTTCCACAATATAATTGTGGACGTCGACGGCATGTTTAGACAGGGACCTGGTATTAAGGAGGGCAAGCTTTAACATCATACCTCTATGTCAATGTCTCTTTCTCTGTGGCCAAGTGTCACATTTGCAGGTTCATGTTTGTTAGAGCCCTCCCAGCCTTTGCAGACAGCATCATAACCAGAGAAAAAAGACATAGCTATGTTTAAGCTGTGGTGGGTGCTGCTTTTTATGGTTAAAAGTAGAAGTAGAACAATAATTAAAGAGGGGTCCCCAGGGTAGGGATTGGCCAGGTATTTGGACACATACAATGTTAGCATGTGTCCCGCAGGAATGTTGCCAATCACACTAAGGGCACATTATCTCTATGGGGAGATGGAGGGATGGGGTTATGCTCTACAGAAGGTGCTGGGATTCCGACAGTCCTTGTAAGAACCCAGAGGAGCAGGCAGCAGGGTCTACAACTGCATGTGTTAATTTCTATTTTGTGTCCATTATTATTGTTTTCGATTAATGTAACAAATGTGTAGACTCAGTAGCACAATCGAACAATCATTGCCCAGCATGTAAAAGTTAACATTGACTTGGTGCTCATAGAGGACAAAGATTGTCGATTTAGTCTAAGCATGACCCTTTCCAAGAAGGAAAGAAGCAATTAAAAAGGAAATCCTACTGACATTGTAGACTGATTCTTTTTTAATATATATTGTAGTCATAATAAGAATGTTACATTTGTCTTGCTGAGTTAAGCACATTATCAAATACATTTTTTCTGGTAGAAAGTTATAATTTCAAGATGGACAGTCTTGTACACTCCTATGGAACTATTTTGAAATCATTTTAGTCTAGTTTTCAGAGATAATGTTTCCTCTTGCCACAATCGGGAGTCTCAGAGAATTTTAGAAGATGAGGTGCTGAGCGGGGTTCCTGCGTCTCATAGAAAGAATGGCACTGCTCATGCCCATTCCCTGGTGTACAGACATCCTTGGAGAATTATACATATAGTAGAATACTCCACGATGAGCAGACAGAGGTGACATTTCTCAATGAAGAACACTTTTCAGGATTTTGATAGATCCGTACCTACATGGACTTTAATTTCTAAATCCTTCCATTTAGTCATCCCTAAAATATACTTAGGGTAGTGATGAAACGTAAGCCACACACACTAATGATGAATTATGAGATTGTTTTTATCGTTGAAAATCCCACACAATGTGGGTAAGCAATCCCTGAGCTACACCATCCTCCTCACTTACAAGATGTGGCTAAGCAAGCCGCCAGCTACACCGTCCTCCACACTCACAAGATGTGGCTAAGCAAGCCCCCAGCTGCACCGTCCTCCTCACTTACAATATGTGGCTAAGCAAGCCCCCAGCTACACCGTCCACCTCACTCACAAGATGTGGCTAAGCAAGCCCCCAGCTGCACCGCCCTCCTCACTTACAAGATGTGGCTAAGCAAGCCCCCAGCTACACCATCCTTCTCAATCACAAGATGTGGGTAAGCAAGCCCCCAGCTACAACATCCTCCTCCCTCACAAGGTGTGTGCAAGCAAGCCCCTAGCTATACCGTCCTCCTCAATCACAAGATGTGGCTAAGCAAGCCCCCAGCTACACCGTTCTCCTCACTCACAACATGTGAGTAAGCAAGCACCCAGCTACACCATCCTCCTCACTCAAAAGGTGTGGGCAAGCAATCTCCCTGCTACACCGTCCTCCACACTCACAAGATGTGGCTAAGCAAGCCCCTAGCTATACCATCCTCCTCAATCACAAGATGTGGGTAAGCAAGCCCCCAGCTACACCATCCTCCTCCCTCACAAGGTGTGCGCAAGCAAGCCCCTAGTTATACTGTCCTCCTCAATCACAAGATGTGGCTAAGCAAGCCCCCAGCTACACCGTTCTCCTCACTCACAACATGTGAGTAAGCAAGCACCCAGCTACACCATCCTCCTCACTCAGAAGGTTTGGGCAAGCAATCTCCCAGCTACACCGCCCTCCTCACTCACAACATGTGGGTAAGCAAGCCCCCAGCTACACCGTCTTCCTCACTCACAAGATATGGGTAAGCAAGCCCCTAGTTACTCCGTCCTCCTCACTCACAAGATGTGAGTAAGCAAGCCCCCAGCTACACCGTCCTCCTCACTCACAAGGTGTGGGTAAGCAAGCTCCCAGCTACACAGCCCTCCTCACTCACAAGATGTGGCTAAGCAAGCCCCCAGCTACACCGTTCTCCTCACTCACAACATGTGAGTAAGCAAGCACCCAGCTACACCATCCTCCTCACTCAAAAGGTGTGGGCAAGCAATCTCCCAGCTACACCGTCCTCCACACTCACAAGATGTGGCTAAGCAAGCCCCTAGCTATACCATCCTCCTCAATCACAAGATGTGGGTAAGCAAGCCCCCAGCTATACCATCCTCCTCCCTCACAAGGTGTGTGCAAGCAAGCCCCTAGCTATACTGTCCTCCTCAATCACAAGATGTGGCTAAGCAAGCCCCTAGCTACACCGTCCTCCTCACTCACAAGGTGTGGGTAAGCAAGCTCCCAGCTACACAGCCCTCCTCACTCACAAGTTGTGGGTAAGCAAGCCCCCAGCTACACCGTCCTCCTCAGTCACAAGATGTGGGTAAGCAAGCCCCCAGCTACACCATCCTCCTCACTCACAAGATGCGGGTAAGCAAGCCCCCAGCTACAGCATCCTCCTCTCTCACAAGATGTGGCTAAGCAAGCCCCCAGCTACAGCGTCCTCCTCACTCCCAAGATGTGGATAAGCAAGCCCCTAGCTACACCGTCCTCCTCACTCACAAGATGTGAGTAAGCAAGCCCCCAGCTACACCGTCCTCCTCACTCACAAGGTGTGGGTAAGCAAGCTCCCAGCTACACAGCCCTCCTCACTCACAAGATGTGGCTAAGCAAGCCCCCAGCTACACCGTTCTCCTCACTCACAACATGTGAGTAAGCAAGCACCCAGCTACACCATCCTCCTCACTCAAAAGGTGTGGGCAAGCAATCTCCCAGCTACACCGTCCTCCACACTCACAAGATGTGGCTAAGCAAGCCCCTAGCTATACCATCCTCCTCAATCACAAGATGTGGGTAAGCAAGCCCCCAGCTATACCATCCTCCTCCCTCACAAGGTGTGTGCAAGCAAGCCCCTAGCTATACTGTCCTCCTCAATCACAAGATGTGGCTAAGCAAGCCCCTAGCTACACCGTCCTCCTCACTCACAAGGTGTGGGTAAGCAAGCTCCCAGCTACACAGCCCTCCTCACTCACAAGTTGTGGGTAAGCAAGCCCCCAGCTACACCGTCCTCCTCAGTCACAAGATGTGGGTAAGCAAGCCCCCAGCTACACCATCCTCCTCACTCACAAGATGCGGGTAAGCAAGCCCCCAGCTACAGCATCCTCCTCTCTCACAAGATGTGGCTAAGCAAGCCCCCAGCCACAGCGTCCTCCTCACTCCCAAGATGTGGATAAGCAAGCCCCTAGCTACACCGTCCTCCTCACTCACAAGATGTGGGTAAACAAGCCCCTAGTTACGCTGTCCTCCTCACTCACAAGATGTGGGTAAGCAAGCTCCTAGTTACACTGTCCTTCTCACTCACAAGGTGTGGGCAAGCAAGCGCCTAGCTACACCATCCTCCCCACTCACAAAATGTGGGTAAGCAAGCCCCCAGCTACAGCGTCCTCCTCACTCCTAAGATGTGGATAAGCAAGCCCCTAGCTACACTGTCCTCCTCACTCACAAGATGTGGGTAAACAAGCCCCTAGTTACGCTGTCCTCCTCACTCACAAGATGTGGGTAAGCAAGCTCCTAGTTACACTGTCCTTCTCACTCACAAGGTGTGGGCAAGCAAGCGCCTAGCTACACCATCCTCCTCACTCACAAAATGTGGGTAAGCAAGCCCCCAGCTACACCGTCCACCTCACTCACAAGATGTGGGTAGGCAAGCCCCTAGCTACACCCTCTTCCTTACTCACAAGATGTGGAGAAGCAAGCCCCTAGCTACACCGTCCTCCTCACTCACAAGGTGTGGGCAATCAAGCCCCTAGCTACACTGTTCTCACTCACAAGATGTGAGTAAGCAGGCCCCCACGCTACACCACCCTCCTCACTCACAAGATGTGGGTAAGCAAGTCCATAGCTACACTGTTCCCCTCACTCACAAGGTGTCCTCCCCACTCACAAGGTGTGGGTAAGCAAGCCCCTAGCTACTCCGTCCTCCACACTCACAAGATGTGGGTAAGCAAGCCCCCAGCTACTCCGTCCTCCTCACTCACAAGGTGTGGGCAAGCAAGACCCCAGCTACACCACCCTCCTCACTCACAAGTTGTGGGTAAGCAAGCCCCTAGCTACAACGTCCTCCCCACTCACAAGGTGTCCTCCCCACTCACAAGGAGTGGGTAAGCAAGCCCCTAGCTACACTATCCTCCACACTCACAAGATGTGGGTAAGCAAGACCCTAGCTACACCACCCTCCTCACTCACAAGATGTGGGTAAACAAGCCTCCAGCTACAATGTCATCCTCACTCACAAGATGTGGGTAAGCAAGCCCCCAGCTACACCGTCCTCCTCAACATCAAGATGTGGGTAAGTAAGCCCCCAGCTACACCATCCTCCTATCTCACAAGCTGCGGGTAAGCAAGCCCCCAGCTACACCATCCTCCTCCCTCACAAGGTGTGCGCAAGCAAGCCCCTAGTTATACTGTCCTCCTCAATCACAAGATGTGGCTAAGCAAGCCCCCAGCTACACCGTTCTCCTCACTCACAACATGTGAGTAAGCAAGCACCCAGCTACACCATCCTCCTCACTCAAAAGGTTTGGGCAAGCAATCTCCCAGCTACACCGCCCTCCTCACTCACAACATGTGGGTAAGCAAGCCCCCAGCTACACCGTCTTCCTCACTCACAAGATATGGGTAAGCAAGCCCCTAGTTACTCCGTCCTCCTCACTCACAAGATGTGAGTAAGCAAGCCCCCAGCTACACCGTCCTCCTCACTCACAAGGTGTGGGTAAGCAAGCTCCCAGCTACACAGCCCTCCTCACTCACAAGATGTGGCTAAGCAAGCCCCCAGCTACACCGTTCTCCTCACTCACAACATGTGAGTAAGCAAGCACCCAGCTACACCATCCTCCTCACTCAAAAGGTGTGGGCAAGCAATCTCCCAGCTACACCGTCCTCCACACTCACAAGATGTGGCTAAGCAAGCCCCTAGCTATACCATCCTCCTCAATCACAAGATGTGGGTAAGCAAGCCCCCAGCTATACCATCCTCCTCCCTCACAAGGTGTGTGCAAGCAAGCCCCTAGCTATACTGTCCTCCTCAATCACAAGATGTGGCTAAGCAAGCCCCTAGCTACACCGTCCTCCTCACTCACAAGGTGTGGGTAAGCAAGCTCCCAGCTACACAGCCCTCCTCACTCACAAGTTGTGGGTAAGCAAGCCCCCAGCTACACCGTCCTCCTCAGTCACAAGATGTGGGTAAGCAAGCCCCCAGCTACACCATCCTCCTCACTCACAAGATGCGGGTAAGCAAGCCCCCAGCTACAGCATCCTCCTCTCTCACAAGATGTGGCTAAGCAAGCCCCCAGCTACAGCGTCCTCCTCACTCCCAAGATGTGGATAAGCAAGCCCCTAGCTACACCGTCCTCCTCACTCACAAGATGTGGGTAAACAAGCCCCTAGTTACGCTGTCCTCCTCACTCACAAGATGTGGGTAAGCAAGCTCCTAGTTACACTGTCCTCACTCACAAGGTGTGGGCAAGCAAGCGCCTAGCTACACCATCCTCCCCACTCACAAAATGTGGGTAAGCAAGCCCCCAGCTACAGCGTCCTCCTCACTCCTAAGATGTGGATAAGCAAGCCCCTAGCTACACTGTCCTCCTCACTCACAAGATGTGGGTAAACAAGCCCCTAGTTACGCTGTCCTCCTCACTCACAAGATGTGGGTAAGCAAGCTCCTAGTTACACTGTCCTTCTCACTCACAAGGTGTGGGCAAGCAAGCGCCTAGCTACACCATCCTCCTCACTCACAAAATGTGGGTAAGCAAGCCCCCAGCTACACCGTCCACCTCACTCACAAGATGTGGGTAGGCAAGCCCCTAGCTACACCCTCTTCCTTACTCACAAGATGTGGAGAAGCAAGCCCCTAGCTACACCGTCCTCCTCACTCACAAGGTGTGGGCAATCAAGCCCCTAGCTACACTGTTCTCACTCACAAGATGTGAGTAAGCAGGCCCCCACGCTACACCACCCTCCTCACTCACAAGATGTGGGTAAGCAAGTCCATAGCTACACTGTTCCCCTCACTCACAAGGTGTCCTCCCCACTCACAAGGTGTGGGTAAGCAAGCCCCTAGCTACTCCGTCCTCCACACTCACAAGATGTGGGTAAGCAAGCCCCCAGCTACTCCGTCCTCCTCACTCACAAGGTGTGGGCAAGCAAGACCCCAGCTACACCACCCTCCTCACTCACAAGTTGTGGGTAAGCAAGCCCCTAGCTACAACGTCCTCCCCACTCACAAGGTGTCCTCCCCACTCACAAGGAGTGGGTAAGCAAGCCCCTAGCTACACCATCCTCCTCACTCAAAAGGTTTGGGCAAGCAATCTCCCAGCTACACCGCCCTCCTCACTCACAACATGTGGGTAAGCAAGCCCCCAGCTACACCGTCTTCCTCACTCACAAGATATGGGTAAGCAAGCCCCTAGTTACTCCGTCCTCCTCACTCACAAGATGTGAGTAAGCAAGCCCCCAGCTACACCGTCCTCCTCACTCACAAGGTGTGGGTAAGCAAGCTCCCAGCTACACAGCCCTCCTCACTCACAAGATGTGGCTAAGCAAGCCCCCAGCTACACCGTTCTCCTCACTCACAACATGTGAGTAAGCAAGCACCCAGCTACACCATCCTCCTCACTCAAAAGGTGTGGGCAAGCAATCTCCCAGCTACACCGTCCTCCACACTCACAAGATGTGGCTAAGCAAGCCCCTAGCTATACCATCCTCCTCAATCACAAGATGTGGGTAAGCAAGCCCCCAGCTATACCATCCTCCTCCCTCACAAGGTGTGTGCAAGCAAGCCCCTAGCTATACTGTCCTCCTCAATCACAAGATGTGGCTAAGCAAGCCCCTAGCTACACCGTCCTCCTCACTCACAAGGTGTGGGTAAGCAAGCTCCCAGCTACACAGCCCTCCTCACTCACAAGTTGTGGGTAAGCAAGCCCCCAGCTACACCGTCCTCCTCAGTCACAAGATGTGGGTAAGCAAGCCCCCAGCTACACCATCCTCCTCACTCACAAGATGCGGGTAAGCAAGCCCCCAGCTACAGCATCCTCCTCTCTCACAAGATGTGGCTAAGCAAGCCCCCAGCTACAGCGTCCTCCTCACTCCCAAGATGTGGATAAGCAAGCCCCTAGCTACACCGTCCTCCTCACTCACAAGATGTGAGTAAGCAAGCCCCCAGCTACACCGTCCTCCTCACTCACAAGGTGTGGGTAAGCAAGCTCCCAGCTACACAGCCCTCCTCACTCACAAGATGTGGCTAAGCAAGCCCCCAGCTACACCGTTCTCCTCACTCACAACATGTGAGTAAGCAAGCACCCAGCTACACCATCCTCCTCACTCAAAAGGTGTGGGCAAGCAATCTCCCAGCTACACCGTCCTCCACACTCACAAGATGTGGCTAAGCAAGCCCCTAGCTATACCATCCTCCTCAATCACAAGATGTGGGTAAGCAAGCCCCCAGCTATACCATCCTCCTCCCTCACAAGGTGTGTGCAAGCAAGCCCCTAGCTATACTGTCCTCCTCAATCACAAGATGTGGCTAAGCAAGCCCCTAGCTACACCGTCCTCCTCACTCACAAGGTGTGGGTAAGCAAGCTCCCAGCTACACAGCCCTCCTCACTCACAAGTTGTGGGTAAGCAAGCCCCCAGCTACACCGTCCTCCTCAGTCACAAGATGTGGGTAAGCAAGCCCCCAGCTACACCATCCTCCTCACTCACAAGATGCGGGTAAGCAAGCCCCCAGCTACAGCATCCTCCTCTCTCACAAGATGTGGCTAAGCAAGCCCCCAGCTACAGCGTCCTCCTCACTCCCAAGATGTGGATAAGCAAGCCCCTAGCTACACCGTCCTCCTCACTCACAAGATGTGGGTAAACAAGCCCCTAGTTACGCTGTCCTCCTCACTCACAAGATGTGGGTAAGCAAGCTCCTAGTTACACTGTCCTTCTCACTCACAAGGTGTGGGCAAGCAAGCGCCTAGCTACACCATCCTCCCCACTCACAAAATGTGGGTAAGCAAGCCCCCAGCTACAGCGTCCTCCTCACTCCTAAGATGTGGATAAGCAAGCCCCTAGCTACACTGTCCTCCTCACTCACAAGATGTGGGTAAACAAGCCCCTAGTTACGCTGTCCTCCTCACTCACAAGATGTGGGTAAGCAAGCTCCTAGTTACACTGTCCTTCTCACTCACAAGGTGTGGGCAAGCAAGCGCCTAGCTACACCATCCTCCTCACTCACAAAATGTGGGTAAGCAAGCCCCCAGCTACACCGTCCACCTCACTCACAAGATGTGGGTAGGCAAGCCCCTAGCTACACCCTCTTCCTTACTCACAAGATGTGGAGAAGCAAGCCCCTAGCTACACCGTCCTCCTCACTCACAAGGTGTGGGCAATCAAGCCCCTAGCTACACTGTTCTCACTCACAAGATGTGAGTAAGCAGGCCCCCACGCTACACCACCCTCCTCACTCACAAGATGTGGGTAAGCAAGTCCATAGCTACACTGTTCCCCTCACTCACAAGGTGTCCTCCCCACTCACAAGGTGTGGGTAAGCAAGCCCCTAGCTACTCCGTCCTCCACACTCACAAGATGTGGGTAAGCAAGCCCCCAGCTACTCCGTCCTCCTCACTCACAAGGTGTGGGCAAGCAAGACCCCAGCTACACCACCCTCCTCACTCACAAGTTGTGGGTAAGCAAGCCCCTAGCTACAACGTCCTCCCCACTCACAAGGTGTCCTCCCCACTCACAAGGAGTGGGTAAGCAAGCCCCTAGCTACACCATCCTCCACACTCACAAGATGTGGGTAAGCAAGACCCTAGCTACACCACCCTCCTCACTCACAAGATGTGGGTAAACAAGCCTCCAGCTACAATGTCATCCTCACTCACAAGATGTGGGTAAGCAAGCCCCCAGCTACACCGTCCTCCTCAACATCAAGATGTGGGTAAGTAAGCCCCCAGCTACACCATCCTCCTATCTCACAAGCTGCGGGTAAGCAAGCCCCCAGCTACACCATCCTCCTCCCTCACAAGATGTGGGTAAGCAAGCCCCTAGCTACACCATCCTCCCCACTCACAAGGTGTCCTCCCCACTCACAAGGTGTGGGTAAGCAAGCCCCTAGCTACACCATCCTCCACATTCACAAGATGTGGGCAAGCAAGCCCCCAGCTGATCCGTCCTCCTCACTCACAAGGTGTGGACAAGCAAGACCCCAGATACACCACCCTCCTCACTCACAAGATGTGGGTAAGCAAGCCTCCAGCTACAATGTCATCCTCACTCACAAGATGTGGGTAAGCAAGCCCCCAGCTAAACCGTCCTCCTCACCAACAAGATGTGGGTAAGCAAGCCCCCAGCTACACCATCCTCCTATCTCACAAGCTGCGGGTAAGCAAGCCCCCAGCTACACCATCCTCCTCCCTCACAAGATGTGGGTAAGCAAGCCCCTAGCTACACCGTCCTCCTTCATCAATGTCCAACTGATCCTCCCACAACATTCTCTTGAACCATATACATGTTTTGCTGCAGATTATCCACAGCACTGAATTGAATCCATAAATACCCTTTATGATCCAGTAGCACATAAAAGGAAGTTTAAATATTGAGCAGAAAAATGTAGGTTTGTCAGTTTGACTTGTATGTTTAGTAGACAAAAGCATTAGATGTATGGGTACTCAGCAAAATCACCCTAAGGGCAAGTTGATTTAACCTATAAGAAGCAGGCCTCAAGTTGAGGGTACACGCCGGGGGATGGAGTCCACCCACTTTATTCAGAGGGCGGACTCAGCCCCCCCCAGCTAAAAGAGAAAAATTGAATATCCTCTTTGAATTTATGAATTAAAGCTAACCTCTGGGAACAAACCTCAGTCGTCAGATTTGTAGGCCGGACACTTCACCACTGCACTATATAACCTGATAAAAAATAACACACAACTTATGGTGAAATATGCTGTTTCGGTACTGCAAGTCCCAGGGAAAACATTTGTATTGGTTCTTGTAGTTTAAAACATGCACTCCTTTTAACGTTTTCAAAAACATTATGAGAAGAAAATATCCCGTCTTAGTTTTGTGTGTGTGTTGATTTCATGAGAGGCAAATGCCATTTGTCCTGTTCAATTTGGGTGGTTATGCAAAGCCAATTCAATGAAATGTGCTTATTTCACCTTGATACGCTAATTTCTGGCAACGTCACATCCCATTGCGTTTGTTGATGAGTCCCCCCACTTCAATTTTTAGGACTTGACCCCTGATAAGAAGAGAAATGAATCTGCATCACCTGATGTTAATTATGGATTGTCCTGTTGGTAGAAAGGGCACAGAGAAGTTTGCTTGGGTTATCATTCCCTATATCAGAGGTCAAAGTGGGCAGGAGAGGTCGAGAGTGGAGCTCCCATACTTTTTATTTTTCAGTTTCACTGTTCCTATACTTATATTTTAAAAAGAGACCGTTCTGGAATGGTTTAGTTTCAAAATAAAAGTGTAGGAAAAAGTTGAAGCTTGCACTTCATTGCACATTCCCATAAACTGCAGGTGTGTTTGTTTGGGGGTTTGGATTGTGTGTGGGAGGGGGCGCAGGGATGGGGTTTGTGGCAAGCGGGGCAGACCAACAGGTAACATAGTCCCATTACTTCTTTTCGTACACTTCAACCAATGCCCTATATGCTATTCTCAATTATTTGGTTAACTGTCTTATATTGCTTTCGTCAGGGCTCAAGTCGAGGGTACACGTCGGTGGACGGGTGGACTACGTCCACCCCCAGCTAAAATGAGAAACATTGAATGTCCTCCTGGAGCTTAAGCCGACCTCAGGCATCGAACCACAGTCGTCCAGTTTGCAGGGCGGACCCTTCACCACTGCACTATATAACCTGATGAAAAATAACAAACAACTAAGGGTGAAATGTCTCATTTCGGTACTGCAAGCATGAGGGAAAACATTTGTATTGGTTCTTGGAGTTTAAAACATGTACACCTTTTAAAGTTTTTCAAAAACACTATTAGAAGAAAATATCCTCTCTTGGTTTTGTGTGTGTTGATTTTATGAAAGGCAAATGCCATTCTTCCTGTGCAATTTGGGTGGTTATGCAAAGCCAATTTAATGAAATGTGCAATTTTCACCTTGATAAGCTAATTTCTGTCAACGTCACATCCCATTACGTTTGTTGATGAGTCACCACACTTTAATTTTTAGGACTTGCCTGTGGTTTTCGTTATACTAAATGTATACAAAATTGCATTGTTAGACTCCTAAACTATAGTCTTTCTAATGTTCTAATCCTAGTTGCCTTAGGGATGTTGGCCAGAATATTGGCAACGAAGCTGCATACTCATAGAAGAGAACAATGGAAAAGCCCAACTACATTATTACCCCAAATATCAATGCTAATAGGTTGCATTAATGTTCCGAACTATTCCATGGAACAATATTTTCTTCCGTTCTGTTCAACACGCACTTGGATGAACTTTGAGGCGTTGTAGAAATCGAGAGTAGAGGTTGAACTGAAACAATGTTTGCAAATGGACAAATGGAGAATCCACTTCATGCAGTTGACAGGTGGGTCCAATCAAGAGGGTCTATTTTTATAATAACATTTGCAACTGGCACAACATGAACAAGGGCTTTGTTTTCCTGCTTTGGTGGCTCTAAAAGGACCCTTAGCACGAGCCCTTGCAAAGGACTGTTATTGCAGAGGAGACTGCATGATTTCTGCAAATTCCTGTGCTTATTTTAAGACTGAATTGTGTTCTGAGCCCCTTGGCAATGCGTTAAACAATGCATCGTGTATTGTCACTTTCAAGGTACTCTGGCGTCTTGGACACCAGGAGACAGGGACGTAATTTAGGGGTCACAAGCGGTCGCACCAAGGTGTGTGATGTCACTTCCGCCACCCATGGCATTTTTGTGAGAATCCGTACTTTTGAACAAAGAATCAAGTACATCATTTCAGTGGTTGAATCCGACAGTGCCTTTAACTTTGAATAAAACCCTACTCTTAAATGTTCATCCTTCCCGTTGTAGGACATTGATCTGCCCACATATGCCACAATGTTTTTCAATTCCACGTTTCAAACAAAAACTTGTTCAATTCCATAATGGGATAAAAATAAAGCATGAGCGGGCACTGAACAATATCACTGAGCGTTTGTTTGGGCAACTGCCAGTCTAATCTATCAAAGGTTACAGCGCTTTTCGGTACCTTAATAGTTTGACTAGACGATTATGTTCTGACTGGCAGCGGCAGGAATCAGACAGAAATCCTGCATGAAAGTTTGACAACATCCTCAAAGGATTCACTGATAGCAGATGTTTGAAAAACACTGAAAATGTGTTTGTTACTTCTAAGTTCTTCACATAATAGGGAATCGGGTATGTAAAAGAAACTCCAACCTCACGCCTAGCAGAACATGGTCAATACAAAAGTTAACTGCCAATCGGCAAGGGCCCTTTTATTGCAGGCTGCAGAGTCCACCTTTTCAAGCCAATGGGCTGATAGGCAGGGTAAGCCAGGGCGGAGCACCATGGAGATAGGTTCCTCTTTTGGGCCATCCGGGCGTTTCAATTTGCAATCCCTCAACCTTCAATTACAGGAAGAGTTTTGCAACGTATATGGTCCCTGAAGCAAGACCTCTGCCAAAATCTTGCTTCAATGATGTTTACAAAAAGGGAAGAAAAAAGTGACTGGGCTGGCAGCGCACTTCAAGGACCGCCCAGCGATGCTGCCACGCTGCCTTTCTGTGCCACATGCTTCTCTTGTCACCAGGACTTTTAATAACTAAAGTAATTTTCTATATGGGTAATATTTCTGTGAAAAAAAAATGTTTAATGCCACTTGTAATGTCTTTGATGCCGTTTTTCCAATATTTATTGGCAAATCATGTTCTTTCTGTAAACAATGTACAGCGGAATGCTGTTTGTAGGACATTGGAAGTGTTAGTAGAAGTTTGAAAATTCAGGGCTGTAGGCTAAGTAGTGTTGATATTGAGCTGGCAAGGAAGGGGTTTACAAATCAAAATCCTAATACTAGTTAATTACTAGTACAAAGTTCGAGAATGTTTACTTCGTGTACTTCAGAGGTCTGAAACCAGAGGTTCTCATGATGGTTAGTACTACAACCTCCATGATCCCTAACCATTACGTATGCTGCGCCTAGGGCCAATGGAAATTGAAGGTAAAATACCTGTAGAATGAAAGGTTGCAGACCCGGACCAGGTTTTAGTCCGCAGATCTTAATTTAAGCATAGAGCTATAGGAGTTTGACTCTCTTCTTCACCCCTTGGCCCATTTCCTTAAATGCCAAATTCACAATGACATTTTTATTATTGGTACTGGTGACCTTGTTTCCCTTGCCATTAATCAGCCAGAAACCGGGCAGGGCCTACCTTCGTCTCTTGTAAAGGACTCCCGTCCTAATCAGACTCACTTCAAACACATAAAACACGCATTGGCAGTGCTAAGATGTTTGGCTTTTGTATGAACATTGAATAGGCATTTTCTGGAAACTGGCATTATAGTCTCTTATTCCCACACCATTTGGCATCTCCGTCCCTTTCCCCCCAGCACTATCTGAAATGTCATCAGGGCTAGTATGATAGTCACTTGTTTTGTTCCTCCCCTACCTTTCTGCACCCCTCTCCCTCACCTTTTGCTTCTCTCCGGTTCTACCAGAAATGTCGTCAGGCCTAGTACGGTAGTCACCTGTCTGTTCCCATTTCCTTCCCACTCGCCGCCTCCCTTCCTTATCTATGTCTTAGCTCTTGCACTATCTGAAATGTCGTCAGGCCGGGGACGATAACTAATTTCACATCCTTACTGTTCATGTCCTGTAAGAACGTCATTGTATTTTCCCTTGTTCCCTCCCTTGCCTCGAAGCACCTTGAAACACATTGTGTATAGGTGCTATATAAATAAACTATCATATCATATCATACCTGTGCCCACTTATTGTCCGGTAGTACCATCATTTAACATGTAATGCCATTGTATGCTGATGTACTCACAGCATATGATACATCAATTATTTTTCTAGACAAAATCATACGCTTTTTTTGGAGCAATACTGCAAGTGCTAGAAATATTCAACGGTGAAAGGGGGGTATATTTTTCACTTGAAAATAGGCTACTTTACTCTCGCATCATAACTGTAACAATCCATGATGCATTAATGTGCTTAAACATGAACTATGCTTTGTGAAACGGCTTGTAAAAGCACTTACGTTTCTGACAATAAGATTTGTACATGTCTTAAATAAATTATTCATAAGAAATATGGTTGTATGTTGTGTGTGTTAGAAACGTGCACCATACAGTGCTATTGTTATGCATAGGTCATGTACATTACTGTAATTATTTGTCCCACTATGTGTCACATGATTCATGACAAATGTTCTTCTCCCCTTTTAAAACATCACTGCAAACTCCATAACACAGAATGACAATATAATCGTTAATTTTCCGCAATGTACGCATTTTTAATAACATCCATGCACAATCATGCATGTCCTTATTCTGTGAAAAACCCACACTATTATGCATTTCTGTAAATTAAGTTGCTATTTTGTCTAACGAAGTTCACAAGCAAAATGGCAACATCATTATAAAACCTAATACATAATTCGACATTTGCAACAATGTTAATACATTTGAACGATTATTAAACCGTCACACTTGTCGCCATCATATAAACATTCTTTTATATTAAATCACAACAGACATTATAGATTGCCTCATTTACAACAATGTTAATGTTTTTATAATGTCACTAAATCATCATGCCATTATGTCACACAATATACAGTTTCCTATTCTTACCAACACATATTAAAACCAACTGGAAATAGAGGCTGTGATTCCTATTAATGTACAAACAGGCAAGAAATATAATCATGTACACATTATATTTCGTGTAAATACTGTACACTGACAACCTACACAAAATTACAAACGAAACCACACATGACTTATCTGACAGCACATATTATCCTAATAGAAACAAATAAAAACGAAAAGAAAATAGCTGGCACTCCTTACCAAAGGATGACACCATAGTCAAATATTACATCAACGTATTTGAAAACTGATGCAGATAACAGAGGCTGCTTAGAAGTGCCCAATTAAAAAAAAATCAGTTGAATTTGACAAGTGATTATAATAAAGGTGGCTACTTATACATGTCTAAGCACTATCGTCGTCTACAAATGTCATCAAAGTGTGACACCCTATTTTCACTGAAGATTGTCTTCCATGGCCCGTGATAAGATGCCTCTGTAGTTCGATTGACAGTGCAGGTTTCTAGGAAACACCTTTAAAAAATGCCAAGATCTATGCTGCTAAGGAGAGAATACCCTTTCCAAAATTTAGAAACTGTGCAGGTAAGCGTGTTGCAAGGTGCAGGACGCACATGCACTCTTTAAAGTACTGGTAACATATCTTTCAAGAGATACCGTTTCAATAAATGAAGCCAATCTATTTTATTAGTCCCTTGTCTGTGTGTGTTTTCTCCCATTATTATAGTCATATACAGTGAATTTTGTGGCATCCTTCCACAAACTGTCCATACATTTAGGGCAAGTTACATAATGCTTTCTGTTATGTCTAGTAAATTGTTGTTCCAATTTGTTGTCCCTGAATGCATGTTATTTGATTTTTGTTAAGGAAATAGCTGCAGATCTTTCGTGAAAGTGTTGCTAAATCAAAATTTTCAATTGTTAATCTCAGGTGAAATGAACCACAAAAGAAATAATCTAAACTCCTATTAGACATTGCAAAGAACAACAGCCACTAAGGCATATTTGACCACTTCAGCTCTTAACTCAGCACACACTAATCTGCAGAGAGCCTCAATAAATATGTATTTTCTGCTGCTATGACTTTGTTGTATATGTCATGACTGTGTTTGTCCAATTCCTCTTCTAAGGAATGACTTAGTGAAATATTCCGCTTCAGAACATAAAGTATTGCATTTTTCTAATGTCTGTAAAAGTATATTGGTGTTATTTTATATGAGCAAAGATTCAATAGTGTTTGCACATGTGCTCCGCAACTCATCCGCTTTATAAATAACAGTTCCACCATTCACTAGTCCTTGGCAAACTATTCTGAGGAAAACTCAGACCAACCGAATTTCAGGTAGTTTGTGTTCCAATGAGCTTCAAAACTTTTCCAGTGATGTGACTGAAAAAGGTTGGTCTTTGCACAAGCAAGGTAGGGAAATCTGCCAACCCTCACAGTGCCATAAGCATGTTCACATAGGAGTTAAGAAGCATGGCAGGCCCCAACAGGCTTGTCTGCCTTTTTTCGCTTTTCTATTTCCAAGAATGTTAAAAAAGAAATTGAAAACACATATTTTCTGTTTCTACCATGTTCTACCTGGCCCACTAATGTGAGTATCACGCCAAAGGAATGTATCCTTTTCCTCCGTCAAAGCAAATGAGTACAAGGACTTTTGTCACGACAAAAAATAACAAAATAAACAAACAAAATCCAAAGTAAAAATCCCAGTGTCATCACCCACTGTGTGTGATGTCAAACAATCCAGTTTCAAGCATGAAGATTTTGTGTTCAAGCAAGATACTGTTTTTCCCCTGAAGGGAGTTCTCCACTGGTGGGCGACCCATGGCTGTTGCTGATTGCTCATTGGTATAGAAAGTTTTTACATGATGCTGTTCATGTTGAAAGGAAATTGCTCAAGCCCTTTGGGAAAGGTTGATTGGATGATAAATTCTGCCATTGTGGTATGCCATACTCTTTTATCACTGCAGATGGTTCTGCTCTAGCTGCATGTCACATCTCAGGTGTCACAGGCAATTTCCATTTGCATAATGCAGCCATTTATGAAGTCGTACTGTTTCATTATATTTATAGAAAAAAGTGGTGCCTGGTCAACCCTGGTCCTCCAGGCTAGTAATAATATCAAAAACAAACACAATCGACCAGTGGGATTTCGGGAATGGAATACATTATTTCATTTATCTTTTTAACAACTACCAATAAATGCCATTCGTTAAATTCAAATTCCTTTTATTATCCTTAACATATAAAAACTACCAATTTCATAAAATTCATACATCACAAAATATTATTCACATTACATCAACTCACTCTCAATCATACCTACCATTCATTCCATCACCAATTATAAAAACGTGCAAATCACAACTATATTTTTTGACCCCTTGGTCAACAGTTCTTCTGTTTTTGTTATGTGCAAAATCCTCCACTACAATGGGAGATGGCGTTTTTTGTGTTTTAAACAATTACACAGAGTATATATAGTCTACACATGTTTCAGTTAACTCATCGAACATTTATAAATTCGTCCTCTTGTTGATGCAACCTTCTTCAGGACTGTGGAAAGGGATTTCTATCACTCCCTTTCAACCAAGTAGGGTGAGTATCAACACCTATAAAACAATACAATGAATTAGTGATCCATGAGATTTATCAATTCCCTAATGTATTTCAAATAGTTTACCATTAGTGTAAAAGTCTAACTCTGAATAGTTAGTTTGTCTCTAAGTCAGGCCACATTAATAATTTAGGAGGCAAGGACAAAGAATACTTGGAATAAATCCCAATCACATGTCTATTATCGGAGATTCACAAAAAATCACTCCTTCCTAGGGATGCAAAAAAACAGTATTATTTGGTTGTTTACATCAAGTACTATCTCTTAAGTACTTACTCACCTTTGTTGTATTCATATAAGGATGTCATATCTTATACCCATGAGTCGAGCGTTTCTTCTCAGACTGCCAAATGTCTAGATAAAACCCATTCCATGGGAAATCCTAAGGATAGGACATAGACACATCATAAATATTGAAGACCCTAAAGCCTCATAGATGCCCATTTATGTTCAATTACATTAGATCTGATACTTACATCTTCATATCTTTTGCCACAGGATAAATCTCTGAATGTTTTTTTGAGCGATTTCAACCGCCTCTAGTATGCCTCGTATTCTTCAGGTACCCTGATTCTGTGGCTCTCCTGTAATAGAGTACCAAACGGATGCCCTCATATTAGAGCATAAATCTTATTCACTGCTATTTGCTATTTATATTCTTTATTACAGCCGATTTGTTCCATCTTGTATGCATGGGGACACGTTAATACCCGTATCTCTTATGTTTTTACGTTTATATTAATTTCTTACATCACCACGGCGTCGAGCGCGATCACACCGTAATATTTTTCATCAAATGACACCTTAGCGCTAGATCGTCCATAGACACAATGCCGGGCTACAGCTGCCCATAGAATCAATTCCACGAAAAGAAAACAGTTAGTGCCAAACATTACTCACGCTAATAGCCACGTCCCTTATCCTACGAAATGACTTGGAACAGTCATCTTTCTTACGATCATGCAGTTTGTTAAGCTCTCATCTGTTGGCTATATGGCAATTTCCTTACCTCTCTTTTTCTTTCGTGTCAACTCGTACACAGTCTGCGTTGATGCTAACGCCGTCACATCTATGCGTCAACTAACACGTCCCTAGTTGTTTCCTTTATACTAGATGTCAGGCAACATCAATGATGGACTTACGGCCGCCATCTTGGATGTATTTTATCACTCTGTGCATTGTGTCTATGCGACGCAACTTAGAAAGTTTCTTAATTTCCACACTATTTCATTCCCACCAGAATTAGTGGAAAGGAACATAATGTTTTACTCAAAAAATATTAATATTAACACCAATGTTTATAGGGAACAATTATTATTACACGTTTAGGATGACTCACATGCAAGTTCATTTTCAGATATTCAAATGAACTAATGGGGACAGATACACTCCTCCACACCCATTGATTATCGACCCTATAGACATTATTTATAAGCCCATGGGCATACATTTTGGTGACAACTTGTCAGAATTAATGAAGGAACAGCTCATCTACATAGCACAGAAAATAACCTTCCAGGTCAGTATTGATCAGACTTTTTGATAATGCTCTCTACATCCTTGATTGACCAAGGTGAATCATGCATCCTTACCCTCTACAACCACTCAGTAACGCTTGACTCAGTGGACCACAAGACTCGGTTAAATGACATACACTTTTGCATGATCATCAAACGCAAAGCACAATACATAAATGGTGCTCATGCTAATACAAACTTGCACTGAAATAGTAAAAAACTGAACCCCTAAAATCACCAACCATACCAATTCACAACTACAGGTTATGGTTGCTGCCCTCCAAATTCTGGACAAAGGGGTATCCTGCCTCCTGGTTCTTCTTGACTAGATCTTTCCTCTGCATTTGACATGGTAGGTCACACCCAGTTGCTCAAATTACTATCAAACATGATGGGATTCACTGATAGCCCTTGACTTGCTCAACTACTAGCCATCTAACAGGCACCAATCCGCCCAAATTGGTCATTTAAGTATAAACTACCACCCAGCCTCATGCATCATCTCCCCATTAATCATTGATCTGTATATGGAGCGCCAGGATCACTCCTCACCTTTCCTGACATATCCGTGCACCAGTATGTGGACAACTCACAGCTATATGGTGAAGTGCACTGGACATCTCACACCTTAAGGACAGTTTTGCACCCAATAAAACTTGGATGAGTTTAGGTAGAGTTCACCCCACTAGGCCACAGCTTGAAAAGTAAGTTTATCTAAGTTTGGCTAAATGATATCAAATTAGAAGGGTTCTCACCTCAACTGGCGCCATCAGCAAAATTGGTCACATTAACAGTGACAGAGATTCATCCTTAAGTTAAAATGTTGTGAACAAATCCCAAAATGTCTGACACTAACTAGCTCTCCACAGGAAGACCAAAGGTTTTCTGTGTCAATTGGCTCACTGGAACAAGCCTTTATGATTTCACACCTGGATGGCCATTCTCGCTGGGGTTATTACCTAACACCTTACCTCCCTAAACACAGTTCACAATGCTGCAGCACATTTAATCACTGGAACTAAATCATTTGGCCATAACACTCCAAGACAATTTAATTAGCTGTCCATTCCTGCCTGAAATCGGTTGAAGACAACATGCATCACATACAAGGCCATGAAACATCAAAACATTAGCCTACCTCACCATGAAACTCTCCAAATCTGGTGGCTTATCCGCCTATTGGAACCTTGAGACCAAGTTAACCCGTAGGGAGAAACCAAGAAACAGGCATTCTCATGGTATGACCCTGCCATCTGGTAGAACATCCCGGTCTCAATTAGAACAGCTGTCTCACTTTCTCAGTTCAGGAAAGGGATGAACGTTTTGATCTTTTAGGAATACCTTGGAGACTGTAAGAGGATTCAATTCAACACTACAGCTAAGTCAATGCCTACTCTGGGATACTGAATGGAAACCCTTATTGATATATCTTTATGTCCAGTTCATGCGTTCTGGATGACTACCCCTATATAACACCCCTCTCTCGGAATCCCCCTGACTCCACTGAGCCAAGAAGTAGTTCTGTTTTGCAATTTAAAAGGTTTATTTGAGAATTTAAACAATATATATATATATATATCACACTTTATAATAAATTAATAATTGAATATCACACTTAATCTGATATGATAAAGATTAACAACGGAGAATCTGGCACTAGCCCACTTCTTTATAATCACTAAGGAGTTGACATGAAATGGATAAGGTATCACACTGGTAAATAGGGACAGAAGAATAATGTGGTAGAGAATGCTTTATAGGGTTCAAGGAAATGCAAGGTTGAATGAATGAAATGCAGTATAGAAGATAAACTGATATGGTTTCACAAAAGACAAGGTAATCACTTTCCCTTTGTGGAAATTCACCCCCCCTATACAATGTAAGGAGATGGAAGGAAGAGCACACGGTTCAGGTATACAATCACAATGTAATACAGAGTTCCAGTTTCCCAGCAAGCTTAGAGGAGAATAGATATGAGTTTTACACAGGCTCAAAATGCTTTAAAATGTGATAGCAATATATTGGAAAATGTGCTAAAATGATTTTAATTCCCTCTGGAGGTTCAGGTTGAGGATTAGTTGGTTTAAATAAGTTCAGGCTTACTTTAGCAATGTTCTAGGAATGATTGGCAGGTTAAACGAATTTTTGGCAAATGAAAGCAAGGAAGCTGCTGTTTTCACACGTGGAGAAATTTGCAAATCGCGGTAAAATTCGCGAGTGCGTTTTTCGAGATTGCGGCAAAAGTATAGGGAATAGGAATAGGTTCTAGGTTCGTTGAAAAGCCAAGATTCCCAGCTTTCAGAGGAACGTTACTGCAAGTCTCTAAGACAAACGGTCACGGAGATATGAGCGATATGGTAAAGGTCGTTTTTCAGATTTGAAATTTTAAAAGTTCAAAGTGACAAGTTACAGCTAGCAACTAGAAATGACAGGTGACAGCTTTGCAAATGACAGGTGACAGTTAGGAGACAGTTCTGGTTAGATTAAAATAGATTGAATTATATTATTTTAACTAAGAGATTGGTTCTGCACAGTTCTGCTAGGTACTCACAATATATTTAGAAATAGAATGGGCCTCGCCACGGATCTGGTCAGGTTTTCTTCACTCGCCACGGACGGTCTCTGCGCACAGCGGTCTGGGTCAGCTCTCTGGTTCTGCGAACAGCGGTCTGGGTCAGCTCGGCTCTGCCTCTGGTTCTGGATACTGCTCTGCTTTCTCTGGGTACAGCACTGCTTCTGGATCTTTCTGCACAGCTTTCTTTGGACCCAGCGCTGATCTGCACGGCTCCTGGATGCTGCTATCGCTGTTAGGTTTGCTGGATGCTGAGGCCCACTGAGAAGAGTTCTCAGTTTGTGGGTTTAGGCCCTTGCTTTGAGTTCTGAATCAAGTTCTTTGGAGTGTTAAAGTTTAAGTGTTGAATCTAGTATCTTCTGGATGTTGTGTGGTCCGGCAGAGCGCGTTGCAGCAAATGGAATTGAATGTCCCTATCTGTCCTGACTGTCTGCTTTTATGTGTTTTGAAAGTGGGTGGAGAGGCTAGCTTTCTAGACCCTACCCCTCTCCACTTGTCATTGGCCACTTCATCCCCTTCCCCTTGATTGGGGGAATGAAATGAAGTGTCATCATGATGAGGTCTGTTTATGATACAGAGAACTCACCCCTGTCAAATTACACACAATCTATATTTTGACCCAAAAGACATATTTGCACAGGTACACATTTGTTTAAAATTACATGCACCCATCACATATCACAGGAGGTATACCCTGTCCAAATCTGCTCTTCCTGAGAGCTTGCATTGAGAAATGGCAACATTTGCACTTTTTAACTGGTTTTGCAATATCGGACATTAACCCAAATTTACACACATGTGCGCAAGGAGTATGGACATTAATTGATGAAGTGTCAGATTTTTAACATGCATACATTTTAAGTAATACCCTCTTAACTGCTAGCTTGCCCCCAGATCATACCACCGGTTCTAAAAACCTCTTAAAATGTGGGCAGAAAAATCACAAGAATTATGGTATCATTTATAAAATTTTCACAAGTCCGCTCTATGAATGATCCATCTTTTTAGAGTTATGTTCTGGCCCCAAAGGGGTGTGGTTTCCCCCCAGCACAAGGTTCAATTTCTGGTTTTTCCAGTTCTGCCAAGCCAGCTTGCTCTCACATGCAGTGCTCCTCCCCTTTCCTTCCAGGAGGAAGCCACATTTACGACTCCCACCAATAAAACATTTGCCTGAGTCAGGACAGGGCTTTGTTCAATTTCCTGCAGAGCCCAGGTAATTCAATCAGAGAAGTGTCATATCCCTTTTGGTGGGAACAGCAAAAGGCAGCTAGGCCTGGGAGCACAGCTGTTGTGCAAGTCTCATCTCCTGTCGGGGGTAGCTGGTGGGCAGAATTCAGTTCCTTAAGCCAGGCCCCAGCTAATGTCACTTTTAGTTACCCAGTTTTCTGCATTCAAATAAAACTAACCATTTTTACATATGCAGCTAGAATGCTGATTCTAAGTTTAAAACTATGACATTTAAACAATTGAAACCTATGTGACACTCAAAAGTAGGTCACTCATTTATTTTAAACATTTAGATTTTTAGTGTCTTTCAGTCCAAATTTACTTAAACTGCTGAAATCCACAGCTCAGCCAGTCTTGTTATAAACCTTCAAGTCACTTCAGAATATAACTTTACATTGTATCCACCCCTCAGTAAATCTTTCTTTGGCATGCTTTGGGTTCATTTATTCAGTTTTACACAAAAAAAAAAGTCTGGTGTTGTTTTAAAACGCCGGCTTTCTGATAGTGGTGAGTACTGGTAATGCACCCATTTTTGGGATTTAAGAAAATGAATTCCCCACAATTCTAGGTTGCTCTTGGCAATCAGCATTGCCATTCCCAATGGTTTCAGGCTACTGTGTGGGTAGTCCAATGGGGTTTTAGGCAGTGCCCTTCTGTGCCCATAACATCGGCAAAAATGGGTGGCAGCCTATTCTTCATGCATTTCCCTGGGCATTTTCTGGGAAGCTCTGGCCATCATGATGTTTTCCATGCCAGTACTGCACAGTTTTTGAGGTAGGGCTTGGATGCATGGGTAAAAACATCCCACAAGACATCACACACACCTAGCTCCAACAACTGGAGAAGTATTCCCTGGCATAAATAACACGCTCAAAAATCCCCAGTCCGTACCTTCAACGCACACCCCATTGTAAAACTTATTTTATCGTTGTATAGTGTCCGTTGCACCCCAGCTCGGTCGTCTATATAAACCTGCATACATCAATGTCATACAATCCAATACACAGTACTGCCAGGGCTCCATTCTTTCCACAATATGATAGCTTAACATCTGTATAAAGCTTCTGGGGGATAGGAAAGTCAACACAAACGTCAATCTGAACCAATATTCAAAAGACACCCTGCTATAAATCGAAGTGACAGCACAGCGAGACATTACCCTGATTGCAGACTGTCTAGGAAGAACTCTCATCTGAACAGAACAAGTCCATCTCAAGTTAAACCCAAATAAAATGCAATGTCTGTCTCTCTTCTTCCACCTCCAATTTAGCCAATGGAAAATGGATCCCAGGATAAGGTGATGCCCAGACAGAATCAAATGAAGTGGACAATGCAGAATCCTTATGGTTCATACTTGTTCAAGAACTTCATGTGTACCTTGCATCAGATATATTGCAAAAGGAGTACAATGCAAATGTGACTACTCTAAGCAGCGATACAAGGCTGCATTATGGTATCAGCATTCCGACTGAAATGCATTGCCACTCTAGGGACAGAACAACATGCAGTTGCATGTCTGAGCTCATGGTCACGTTGCTTTTAGCCCATCACCCGGTCTTAATATTGGTTCATCGGATTCACTTAGATGAGTGAAGGTTTTATGAATAAAGACTCCAACCTTCCAACCCAGAAACACCTGACAAATAAGAGATTCCCTTCTGGAGGCCTACGCTCCTTATCTAACAGGGAGGCATGCCATCCAGAAATTCCAAATTTCAATAAGAAGCAAACTCCAGGCAAACCTTCACTGTCAGTGTCCTGGGAATCTGGATGTCATGTTCCCACCGCACGGTCAATGCCTGTCCCCCTCTCAAGGGACATCGCAGAGAGGGTGGTCTAGCCCTCTATTATACCACAGCCTGACATTCTCTGTCTCCTCCCTTAAGGACAACACTGACGGATGTGTTCCCTTCCTACCTTCATTTGCATTCTGTAATTGCCCACAAGGGCGCTCGGTTCCACTGAAGGCTGACTCTCCCTCTCCTGACAGCCCGTAATGACTAATGCGTGAGGATCGTGGCATGTCCATGCCTGTTTAATATCTTCTTATATATCTGTATATCTCACATGTTATGGTCATATAATTGTGAACCATTCACGTTTGTACAACAGCCTGGTATTCTTTGGGGTCTTATTCACACTCTCTAAAACTGCAAAAATAAATTGCTTTAGGGTGATGAACCTCCGTCTTTGGCAAACTATAGAAAAACAACCACCGTGTCGTGTATTTAACACCGGAGCACAGCAATGGCCATTTTCCTTGAGTAACACAGAACTGTAATTCCCCCTGCAACACTTTCAGTCAAAGGCAGCAACAAGCATAAGCATTCTGCAGTTAATTGAAATTCAAGTGGTATTCTCCTGAAGGCAGCACAATCAGCTGGTACCGAAATCGCATTTTCTTTCCCGTGGGTGTTTTATTTTGACTCGGCATGCGTGCGCATGTATTTAATTAAAACTCTCGATTAAGGCTCCCTAAGCTGGACTCACATGGCATTACAATTCATATCCAGTATTGTTGTGAGGACATGGCAATGAGTCTGATTTTAAGACTGCATATTTATTTATTTCCTTTAATTATTTATTGCTGTAAGACGACAGACTTAGTCGCTTCATGGTGCCCCAAGTGAAAAGGGAGGAAAAGGATGGGTTGGAAGGAAAGAAGTGGTTCAGGACCATCAAAACCTTGGAGCATTCAAAACAGAGGTAACGTCCCGAGAAGGAGGGAAGGGAGACACGTGTATAAAGTGTTAATCCAACAAGAAACAATTTGATACCTTAATTAGGCTAACAAAGGCATTTATTTGGGAGCTTTGATCATATTAACCACTTCCTCAGCAGGGACGTCATTTCACCGAAATGCCAGGGGTAGTGGAAGTGACATTACACGACCCTTGACCTCTGATGACATCACAGGAAGTGATGTTATTTGATCCCACCCCGAAGTGACATCACAGGAAGCGATAACACAGTCTTTCACTCCTTGACAAAACAGTAAGTGGCATCACATTGCATTGTTCCCAATTACACTATGAAAAATATGGTTACAATATCTACAATATCCCTGTAATGTGATATACATTTCATACAAGAATGGATCACCATATGTATCGTTAATATCAGTGTGTATAGGCCCATATTACCAAATTACTGTCAATGTAAGCAGACGTCAAAGGCCAAATGATAAGTTATTATATAACACTTACGCTTGCGAGCTTTACATAGAACAAATATACATACAATATCACCCAACGTGTGTTGGTATTCATTTATCAACCTCAGAAGGATGAATGGCTAAGTTGGCTATGTCGGGATTTGAACCTGCAACCTGCCGATCACACACACATTGCTGCAGTGAGAGCTCAACCCACTGAGCTATCCTACTGGCTATAGCTATCTTGCCGGCTATAGTAAAATTAGCAATTACATGTTTGAATGTTCTCAAAGTCAGAGAGCAGATTACACTCTGTGGTGGATACTATTAAACTAGAAACACATTTAACAGCAGGCCAGTTCATCTGCAGGTCAGGTGCAAAGTTGGCCACATGTCAAGTCTGCATGGATCTACTTTTCAGGCTTCAGAGGTTGCCCTTACATGGCATCACATACTCTGGGCATACATTACCTCATACATGCAAACAAACATCCTGAACAGCATGACATGGAGATAAGAAGAAAGACACATTACAACAAGGCATTCATTGTGCCACAATTAAATCAAGGGCCACTTTATGTGCTATGGTCTACACTGTACACAAGCTTATAGGCACAAGGACTTTGTCAAGTGACCGAGGACGCTGTGATGATCATAACAGAGACAACAGCAGAAAAAAACATGCTATAACTACAGCTTGCAAAAAGCAAAATACATAGTCCAAAATTGATGCTTATTCTACGCTAAATGCTTTTTGGACGTTTTTGTCTGCATTGTGAATTTGAGGTCTTTAATAACAGACTAAATCAGTGCCTCAAGTGTGCCTGCAAAGAACTTGTGATGAGTCTAGCAATTATTGTATAGAATTCCAGAAAGACAAATTATTTGTTATTCCTATTCTTTCTTATTTAGGGTCACAGCTCAAAATGGTACACTTGTGGAACCACCCCATTTTATTTTAAGAGGCCTGAACAAGAACACCATCCACTGCAGAAACAAAGAGCCACATGGTTCTGGCCCCAGCACTGGAGCTTCCATTAAAAAAGAAACATTTTTTTTAGGGGTATCAAGGGAGACCACAGGGGTAGCAAGGGAGATCACAGGGGTAGCAAGGGAGATCACAGGGGTAGCAAGGAACACCTCAGGGGGTCGCAGTTGTGACCTGTGGAGACCACTAAATGATGTCCCTGTTCCTCAGGCAAAGGTGAAATGAAGCCTTTGAAAAACATTCAGCATTGTAGCTTAAATAGCCCCTTCTGAGCTTCCCTTTTTCCTTATATGTAGTTTGCTGAAAGAGACAGGCATTACAGATGTTTATCCCCCTACGCATTGCAGTCTTCAAGGTTAGCATCATACTCTGCATTAAGTGGGGCAGATGTCAGATGAAATGAAGAGGAGTGGAACAGTAGAAAAAAAAAGAAAAAAAGAAGCACACACACCAACCTGGTCGAGCGCTCTCAGGAAGGCAGGAAGGAATGGGATAGCGTCAGTCAGGCTTTGCGCGGCCCAGTTGAAGCTGGACGCTTTGCAAGATCAGTGCTGGCACATTCATCTAAATTTCTGGCTTGTGCTTCTAGGAGGCCGGTAGAGAGGAGACACAACCAGTCATGTGTTAGGCCTTTGACTCATGATTCCCGTGTGGTAAGTTTGTGTCATATACCATATTGGGATTGTTTTTCATGGCAATAAAGAAAAGGCATGGTCTGACATGAGACAGGGATACTACCATAGCTTCCTTGATGTTGTTTACATGGGATTTTTGAGGGCTGACGGGGCTGGGCTGAAGGACTCTGGCAACAAGCATTCTTCTCTGAGCAAACTAGAAATCAGGTGCACAGACTGGGACAGATAAGGAAAAAAGCAATCCCTAAATGGGAATCTGTAAGCTATAATGTAATGTATTTTTCAAAGGCTTCAGTTCATCTCTGCCTGAGGAAGTGGTTAAGACTACAAAATCTCCCGAATAAATTACTTTGATAGCCTAATTTGAGTATCGACCGTAAAATAATGAAAAACCACAAATCATAATCCAAAGGAAAGGTGTCCAAAGTCACAGTTCAATAAAGTAAATCCAAGGTAAAAACAAAACCGAAAACCATTGCTCCATGGGTAAATCCAAAAAAAAAAAACTAAAATCCAACAGTCAACTATATACAGAAACAATCCAGGGTCCATGATCCCAACTGAAGAAAAGAAACCTATCTAAAAATACTACCTAATAAAAAACTATATACAAAAATGTGGTCCATTGTCCAAAAGGTCCAAAATAAATAAAAAAGCAAAGGAAACCTAACACTAACTACATAACTATTTACAAGGGCAGCGGGCTAGTCCGACGGCTCACTGGTTGTTGTCATGGGCCAGGGCATCATCGAACTCCTGTTCAATGGCTTGGAGGCGGGCATGTTCCCTGGCCCCGAGGTCTCGCAGGGATAATGCAGTGTCCAGCTCCAACTCCCTGCGAAGACCCTCGAGGCACTCAGCCCGCCTCAGCGCCCTCCGCATGGAGTTCTCCACCCTGACCATTGTGAGCCGTTCCTCCTCTGCCCGCTGCCGCTCCGCACCTATCTGCTGGCCCAACCGCTCCCACATGGAAGCCACTCCCATTCCAGGGTTTTCCTGCCCTCCGGCCGATGCCTGCACCCCTTATGTTGATGGCCCCGAGCCATGATGCCTCCCACGTCGAGCCTGCCGCTGCCTCCCACGCAACTGCCTGTGCCAGCACAACGGCATCCAGGCTGTTGGAATCCACCGACGCCGTCGTGCACGTGCCCTGCCCGATGATGCCGTCACATCCTCCATCTGCTGGGGTCCAGTTGCTGGTGTGTCCACCCCTGCTGGACCTCCGACTCCCGACTGTGGCAGGGATGGGATCCCCACCGAGGTGGCTGCATTGGTCGGGGCAGGTCCACAGGGGCCCTGGTGGCATCTGGGCCGGAAGACGGCATGGAGTGCGACTGGCGCATAGCCTCCACAGAGGAGGAGAGGGTCGCAAGAGTGCCTGACACATGTACGAGACCCCCGACCATGACCGCTCCCAACTGGGCCACGTTGGCACGGTGCTCTTCGTGATGACGTGCGTGCTCCCCCCGGGAAGCACGCACCTCATCATGAATGACACCCGTGCGCAACGCGACACCAATCAGGACCTTCTCCATACAGCCAGGGGTCCCCTCGTCCGCAGGTGGAGGGGAGTCAGATGACATGGACATCCCCCCTACCTGCGGACGGGCCTGGGATGGGGCCTCCCTGCTGGTGCATGGTGGTACAGTCACAGTGTCAGGGACAGTGACATGCACAGGCACCTCCACGGCGACCTGTGCTGCCTCCTGCCCCTGCCCCTGGACTGCACCACTTGCACCAGCAGGGATGCCCCCACCAGGCTCCATGTGCGGCTCACTAGCGGCCTCCTCCTCCTCTGTGGAAACCACCAACCTGGATGGCTCCACACCGTCTTCCGCCATTGCAAGCCCCTGTGGGGGCTCACCCACCCCTTCCGCTGCAGCCGTGGGGGCATCCCTGCCGCTTTTCTCCACAGCGCCGTCTCCGCCCTCTTCTTCACTTTGCGCTGTGTAGAGGGTGACATAGAACACAAGCATCAGGGTACTGTACAATGGTCCCCTAGACAGGAAGCAATAGCAGATGAGTGGCACTGTCAATGATCACTTCCACCATGTCCCTCCACAACACATGGGTCAGTGCAGGCAAAACACATGCAGTAACAGGCATGGTGCATGCTATGGACATAAGCAAACATGTCCAAGGGACTCTTGAAACATACAATGTTGTTTTTGAACTCACATGCATCATGGGTCATGCCTATCACATTCACACACTTCACCGTACTTTCATCCATCTGGACTTGTACACCCCAGACAGAGTGGATGCAAGGATAGCTAGGCTGCATCAGTGAATCAGAACATTGACACAGACATGGCATTGACAAGTCACAGACACGCAGGTCAGACACACAGACATGGACACCATACATGTACATGGCATCATCACCCATCCCTCACCCCCACCCATGTCCAGGAACAGAGACTGGCATGCTCTCATGTGTCCATTCCGCATAGGGCTCCCCATGTAGCATTTAAACACATACACCAACCGTGTGCTTCACACATTACTGGTCTCACATGCATGACTATGATGTCCCTGCACACATACACGCATACATGGCCTATGTCACACATACAGGCAAGTATCAGACAACCAGCACACTGCAACATGCCCTGTCTCACACAGCAATGCTTGGCCACTTACCGCTCGACTCCAGACAGGTCTGCCTCTCAAGGACCTGGACGTGGAGCGCTGGGGATATGCGTTCCAGGACCCTCATCTGATCTTCCGACAAGTGGCCCCTTGAAGAGGCGCCGGGCCTTGTTGAGGGTCCTGGACCTGAAGTCCTCCCAGCGCTTCTTGACATGATGGAATAGTCGGACTGCCGCCCCCTCCGCGTTGATGGCAGTCACGATGTCCGTCCAGATCCTGTACCGTCCTTCCTCGTCAGCGCATGATGATCCGAAGAGGGCATCATAATGCCCCAGGACATGCTCCACCAGTACACCAACTTCCTTCTGACTGAAGCTGGTGCCCCTCTGCCCCTCTGGCTGGGGGTTGCCAGTGGTCTCGGATGGTGTTTGCCCCGACATGGCGACCCCGAGGCAGGCGTGGGTGGGCAACTGGGACCTGGGGCTGGGCTGTGGAGCGATGGTATCCCAGTCGGGAGTCTTCTGTTCCAGCACGGGTGGACACAGCAACTGGACCCCTGCAGATGGCTGATGTGCAGGCTCCAAATGGCAGGGCACGGTGGCAGCAGGCAGGCAGGCAGCAGCAGATGGCTCGAGGGAGGCTGCTCGGGGCTCTGGGGGGCAGTAATTTGGCCTTTTGGGCAGGAGCGTGGTCTTCCGTGTGCTTACGCGTGGACAGCTTGATACTGAGTGTTTTGGCACGGGAAAATTCTGCACGTCAGCGTGTGATTCGAGGAAAGGCCCTTAGCACATAAGCGCATCAGCACGCATACGCGATTCCATGGACCAAAGGCCATTAGCGCGTAAGCGCGTCTGTGACGTATCGTGCACGGGCGTTGCCCTGGCAGGGCTTGAAGATCCCATGTGGATTTCCATTGCTCTGTACGTGCTTTTCGTGGGGTGCGGTGCGTGTGTTTTGCAGGCGTTGGGGTTCACACGCTATTACTTCACAGCGGGTGGGTGTTGGCTACGCGTTCTTCTACACGCAAGGCAGACAGTGAGTGGTACCCTGCTTCGCCAGGCCCGATCGCGTGTAAAACCACCCGCGAGCCCCTGAAATACATGTACCCCGCTCCCCCATGCCCGATCGCGTGTGATAACACCCACGCACCCCTGAAATACACGTACCCAGGCCAATCGCGTGTAAAACTTCTTGCGCACCCCTGAAATACACGTACCCAGGCCAATCGCGTATAAAACTTCTCGCGCACCCCTGAAATACACGTACCCGCTCCCCCAAGCCCGATCGCGTGTGAAAACACCCACACACCCCTGAAATACACATACCCCGCTCCCCCAGGCCCGATCGCGTGTGAAACCACCCGCAGGCCCCTGAAATAGACATACCCCGCTCCCCCAGGCCCGATCGTGTGTGAGGCCACCCGCAGGCCCCTGGAATCCACGTACCCCACTCCCCCAGGCCCGATCGCGTGTGAAACTTCCCGCGCACCCCTGAAATACACGCACATGCTTTTTTTGACACAGCGGGTGTCTGTGTTTGTCGCGTACCCCTTTGTACGTCATTTGTGCTGGAGGGCCACAGTGTGGGTCAATCTTCATGGCTGTTTATTCGCTTTTTTTGTTAGCGCACATTTCGGCGCACATATTTTTCATGCGCAGGGACGCTACCGCCTGCTTTCGTGTGGCAGACATGTATGGCCCTGTGCGCGTCTTTGGACGTGCGCTGGTTTACCCTATTCGATTCCATGAATACGTGTTGTAGACGAGCGTGTGGGCACTCCGCGCACTTGCCTCCTGTACTTCCCCGTGACGCCCACATTTACTCGAGTTGTTCCCCATTCCGCTTGTTACGCCCCGTGTTCCGCCTACTTTTGTTGTGTGTTTTATCGCTGTGGCCTTAGCGCACGCCGTTTTATCGCACATCCCACATTTTTCTCGCGCACGGACTTCCATGAATAGATGTGCGATGGTTTCCCTGCGATAATCGCACTTGCACTGCGATTTTCGCTCTTTCACTGCGATTCGCACGTTTTCACACGCTTGCGCCGAAATATTCGGCGCACATTAATTCCATGAATCGGCCTGTAATTTGCTCACGCCTACCGCCCAAATCGCTGGACGGATTTTCGCCAGATTTGTGCCGAGAGTGGCGGCTTGGTCTCGAAAGTGCGCTTTTATAAATATGGTGCAAATATGTCCAGTCGTTTTTTTAAAGAGCGGTCTGCAGGCTCACTTCCTGATTCGGAGTCTGCGGATGCCTTTGGACCAATCAGAGAGCAGCGTGATGTTCGCAGACATCATATGTGCCCACTGATTGGTCTGTTAAAAACGTGAGGTGCGTCAAAACTTTTAAAACAGACATGTTGGATTTGCGGACAGTGCTCATAGTCTGCAAACATTGAGGCAAACACATATTTAAAAAAACAACATTGAACTTGTCAAACAAATTAAACTATCTCTGGGGAGGTGAGGGGTGATGAGGAGGGGATACAGTAATTAATTCAGTAATTCATTACATGGAATTAAGAAAACTAGCTCAGATCATGTTTAGAGTAATGTCATACAAACACAATAACTAAATGATGTGTACACCAATGCAAGCCTTCCTTAGGTGTTACACTATCACCCCAAGTGAACAGCACACAAGTGCCTTTTAATCATTCTTTCCAATGTGTTATATGATTACACGTGTTGTAGTTGACCCACATACCCCCCTCAACAGGAGAATGAAGACTGAACTCAGCTAATGACCAATCAAAGCTGTTCAAACAGGTGTTTTGGTGACCCAGTGTCACGTGAAAAGGCAGTAATGATGGCCTCTGAATTTCAGGAGTGTGATCAAAACCATCAGATGGGACCATGGCCCTGAAGACCAGCAGGCTGCGTTTAAATGCCTTAATTGCTTGCATTCAAACCTCCATGGACATCCACCTGCCGGTTTCAATGCAGACCCTTTAGATCAGACCACAAAGAAAAGAACCCTTTGCAATCTCTTTTAACACATGTTATCTTTAAGAATGAAAATGGCACGACCGCAACAGGATTTATTAAAGAAAAGTTGCCAGCAATGCCACAGACTGTTAGAGTATAAAAAAGGCATATATTTTCCTAATGATAGAGTTAGAGATTAAGCAAAAAGGTGAAACCACCTTTTTGAGGTATAAGAGCTTCCTAAATTAATTATCCTGATCTGTTGACGTCGGCATGTGACCTGTGGTACGTCTAGGTATGCTGAAGCACACATGTGTAAACCTGGCATTGCAAATGGCATAGTATGTAACCTTTGTTGACAGCCTCAGAGAGAGCCGTGGTGCATGTGCACAATGGACAATGAGTCTAATCCAGTCCTAAATATAGGATCTGGCAGGGCAGAGTGGGGGATTACTGGTGACAGCACATTGTGGTCTTTTTATCAACTCCGCCAATTTTGTTCAGCAAAGTGTGGGTGGTACTGAGGCATCACCCCATAAAGAGGAGAGAAGTTTGCAAATGAAAACTGTAGATATTTATATTTCTTAGATATGGTAATTTCTAGATTTATTGGAATTGATGTATTCAAGCCAACACTTTTAAAGCCATTTCAAGAAAAAAGGTTTCCAAATGTCATTTCATTTTGGGTAAACCGAGCATTACAGCCACTAGCCTCTGGAGAGAATACTAGATTCTAGTGTCTCGCAGACTATGCAAGGGGGCAATGGAGACACATGCCATAATGCAGCCAAGCTGGCCCCCCACTCCGTTCCTTATGATATGATATGATGTGCCATTTATAGTGCGCCTTTAGACAAGTGTTTCTAGGCGCAACAAGACAAGGGGGGACACAAAGGGAGGACAAAATAATGATCGTACTAGGCCTTGTGTAATTGAGGGTTTTTAGTGACTATTTCGAATGACATTTTTTCGAATGTCATTATATCGAAAACATTTTGTCAAAATTTTTTTCCGAATGTTCATTTTCTTTTTTTTTTTAATGGAGGGTTCCCCCCCAAGCCCGTTTTACTTACAAAAGCAAAACAAAATTAAATTAAAAAAAATATATTCGAAAAAAAAAACATTTGACAAAATGTTTTCGACATAATTGCATTTCAAAAAAATGAATTCGACATACTGACTGGATACCATAATTCAGATAGCGCAAGTGCGGGGAAGAGGGAAGGGGAGAAGTGCCAGGGGGAAGTGCAGTTAACTCACAAGTGCAGCCAGCGGGTTGCTCATAAGTGCATAGAGAAGGGACTGTAGGGTTGCAGATACAGACCCTTACATGCTGGGGAGCCCAGAAGGCAGTGCAAGGGCAACTGAACATGCAGGAACCTGGCAAAGAGTTCAGTGGGTGGTAATGTGACCAGTGCGCAGAGCAGTCAGGTGCATCAGCAGGGGAGAGGAAGAGAGAAAGCAGAAGTGAAATGTCATGGTGATTTTGGGTCGCCAGCTGTTGCTTCTCTGCCCACACCGAGATGAGGCCTGAATCCTACCAAGAACAAAAAGAACTGAGGTTTCATTGGTGAGGGAGGAGGTTAAACATCCTAAGGAGAGACAGCGCCTGTGTAAGAAAATGCTTGAAAATACGGTTCCTGAGAGGACAGAGCCTCTCAAAGTAAGTACTGGGACGAGGAAGAGGGACGTGGAGTTGAGGTTGTTAACATAATATAAAGCATGTGTTGGCTGGCAGACGGGCTCAAACAATAGGCAGAAGACGCATTCCAAGTGCTTAGCTTGTGGTGGAGGAACAGTTGAAGTAAAGACTTTGAGTAGCTTGAGAAGTTAGACTATACGTCGAGTTAAGCGGTGGGAAGGAATTGGATGGGCAGAGCACTTCTTGTAAGTGTACAGGATGTTAGAGAGGGGAATATAAACCATCTCACCATTAGTGGCCTAGCAGTATCTCCGTAGAGGGTCCTCGTGCGGCAGCGAGAGCACAACTCCTGCATCCCTTGATGAGGTTGTAACACTGCTGGACTCTCCACTTGCTTTACATAGGTATTCAACCAACCCATCCGGTGTAAGAAATACAAGTGCACAACTGCATTTTTGGTGCACTGAGTGTTCTGCTCTTTCCTCGCAAAGACAAGTAGCAGCTTAGATTATATCTTTAGTTAATTCTTTTAATCATTTACACCTACACTTTTTTCATGTGATTTACTTTGTAAATACTAGCTAACAGCCAGTAAGCAGGATCTACATGGCAATTCTTTCAGAGTAATTATATTATATTTATTTATTTATTATTTATAATGTACCAGAGCCCGCAGGCATCAGGGCGCAGCAATAATTGCACAATCATAAAAGCAAAAAGACGGGACAATCATGGTCATAGAGAGGGCAAACGGTGAAAGGTTGGCAATCATTTACTTAAATAGCAATGTTTTTAACACTCTGCAAAACGTCCTAGAATTTTCCTACGTCCTGAGTGCTAGAGGGAGGGCATTCCAAAGTTCTGCCGCATTTACTGGAAACGATCTACCTAATCCATTTGATCGTTTGTATACAGCACAGTTGACTTGCGCCAAGTCGGAAGAGGGAAGCAATCTAGAAGGAGAATAAAGTGAAACAAAATGCTTTAGGTACGTGGGAGCTGTTCCAAAAAGGCAACGATGAACAAGGGCACCTACTTCAAACTCAATGCGTCCCCGCACCAGTAACCAATGAAGGTTCCTTCTATGATGTGATATGTGGTCCCTTCTCAGAATTTTCTTAATGATGCGCACAGCATCGTTCTGAAAAGTTAGACATTTTTTCAAACAGTAGTTGTGAGCATCGATTAATAACGCGCTACAATAATCCAACCTCGAGAGTATCATGGCTCGGGCAATGGTGGCACAATTCTTTTCAGTTAGGAAAGGCAAGATATTCTTAAGCAGGTGGTGGGAATAATTACAGTTCTGGCTAACGTGGTTGACAGTGGCGTCTGAGTTCATAGAGGCATCAAAACTGTACTGTACTGTACTGGAATAAAACTGTTCCCAATTTTAAAGCCTTTATAGCCATAGTTCAATTTGGAAAGAGCCTGTTGTGAGCCAAAGAAGAAGAGCTCTGATTTGCTGCCGTCATAGCCATTTTCTGGATTGGTTTGGTAAATGCCAGTTTTGCAGTGCAGATTAGATGAAGGCTGACACATTCCAGGGGCATAGCACAATTAGGGGTTGGGTTTTAGATAAGATTTGGGGATAGGGGTATTTTACTCACTATATTTTAATTTTGGAGTAAAATAATTATTTAGGGAGTAAAAAAAAAATCACATTTTCAACATGGACATTTCATCATTTTCTGTAGGACTTACATATTGCTCTTCTTTGCTTGCCAAATTCAGTATCATCTAGAAATTAATTTTGATGCTGAAAGAGTGAGGGGCAATCCCTCCAAATTGTTTGTGGTTACATTTATTTATTTAGAATGTATTTGAGTGTGCAGTGGAGAGTGTATGTTCAGCTTTATCAGGATTTTGCTACACTGAAGAGCAATGAATGGAAAGCTCTAACTTAATCATAACCACTGGTAAATGTTTGGGATAGCCTTAACGTTGATACGCGGGGAAACACTGTATACAGATTAGGCTTGTACCCATCCAAAAGGGGCCTTCATCAGATCACAAGAAACTTCAGAGAAGTCTCGGCTTAGTTGGGCATCATCCATGATGTATTTTTTGTGGAATGTTGAGAAAGTGTATATAAGCAACAGAGGTCTATTAACTCTTGGGCATAGGGGCAACAGGGACAAGGATCACTAGTGCTCTGTTCTCAGTGCAGGGCAGACAACTATTACACTTTGTTAGAAGTAGCTACCACCTAGAAATATCTTCAAACACACACTCCAAGACAGGTCAAGATATGTCCCTATCAGAAGGCAAAAGCATGGGGTTCATATGTGAGGGTCTGGAAAAGGTGCAGCGGCAATGCCTCTATTCTGTCCAAGCAGTCACACAAAAATAGCACAATATTCTTTTTGGAATGTGCACTCCTAGTTGCAATCACCCACCCACAAGTCTGCTCTATGAAAGCCACATCCAAACAGGTGCTCCCCTACTCCTGCAGAACTATCAAGGACAACATTGTCTCCCTTGCACCAGCTTTGGGCAATTTCTGCAATCACTCCTTTGCCACTGGATCCTTCGCCTAGCACCTCAACCACTTCCTTGTGCACCCTCTCCTCAAAAAGCCTTCTACCAACCCTTCTGGTCCGGCTAACCACCGCCCTATCTCCATTACCCCCTTCATGGGCAAACTCTCAAGTGTATCCACCACACTGAGTCTGTTGGTTGTCTCCACAACCACCAGTCCAGATTCAGAGCTTCCAGAGGCATGGAAACTGCTCCCCTGAACACGCATGAAGATGTGCTCTCTAATCTGGATTCCAACTTTCATTCCGTTCTCATCCTTCTTGACATTTCCTCTGCCTTTGATATGGTCAAATATGCCACCCTGATAAATTGGCTCTGTGATACCCTTGGCATCACTGACCTGGCTCTGGCCTGGTTGACCTCCTTCCTCTTGGACTGAACTTCCCAGGTTCAACTGGGCCCCTTTCTCTCCACCATCCAGCGCTCCATCTGTGGTGTCCCTCAGGGCTCTATCGTCTCACCTTGGCTTTTCAACATCTACCTGGCCCCTCCAGCCCAGGGTCTGATCTTCACCTTCTCTCCTAACTTCCAGTGTTATGTGGATGACACGCATCTCTCCTTCAAGCTTCCCTCTTCCACCCTCTTCTGCCTCCTCCTATTCCTCTCTCATTCCTGACTGCTTGTCTGCTATTCAGGCATGGTGTACTGCTAACAATCTCTCCTTAATGCCAGTAAGACCGATCCTTCTTTCTGGGACCCCTGCGCTCTCTTTCCCTCCCACAGTTTAATCGCCCTCCGTGGGCCCTAAACCCACGCCCTACTGTGATGCAAAAAACCTTGGTGTCATCTTTGACTCCTCTCTCTCTCCTTCTCTCCTCACTTCACAGACCTTGCCAAGGAGGCCCACTTTCAGCTGCATCTCCTCAGAGGCATTCTCCCTTTCCCCACGTCTCCAGAGTTCTGGTTCTCTCCAGGTTGGACTACTGCAACATCTTCTTCCTTAATCTGCCTAACTCCTCCCTTCTCCCCCTAAAACCTATCCAGAACAGGACTGCAAGACTTATCCTTGGCCTCAAGCCCAGGGACTGCATCTCTCCAGCCCTATAATCTCTCCACTGCCTCCCGGTTGCTGCAAGGATCAAGTTGAAGACTCTCTGCATCATCCACAAGGCCTTCTTGTGCCTGGGACCCATCTACATCTAACTCTCGCTCCCTAAATACTTCTGAGTTAGATCCCTTCAGTTGTCTAGCTCTAACTTTCTGCAGATCAGACACTTTTCCAAGCAGAGAATGGGGTTAGATCTCTTTCCTCCGCAGGTGCCTCCCTCTGGAATGGCCTCCCTGCCCCTCTCAGACTTGAGCTGGATCTCCTGGAAACTTCTCAAGACCTTCCTTTTCTCTTCTCCCTTCCCTCACCCCCTGCCCTGCTAATGTCCCTTCTGCCTCTTGACTGGCTGCTGGTTCCTTTATGGTCTTGCAGGGCACAAGTCCCCATTATTTCAGTCTAGCCCTCACTTGTTTGTTTGTTTGTTTATTTATTCACTTATTACGCTCTCCAGACCCGTAGGTAATAGGGCGCCACAATATGAAGATGCAAGGCTTACAGAGTTATACAGTATACATAGAAATGCAATTATAATAGTAATTACAGTAGATACAGCATACAGTTCGGGGTGCAGGTATAGAGGCTATATAGTTACAAAAATATATAATGTACAAATATACAAGTTACGGATGAAACACTCTGTGGAGTCCTCGGACTCAGGGTAGAGTAGAGACATATGAATTCCAGCAGTACACAGAGTTGAGATATACAAAATGCAATATAACTGCTGCCATATAGCAATTGGTCTCACAAGTAGAACAGATTCCACATGTAATTCAAAGGTACCGTACCGTTACATGAGGATAGTAGGTATAAGGACTGAAGGGGTGGGAGACTATGGGTCAGTCATGATCTCCCCTGACCCCCCCCCAACCTACACTTGCCCTCCTGGGTCCCTTCCCCCTCACTAGCTCACCTGGGTCTGCACTTTTGTAGCTCTTCCAAACCCCTTACCTCGCACTTAGCTAGTGCAACTGCATTCCTCTCTACTCTCTGCTTTCCCCTGGCTCGGTCCACCGGGCGTCCCCCTGCACTCGCTTTATCTCATGGGCCCCTCCACCCTGACTGGCACTTCACCCCTTCTCTCTCCCATGCCCTTCTCTATACTGCAATTGCATGTTCCAAATGTCACAAGGCCTAGTAGGATCATTTTTTGTTTTTTATTTTATCCTCCCTTTCCTCCACACTCTTGTCTTGTTGCGCCTCAAAACACATTGTGTATAGGTGCATTATAAATACCCAATAAATACAAAATAAATCCATTGTAGGACACTGTCAAACCAACTCATCCACTAAGTTACAATAGCAGCTAGAGAGGAAGGTAAAATCTAAAATACAAAATGTCAATGGGCCTCATTACGAGGCTGGCTGCCGCCGGGAATCCATTTTTTTCCTGGCACCCGCGAATGGGCAATTACCGGGTCATGCCGAGTTTGGCGGACCCAGTAATTGCCCATTCGCAGGTGCCGGTAATAAGGGACGCCCCATCCCCATTCGGCCCCATAGGGCTCAATGGGAATGGGGAGGGTGGTAGCACCGGTACCGTTAATAAGGGTACCGATATTCCCATCAAGTTCTGCTCGCGAGTGCCGGTACGGTCACCTGGTCAGACCAGGTGGCCGCAAGGGGCACCATTGAGTAGACCTCGTAGTGTGGTGGTATGGTAACAACGGTACCGGTAGCAATACCGGCACCGTTGTTGCCTTACCACCATACTCGTAATGAGGCCCAATGTCCCCTTTAAGCTGTTACCACAGAGTGGAATTGCTGCTGTCCATTTGTGTAATTGAAGACATTTTGATGTAGATGTAGTTCCTGGACCCCAATTGGGATTCCTTGCTCACCCACAGTTCTTCCACCTCAACAGCACATCCCTCTGGTCCGGGCAAAAAACAGATTTCATAACTTGAAGGTGAAAGACAAATGGTCTATCAGTTTCTGTACTTTTTTCATTGTGCAAGGAATGTTGTGCTAGGGACCTTTTCCTTTTTGTACATATGTCCATCTTCCCTTCTGTGAGATTCCTTTTTTCCTTTACTAAGTTTTTTAATTTTCTCATTTAGATGGTCAATGTGCTCTTTCATAATTGTCAAATTGATTGAGATATTTTGCTGAATTTACTTTAGTTGTGTTACATTTGTTAGTGCCTCTCTTCTGCTATTTAGGGTATACAATTTGGTTTTTTATTTGAATTACTTCTTCATTTATTGTTGTGCGTGGTCCTGTCTGTAGCATGCTAGATTGCTACTTCATTTTAAAAAAATGTGACAAGTTTTTAAAGAACTCCCAGCTAGCCTATTCTGCCTCTTTGAAAGCAAGTTTGATCCAGGTTATATTTCTCTCATGGGTAGCGCCACTTTCTCCAGTTAATGTCCAGGTTCAGCACTCATCCATTTGGAACAGTTCTTTGTAACTTTTGATTCTAGAGTCAGCTCAGATTTCCTTATTTCCTGTGTTTTTCTGCTTTTAAAATGGGTAATATTCCCACACATATATCACACTTTTTGATTGGTGAAAAATGTACATTGACTTGCTTCATAGTCAGACACTCCTATATAATACACCCCCCCCCCCCAGTCTGTATTCATGGATTATCATGATGTATTTATATGTGAAAAGAATCTGGGGACTAATCTGGTCTTAATACTTTTGAATGCAAAATCATTTGTATTCCACATTTCATTGCAGAACCTCAATGAAATATTGAATTCTGTTATAGCCCCGTCCCCAAAAATACAGATGGGTATGTGGCAAAACATGTGTAGCATTATTCCTAATACACATATTATTATTCTAATAATTGTACAAATGATAAAACACATAATCAATTCGAATTTGGTTTCATATGATAGGAGAAGGCGCCACGATCGCAACTCATTTTTCAGTTTATTTTTATGTGATTTGCTTGTGGAGAATTTTGCATTGAATTAATATTGAAATGCATGAATTGTATTGATTCACATAGCCCATAATAGCTCTGGGCATCTTTAAGTTCCAGCTTTGAGTTCCGTTTCTTAGGATTGTGAAACCATGAGGTTAGTAGGCCTCTAAGCTAGTTATTAACCTGGATCTAATGAAGCATGGCTTCCATTGTTTGTGTTTCCATTAGGCTGATTATCCTGCCATGCTTTAGGAGGAACGAAGGTCCGAACAGGTCCAGGCAACATTCTTTTTTTAGACAAAGGTGGGGGCCACCCATTAACTAAGACTGTCTGTTCCACAAGGTCAAAATGTAAGCCATTCTTATCAAAAAAGATTTCAATGGCTTCATACCTTTGCATTAAACATGTTTTAAATATGAATCATTTTGCAATTTAAACACTGCCAAAATAATAGACATATGGTAGATGGTGATGTTTCATTTTGGCTTCATTGTAAACCATTTTTTTGTTAGCTTTAACTTTAAGTGTATTATTCCAATGTGACAAAGCACCACTTTAAAATGACTGCAGTCACTTTTGCTGTATTAATACTTTCACCTCGTCTGGCTGTGGGTTTAGAAATGAGTTCCAAATGTTCTTGGTGTGTTGCAAACTCTGTGTCATTTATCTGATGCGTTCTCTCATGGACGTAAGTAACTGCTGCCTCTCACAGGTACACCCTTTTCCTGATAAATGACACAACACACCAGTCTCCATTTGTCTTTGGTTTTTCCCTACAACATATAGCTACAGTTTCCCTTCAATTAACACGTCGTGGAACATTTTGATTGGAAATAAGTACAAAGAAAGCCCAAGTGACTATCAGGTTTCAGACAGGCAAGAAGGGCAGAAGAAAGGTGCTCATAATGGAATTTAGTTCTTGACCTGTATTCATAGAACAATAACTCACAGGATGGTAATGCCACACTCCCAGTTATTTTATTAGACACTTCTCTCAAAATCTAATGATGGGGGACAGGTTTTCATGGTATCATGTCCCTGTATCACTTGAATTTACTGCACAGGTTTTTATTGCATATTAAATACATTGATGGCCCTCAGTCGCTACCCCGTTCCACCATGGGCCACCTCTTCGAAGGGGGGGCACCCCTTCACCATGCTCCCGTTTTCCCAAGCTCCCACAAAAGGGGATCACTCCCTCCTCACCCCACCATCAACTGCCTCTTACCTTAATCTCCCATTGTCACTCTGCTTCTTCCTTTTCTGCTGCACGCCTGATGCGCTCCACTCAATATATGCCCCCAACCCGGCCCTACAGACACAGACCTGCCCCTCTCCATGCATAATGACCCACTCACCTCCTGTGAACACACACTCACTGTGCCTCTCTTGGCCTCATATTTCTTTGACGCAAAGTGCTGTATTGCACTTGTAGAGTAGCAAAGACATGCCACCATTTGTATCTATCATCCATAGACACCTTTAAGCAATTAATCATGGCCAAGGGAGACTCTAAACAAAGTTGGTAAGACAATATAAAGTATATGGCATTGAAGGTCGGATTGGAGGTTGCCCAGAGCAATGACAGTGGTAATGATTAGTTCAAACCTTTCACACATCACACTTTTATTTAGAGACATGTTATGCAGCTGAGACAGGGAAATGGGGGAAGCTTTAGCAGACAGTTATATAATATAGTGGCCTGCACAAACAGTCAATTCGTCTGACAGAAGTCACCCAGAGAAACTCGAAAAAGAAGAAACAATGTTAGCAACCCTAACCTCAAGCTCTGGAATGATATTAACTGGCTGGAATATAAAAGGAACAAAATAAAGGTCAAGAGTGTACAGCCAAAATAATAGATTCAAATCTTGCGGAAATGGCCATTCACCTAGGCATCTGGGACAATGGGCCTCATTATGACCCAGGCGTTAAGGGGTTAACGGCGCCGTAAAAGGTTGCGGCTCCGTTAACCCCTTAACGCCTTACTACGAGGTCCCTTTGTGGGTCCCGACCTTAACCGCTGGTCTGTACCAGCCGTTAAGGTCGGGACCCGCAAAGGGACCTCGAAGGTAATTACTGTACCGCAATTTGCGGTACCGTAATTACTGCCTTCCCCATTCCGATTGAGCCCTATGGGGCAAAAATGGGAATGGGGAAAGGCCAATGGTAAATGGGGAATTACCTCCCCGCCAACCTTGGAATGGGGCGGTAATTCCCCATTTACCATTGGCGGAATCGGTAAAATAACGGCGGCAACCATGGTGCAACTAGCGCCATGGTTACCGCCTGGGTCGTAATGACCCCCAATGTCTGGAGACCCTTATCTGTAATTATCCTGCTCCTAAAATCTATCACTAAAAGCACAGATCTACAAATCGCGAGTTTAGCCTCTGAATGTGAACATGTAAAAGGAACCAAGATGTGCTGCTCCACAGTGATGGAATGCCCTCAAGTTGAGACAAAATTCTGTTTAACCATTTTGCTTTGCAAGATTCCTTCGGTAAGTGTATAGGCTGGTCAATCAGCAACTTTGTATATGCCATCCTTTGAAGCAGCCACTTTGCAACTTCTAGCACAAAACAACAATTCCATGCATCAGAATAAATGACCCTGATGGTAAAATAAGACTATCCAACATGAACGGACAGGCATTTCGTTGTTGATAAATTGTGAATTTATTATAAAATGCATGCTAAAATATATTGCTACATTTCAAAAGACCCACATGTATACAGAACAGAAATGTAACATTGCACAGGAATTGTCAGAAGATAATCTTTGCTATGCTTTTTCATAAATGGTCAAGCATTTAAGATGATAAATGTTTGAACTTCCGTTTATTGAACATTTCAGATGGTGTAAGAGTAATTCTCCAAACGGCCATTGGTCAAATATCAATTCTTGGCTTAAAATGTTTATGGTCCAAAGCAATTCACACTATTGCATTCTTAACCTGTTCCATGGGACGTTACCCCGGTTATGGCTCATGGAAAGGGTTAAGAACGCCATTAGCACCCTGGATTACAAAAGCGGTAACCCAAGGTGCTGAAGAAAAAGCATTTTCATTCATTAAACGAGACGCTGCGCGCGTCTTGTTCAATGAAAAAAAAAATGCTTTGCCAAGTTGGCTGCCATGGTAGTAGAAGGTGGGGCTCTATATGGAGCTCCTCTTCCATTATCATGGCGGCCAGAAAAGGAAGAGACAGGGGAGCTGGATAAATGGGCTTTGGCTAAAAAAAGGGAGCAGAGGATGGGGGAAGATGGGAGGCTGCGGAGCTGGCCATCTCGCGGCTTGGAAGGCGGGCTAGATCGGCCCATGTTTCCAGCCTCCTAATTGGCCAGCTCCCACTGGCAGGGTGCTAATAAAGCAAAATACCAAACTTATTTTTATAACAGAATTGAGCACAGGCATTTTAAATTGTATGAGTATGCATCTCTTGATCTGTGAACACAAAAATGGCATTGCTTTTGCAATATTTCCGGGGTTGACACGATCATTTTGACATCAGTTTCGAACTGAAAAATGTATCTGGGATTTTATGGAAAATGTATGAAATAAACCTTATTTGATTAGGCAAAAATCCAGTCATTTGCGCAGCTTTCTGAAAAATAATGATGTGTAATAATCTCATAGCATCAGACGTTCTCAGCGCTTATGCCATCGCTTATGCCATCTTAAAATGAGTTTGCAAGTGACCGGTGCCAGGCAAATCCAGAAGGTGTGCCCATTTGAGAAATGAGTATAGAGCCCTTCAATTGACCAAACCTTTGTAAGAGATACCACAATGAGGAAAACAATCTAAAAAAAGTCCATCCCAGTGGAGCCAATTCCCCAATGACAAAGCAACACTTTGGGAACTAATGAAATGGTTGGATGTGTCTTTTCATTCCTTTTGAACATGTTCCCAGAAATAATAATCTGGCTGGCGGAAACGTTTGAATGCAAGCCCAGCTGACTGAATGCATCCGTCCTTCTGGTTTGCTCTACTGGCTCTGGGAAAGACAGTGTAGTGCACTGCCATCAGTGAGTGTAGGGTCAAGGAATTATGAGAGATGGAAGATCACCTCACCACCATCTGCGTAGTTATTTGCATGTGGTCATTGATGAATTAAAATGATCAATTTGTGTCCAACTATGTAATGGTTTCATCTCATTTGGAAAACACAATGCTGTTAAATGTGTGCTTGTTGGGTTCTATGAGGGTTCATTGCTATTCCTTGACAGAAGCAGCCTATGGAACATGACATATAGAGGAGATGTCTCATCATTAAGTGAAGTGAAATGCCAACACACCCAGCTTTACAGGATCACCATACTACAAGTGAACTCTGATCAATCGGTTCTCCATTTTCTGAACTGTGTTGATTTAGCTCTTCGCGGGCTTAATTTCAAATCATTGCTTCCTCTACCATAGTTTGTTCTAAAATTGTGCTGTGGTTGGCACGGAATAGGGATGTTATCGGGGATGTGCTGCGTATGCATGCATGTGTAGGATTTATAAAACTTGATCCTAGCTGGAAAGCAACAGAGCAATGCACAAGGGCATAAGAAGGCATTTGTATTCCAACTAGATGCCCTGTGGGGATAATACCAATCAAGTGCTTATAGTCTTACTTTTGAAAGTAGCCACAGAGCACTGAGCATGCTCGGAAGGAGGGCGTTGAGGCTCACGCATTGGGATTATGCAAGGAACCAGGCGCAGGAAATACTGCAGGATAAATGAGGAAAGGTGCAGGTGACAATGACCTTCCGTTTCCCCAAACCCCTGCCCCGGGCAAGTTCCAGATTTCATGGTCTATGTAATAGAGGAATGATTCCATTTTGAGTTTCTTGATAATCTTGAGGATTTTGATTGACAAGGTTTCTATACTATTCATTTTCTTTTAATGTTAGGTTTTAACGATGTGCATCAGTGCCACCATAAGGCTTTCCCAGGTCCAGGTAAAGGAAGAGGGGTATGAGGAAGACAATCAGGCTTGGGGCTAAGAGGTCCATTATGAGCTAGCGTATGAGAAGAAGCCTGCTGGGCTGTGGCTCATGTTCCAAAGCGAGGAAATACACTACACACGACCAATCACAATGAAGTGCAGATGGGATATCGTTGCTCAGTGAAGTTGTTTCCCAAAATGGCCCAGGACAGGCGTGTCTTACATTGACTACATCTTTGTGGGTTTACGTCTGGAGGGAGGCACAGTATCTCCATGGCGTTTGACAGTAGCCAGTGTTTGTTGTATTTCCCTAGCTAAGGTTAGAGATGGCAAAAGATAGGAGGAGTGTGATGCTAGGGGTAATTTGAAGGCAATTCCAATGATGTGAAATAGGGAATCCATTGAGAGCATTCATTATAGGGGTCCAACCAGTGGTGGATGATGGCAAGAAGAGAGAATGATCAGACACAGAGGAGCTGCAGAATAGTAATTAGTGTTACTAAATATGATCTTCCATGCAGAGCCATTTGAAGTGGCAGAGTTTGCCCAAATCTAGGAATTGATGACTCCAGGTATGATGTTGTATTACTGGTAAGAATGCAATTTAGGTCAATATTTTGCAGAGGACCTGACGCTACAAGTTGATGTCAGAAATCACACACACACATTTGTAAAGAAAAATCAAAAGGAAAATCAAAAGGTCTCATGCCATCGTTAAGATTAGAAGGGGACTGGTTTGAAGCATCGATGTTACACCCTTGAGCAAGGTGCTGGGCTCAGTCTAGTCATCTTCCAATGAAACACTGATTCATTCTATGGATTGCATGCCCTCAACACTACCTCGCGATCCGTAGCATGCAATATGCAGAGTATGTTTCAAATGTTGGAGATAAAAAAAATATAATTGGGAGAAATGCCTTGGATTCTTATTAATTTGAACACTTTTTATATAATCAGCATTCACTAAATTGTATCCTGAATGATCTAGACATCACCAGGATTTGATTATATATTTATTTAGCTGGGAGCTGCTGTTACGCTGATCGAGGATCCGTGAGGAGCAGTATCTGTATACGGCGGGAACAGAGTTTATGGAACAGCACATGGCTGGTACGGTTTTGATACATATTTGGAGACACCAAAAAAGGAAACTTTTCTTCTATTTCCTGCTTTGTGAATAATTATCTGCCTAAAATGTATTTTCTGTGCTCTTCCAGGATTATGCAAAAAGATACGCTGCGTACAGTATGAATCATAATTGAAGAAACGAATGCCAAGAATTGGAAGGATAGTCCTCAGCGGTGCCATCTGTCGTTTCTGGCACTTCTACCATGATCTGCGGAGGGCGTTCGCGCCGAAGATCATTTCCGTACAATTTGATAGCCGAGCGCATAGCTGGGTTTCCTTCACTATCCATTCTGTTTTCAGATGTGATTCTAATACCAATGAGTCATGCTGGACTTATCTGTCATCCTGTTAAATGTGAGGGCATCCAATACTTTGAAGCCTTTAAGAATGAAATAAAACCCCTGGTGGCCGACCATGTGCATCCATGTGTTTCTGTTTGCATCCATTCTGTTGCATGTACGCAGGTGTCATTGCTTGCGCCATCAAATGACCATGCAGCCTGGTTGTCTCACTGTTTGCTAGCAGCCTGTTGTCAGTTTTTTTCTGGTACTGGTGCCATCATAATATTTGGTTCCAGAAGGACTTGGCCTTGGCCCAGCACTAGCAATCGGCATGCCATTCAAGCGAGACCAGCTGGAGGCATTCTGTACAGTACGATCAAAATATACTGGTGGCAGCATTTTCCAAGACAGACAATTATACATCTAAGGCGAAAGACTATTGGATAGATAGTTGTTTTGATATTTTGGATAATGATGAAATGGAATTGAAGCAGGCATGATTTACCAGATACAAATAACCTATCTGCCTCCGCATTAGACATGTTCCATTGCAAAGTGCACACGCTTTGCTTCTGCTGCGCTCACGAATGTGCAGGAGTCAGGTGCAGGCAAAGATCACCTGATGGGACAAAGGAATTCAAGGGACATTGGCACTGGTCCTTCCTGGATCCCTACTAGGCTTACCAGTGCACGTGGCCCCATTCCAATAATCGTTTATTCTGCTTTAGGGCACACAACCAGAGTGGTACATCACAGCGGATGGGTAACCCCTAAACCATGGGACTGGGGAACAACAATGTAACACAAGAAAATCCCAAAGGGGAAAAAAGGAGTTCACATGGAAGAGTACTGTATTAGTTTGAGTACTCAGTTATGGAGAATAGAGGCGAAAAAGAGAAGGAAGCCCAGTCATAAATATTCACATTTTCAATAGAAATTTATTGCCATTATAAAATTGCATAATAAACAAACATCAAAACCACAATAAAATAGATGAATTAAATTACTTATCAAATCTAATACTTTAAACCATTCAATCGCAATTTAATTGCCACAATTCATCACCTCGTATAACTCGAGGTAAAATATCACTATCTCATTTTAGAATTTCATTCAAATAGTGGAAATGCTGTAGAAAAAGCGAATAGTTACCAATTGGATAAGGTACTAAATACAACCAAGTGCTAAGTACCAAGTTGTTAACAAAGGAATAAGGTACTGGAAGCAAAAAAGTGCTAGGTGCCTAAGGTACTGGAAGCAAAAAAGTGCTAGGTGCCTACTGTGCATACATGATCTTCAATACTATGCATACATGATCTTCAAATATCATAACAGTTTCGGCGAAATCAACCTATCTGGCTCAGTTAAACGAGCCAGTATTCGCCTTCTTCAGGGCGCACTAAATATTGCCAATATAAACCTGGAACATACTAATGCTTGAATTTGTGTCTATCATTCAGTAGTTCTCACAGGTAAACCTTTGTGCAATTCATGAGGGCTTGATTGTAGATCTAGAAGTCTGTTAGAGACGTTGACCCTTAATAAAACACATTAAAACAGACAAAATAGAGAAAACAAAGAAACTTTATGTTAAAATACAGAATATAATGAGTGAGCCTCCTAATATTCAATGCCTCAAGCCATAAAGATAAAACCTGGGGATATATATATATATTCACCTAAGTTGGTCCAAATGTGGTGCCGAAAAAATGTGTTAATTTCGATCCGCCACCCAAGCAGGACTGATGATGCAAATGAATTTACATCTGAAAAGACAAAAATAGGAAGCTAAGAGAGATATCCCAAGATTATCTCAAACTTCAATTGCTAAAACACAATGTCCCCTGTCTCCACAGCGAGCAGATCTGGATATTGCCCCTTCTATTACTAACCTTAAAATTTTGGATAATTCAAACTAAGGTCATAACTGCAATAGACTCAATTGCGGTGAATGTTCCAAATCCAAGGTTCTTGGACGGTGTGGGGTCAAGCCGGAAGGAGAGGCCAACCAATACAGGACCATAGGTTCCTAAGTGAAAGATATGGAACAAGTTTGCATTTTAGTGATTGCAAAACATTAAATGCAGCAGTTAAAAAGCATTTTAAGAAAAAAAGCAAACTGTATCAATATTGGTTTTTTAAACAGCCGGCGTACATTCACGCCGTCCAATGTGGTCTCCTCGACTAAATATATAAAAATACACGCGGGACTCGAGACATGAATAGTACTTCATGCATGCCCTGTGTCCCGTCGGTACTGTAATGGAGACTAAGTTCGCCTCGGAAAGGGGAGAACCTATGAGTGTATACACAAATACCAAAATTCTCACCCGGAACGAGCCTTCACTCTCGTCTCTAGAAGCAGCCGCCTGGGATGCACGCCGTCCGGTGTTGCATCCGTGGCCGTGTTTATAAACACATGCGGTGCTGGAAGCAGAAATAGGACTGTATGTATGCTCTTAGTCCCATGAACACTAAAAAAGGACTAGGAGCGGCCTCGCAACGAAGAGAAACAACAAGTGTATGCTAACAATTGTAGCATACTCGGAATAAGCCAGTGATGTTACATAATGGGGCTATATTTAAAAGACCGGCGTGAAAAGACACGATTGAGTGTTATAACCGCGGCTTTGTTCATCAATACACGCGGACGACCCCCTAATCAAGATAAAAATGCCTACATCAATTTTAGGTTACTTTGGTACTCAGAAGGGACTTAATCTCTAAAATTCAAAAACAAAGGCACGGTTGGCTGGTAAATAATCATGAGCGAAAACAAATAAGAGAACGCCTACAAGGCTCTAATAAAGAAATATTTATTTATGTTACATGTTAAGGTATACAGTGGAGCCATTCTTCTTGGCGGTTTAATCCTGTCTCATAGCTATTGGTGTTATACATCCACCATTGTTCCCTTTGCGCCAATCGGACTGCTGTGTTGTTAACATCCGTGCCGTAGACTTTTTCCAAGACGCACCATTTCAAACTGTTCAGATCATGATTGTTTTCAACAAAATGCGACACTAAAGGAGCAGACACAATTTTATTTCGAATTTTAGATTTATGTTCACCAATTCTAATTTTGATAGGCCTGGATGTTCTGCCAATGTACGTTAAGGCACAGGGGCAGATAATTCCATAAATAACATTTTTAGTGTTACACGTGGTGTGATGGTTAAGGTTCCAATTTTTACCATTAATCACTACAGAAGTTCCAGTGACTGTGGAAGCACATTGATTGCAAAAACCACATGAAAAATGACCTTGGATGGGTTTACCACCCCACAATCCTGTCACCGTATTTGATTTAGGTCCAGTGCTCGACCTGTCAGCTTTAGTGAGCCAACTTTTAAGGTTCTTGCCTTTTTTGAATGCAAAAATAGGTTTTGCAAGGCCTGGATTGTTTAATTGGAGCAAATGCCAATGTTTCATAATGCTTTGTTTGATCTTGTGGTGAAAGGTGTTAAAAGTTATGGCACAAACTAGCCGCTCCTTAGTGATGTCTTCCCGAGAATGTTTCTCAAGGAGGATATCTCGATGTTGAAATCTGGCTCTTTTACGAGCCTGACGAAGTAAATATTTAGGGTAGCCTCGCTGGTGCAGTCTATCTTCAATAATGTTCGCCTGTATCTTATAGTCTTCAATTTTGGTACAATTCCGTCTAGCCCTAAGGAACTGACTACAAGGAATGCTCTTGCGCAATGATTCGGGATGGAAACTATCAAATCTTAAAATAGTATTTCGATCCGTTTCTTTTCGATACAAGTCGACGGTAATGTGGCCCTCAGAATTCTTGATTAATAGGTCCAGAAATGGCAAAGAGGTACTGTTGGCTGACATAGTAAATTTAAGGTTCGTATCCATCGCATTTAGCCATGGAAGAAATAAAAGGTGATCTGCCTTTGTTTTGTCCCAAATTATAATTATATCATCGATATAACGTTTATACAATTTAATAGCGTCTCTGTAGGGGTTAATATCTGACAAGATGCACCGGTTTTCAAAATTCCACATAAAAAGTGTGGCGTAATTGGGGGCAAAGGCTGCCCCCATCGCTGTTCCTTTCACTTGTAGATAATAGGTAGACTTGAAACGGAAATAGTTGCGTGAAAGAGCTATCTCCAGTAAATCTATTAATATTTCAGTTGGGACTACTTGAATACCTGGCCGTAAGTCCAAAAAGTCTTTCATTACTTTTAAAGATTCCATTTGTGGTATATTAGAGTATAATGACTCCACATCTAGAGTCATAAGTATGTCGGAATCATGATTGAAAGGAAAACCCTCAAGATGTTTAATAGCATCAGTGGTGTCAGCCAGGTATGTTTCAGTAGAGGCCGCCAATGGCTTAAGGAAATAGTCTAGAAATTGACCAATGGGTTCTAATATAGATCCGCATAATGACACTATGGGGCGTCCCGGTGGATTAAGAAGATCCTTGTGTATTTTGGGAAGTACATAGATAAGCGGAGTCCTGGTTCCCTTAATAGTAAGGAAACGAAATTCCTTATCATTGATGGCTCCATTTTCTAATGCTCGTTGGGCAATAACTGCAATTTGGGCTCTAATGCTCTCTGCGGGATCACTCGGAAGTTTCCTGTATATAGCTGAATTATCAAGCTGGCGCAGAATTTCATTGTCATATTGAATAGAATCCATGACAACAATTCCACCACCCTTGTCTGCCTGCTTTATAATTATCGAGGTGTCTGACTTGAGTTTTTGAAGGCTGGCCCAATCTTGTCTACCAAAGTTGAAACAAGGACCCCTGCTATGTTTGTAAGGGGTACTATAGCAGGAGTTAAAATCTTTAAGGACCGCCTTTTCGAATACCGCTGTCTCGTCAGAGACCATTTGTAAAGTAGGAGTGAAGGTCGATTTACATTTCAAAGTGGTATGGAGGCCATCGTCATCATTGTCATGGGCCTGATTCCCAAAAAAATCACGCAATCGTATTTTACGAAATAGACCGCGTAATTCTATCTCTACCTCCATTTTGGAGGGGTTTCTCATGGGTACAAACGAGAAACCCTTCTCCACAATTCGAGTCTCATGTTCACTAAGTTGTCTCTTAGAAATGTTATATACTGCCGATGGTGGGGCTACCTGCAGTATGCCCTTCTCCTGGTTTCGAAATAGTTTTGTAATGGGGGCGCCCCTTGTGCCGGGGGCGGAAAAGGGAGGTTGGATATCCAGATCTGCTCGCTGTGGAGACAGGGGACATTGTGTTTTAGCAATTGAAGTTTGAGATAATCTTGGGATATCTCTCTTAGCTTCCTATTTTTGTCTTTTCAGATGTAAATTCATTTGCATCATCAGTCCTGCTTGGGTGGCGGATCGAAATTAACACATTTTTTCGGCACCACATTTGGACCAACTTAGGTGAATATATATATATATCCCCAGGTTTTATCTTTATGGCTTGAGGCATTGAATATTAGGAGGCTCACTCATTATATTCTGTATTTTAACATAAAGTTTCTTTGTTTTCTCTATTTTGTCTGTTTTAATGTGTTTTATTAAGGGTCAACGTCTCTAACAGACTTCTAGATCTACAATCAAGCCCTCATGAATTGCACAAAGGTTTACCTGTGAGAACTACTGAATGATAGACACAAATTCAAGCATTAGTATGTTCCAGGTTTATATTGGCAATATTTAGTGCGCCCTGAAGAAGGCGAATACTGGCTCGTTTAACTGAGCCAGATAGGTTGATTTCGCCGAAACTGTTATGATATTTGAAGATCATGTATGCATAGTATTGAAGATCATGTATGCACAGTAGGCACCTAGCACTTTTTTGCTTCCAGTACCTTAGGCACCTAGCACTTTTTTGCTTCCAGTACCTTATTCCTTTGTTAACAACTTGGTACTTAGCACTTGGTTGTATTTAGTACCTTATCCAATTGTTAACTATTCGCTTTTTCTACAGCATTTCCACTATTTGAATGAAATTCTAAAATGAGATAGTGATATTTTACCTCGAGTTATACGAGGTGATGAATTGTGGCAATTAAATTGCGATTGAATGGTTTAAAGTATTAGATTTGATAAGTAATTTAATTCATCTATTTTATTGTGGTTTTGATGTTTGTTTATTATGCAATTTTATAATGGCAATAAATTTCTATTGAAAATGTGAATATTTATGACTGGGCTTCCTTCTCTTTTTCGCCTCTATTCTCCATAACTGAGTACTCAAACTAATACAGTACTCTTCCATGTGAACTCCTTTTTTCCCCTTTGGGATTTTCTTGTGTTACATTGTTGTTCACCAGTTCCATGGTTTAGGGGTTACCCATCCGCTGTGATGTATTATTGGTGCAACTCTGTGTTGCATGGGTTGATCGAAAGGTCAATTTGAAATTTGAGACAATATTTCGGGTTATTTTTCCCGTATTGCTTTATACAGTGTTCCTTCCTCTGCATTGTAGATCTTTCTGTTCCTCTATTTATAGTGCGGAGTATACACTAATCTACTCTACATTTCTCTTTGACCATGGCAGCCATCGATGTGGTCTCGTTTAGTGAAGAACAGTTGGCTGATGCCATCAATGTTCCATCATTTTTTGACAATATTGAGGGGACTTTGGGCCCTAACCACGGTTCTTCGATTACTAGTGACAGCATTATTAAAATGAAAAAGAAAAAATTTCGAACAGAAATGCATAGTCATTTGTTGACAGAATATTTAAAAAAGAATATCATCCCCCAGGGCCTTTTGGTTAGAAATGAGCCAGGCTTATTTATAGATGATGAAGAATACAAAACATTATTCTCAGGAGTCGCAACTAAATGCAGTCGGGACTGGATGTTGCTGACAATCAATACTGCCCTCAAGAAAAGTTCCATCATTGGGGACGAAATAGATAAGGCAGAGACAGCATTTGCCCTGGATACCACCATTATTAACATAAAGGAGAAATTAGAGCTTATAGAAAAACACACTAAAGATTTTGTTAAAATCACTACTAACAAAAAGATGGACAAACTAAAAAAGGATATCCGAGCCTTTTCTAAGGAGGCGGCCTATCCCTATTTGTCCTCAGACTACCAGGGCCCAGGACATTGGCGAGATTCTAATAACCCTCAACAGGGCACTATTCCTTTTCAAAAGAAAGTTACGTTCTCGGATACATCATCCGACGGCAGCGGATCTTATCCCACTAGAAATTCTCGAGGTAACAGGGACGGAGGCAGGAATTGGAATAGAGGGCATAATCGAGGCCGAGGACGTTCTTATTGGAATTATCAAAATCGTACTCGTCCAGTTATTTTTGTTCCTCAAGGCCCAGACACTCCTTTTCCTCCACCCAACCTCCCTTTTCCGCCCCCGGCACAAGGGGCGCCCCCATTACAAAACTATTTCGAAACCAGGAGAAGGGCATACCGCAGGTAGCCCCACCATCGGCAGTATATAACATTTCTAAGAGACAACTTAGTGAACATGAGACTCGAATTTTGGAGAAGGGTTTCTCGTTTGTACCCATGAGAAACCCCTCCAAAATGGAGGTAGAGATAGAATTACGCGGTCTATTTCGTAAAATACGATTGCGTGATTTTTTTGGGAATCAGGCCCATGACAATGATGACGATGGCCTCCATACCACTTTGAAATGTAAATCGACCTTCACTCCTACTTTACAAATGGTCTCTGACGAGACAGCGGTATTCGAAAAGGCGGTCCTTAAAGATTTTAACTCCTGCTATAGTACCCCTTACAAACATAGCAGGGGTCCTTGTTTCAACTTTGGTAGACAAGATTGGGCCAGCCTTCAAAAACTCAAGTCAGACACCTCGATAATTATAAAGCAGGCAGACAAGGGTGGCGGAATTGTTGTCATGGATTCTATTCAATATGACAATGAAATTCTGCGCCAGCTTGATAATTCAGCTATATACAGGAAACTTCCGAGTGATCCCACAGAGAGCATTAGAGCCCAAATTGCAGTTATTGCCCAACGAGCATTAGAAAGTGGAGCCATCAATGATAAGGAATTTCGTTTCCTTACTATTAAGGGAACCAGGACTCCGCTTATCTATGTACTTCCCAAAATACACAAGGATCTTCTTAATCCACCGGGACGCCCCATAGTGTCATTATGCGGATCTATATTAGAACCCATTGGTCAATTTCTAGACTATTTCCTTAAGCCATTGGCGGCCTCTACTGAAACATACCTGGCTGACACCACTGATGCTATTAAACATCTTGAGGGTTTTCCTTTCAATCATGATTCCGACATACTTATGACTCTAGATGTGGAGTCATTATACTCTAATATACCACAAATGGAATCTTTAAAAGTAATGAAAGACTTTTTGGACTTACGGCCAGGTATTCAAGTAGTCCCAACTGAAATATTAATAGATTTACTGGAGATAGCTCTTTCACGCAACTATTTCCGTTTCAAGTCTACCTATTATCTACAAGTGAAAGGAACAGCGATGGGGGCAGCCTTTGCCCCCAATTACGCCACACTTTTTATGTGGAATTTTGAAAACCGGTGCATCTTGTCAGATATTAACCCCTACAGAGACGCTATTAAATTGTATAAACGTTATATCGATGATATAATTATAATTTGGGACAAAACAAAGGCAGATCACCTTTTATTTCTTCCATGGCTAAATGCGATGGATACGAACCTTAAATTTACTATGTCAGCCAACAGTACCTCTTTGCCATTTCTGGACCTATTAATCAAGAATTCTGAGGGCCACATTACCGTCGACTTGTATCGAAAAGAAACGGATCGAAATACTATTTTAAGATTTGATAGTTTCCATCCCGAATCATTGCGCAAGAGCATTCCTTATAGTCAGTTCCTTAGGGCTAGACGGAATTGTACCAAAATTGAAGACTATAAGATACAGGTGAACATTATTGAAGATAGACTGCACCAGCGAGGCTACCCTAAATATTTACTTCGTCAGGCTCGTAAAAGAGCCAGATTTCAACATCGAGATATCCTCCTTGAGAAACATTCTCGGGAAGACATCACTAAGGAGCGGCTAGTTTGTGCCATAACTTTTAACACCTTTCACCACAAGATCAAACAAAGCATTATGAAACATTGGCATTTGCTCCAATTAAACAATCCAGGCCTTGCAAAACCTATTTTTGCATTCAAAAAAGGCAAGAACCTTAAAAGTTGGCTCACTAAAGCTGACAGGTCGAGCACTGGACCTAAATCAAATACGGTGACAGGATTGTGGGGTGGTAAACCCATCCAAGGTCATTTTTCATGTGGTTTTTGCAATCAATGTGCTTCCACAGTCACTGGAACTTCTGTAGTGATTAATGGTAAAAATTGGAACCTTAACCATCACACCACGTGTAACACTAAAAATGTTATTTATGGAATTATCTGCCCCTGTGCCTTAACGTACATTGGCAGAACATCCAGGCCTATCAAAATTAGAATTGGTGAACATAAATCTAAAATTCGAAATAAAATTGTGTCTGCTCCTTTAGTGTCGCATTTTGTTGAAAACAATCATGATCTGAACAGTTTGAAATGGTGCGTCTTGGAAAAAGTCTACGGCACGGATGTTAACAACACAGCAGTCCGATTGGCGCAAAGGGAACAATGGTGGATGTATAACACCAATAGCTATGAGACAGGATTAAACCGCCAAGAAGAATGGCTCCACTGTATACCTTAACATGTAACATAAATAAATATTTCTTTATTAGAGCCTTGTAGGCGTTCTCTTATTTGTTTTCGCTCATGATTATTTACCAGCCAACCGTGCCTTTGTTTTTGAATTTTAGAGATTAAGTCCCTTCTGAGTACCAAAGTAACCTAAAATTGATGTAGGCATTTTTATCTTGATTAGGGGGTCGTCCGCGTGTATTGATGAACAAAGCCGCGGTTATAACACTCAATCGTGTCTTTTCACGCCGGTCTTTTAAATATAGCCCCATTATGTAACATCACTGGCTTATTCCGAGTATGCTACAATTGTTAGCATACACTCGTTGTTTCTCTTCGTTGCGAGGCCGCTCCTAGTCCTTTTTTAGTGTTCATGGGACTAAGAGCATACATACAGTCCTATTTCTGCTTCCAGCACCGCATGTGTTTATAAACACGGCCACGGATGCAACACCGGACGGCGTGCATCCCAGGCGGCTGCTTCTAGAGACGAGAGTGAAGGCTCGTTCCGGGTGAGAATTTTGGTATTTGTGTATACACTCATAGGTTCTCCCCTTTCCGAGGCGAACTTAGTCTCCATTACAGTACCGACGGGACACAGGGCATGCATGAAGTACTATTCATGTCTCGAGTCCCGCGTGTATTTTTATATATTTAGTCGAGGAGACCACATTGGACGGCGTGAATGTACGCCGGCTGTTTAAAAAACCAATATTGATACAGTTTGCTTTTTTTCTTAAAATGCTTTTTAACTGCTGCATTTAATGTTTTGCAATCACTAAAATGCAAACTTGTTCCATATCTTTCACTTAGGAACCTATGGTCCTGTATTGGTTGGCCTCTCCTTCCGGCTTGACCCCACACCGTCCAAGAACCTTGGATTTGGAACATTCACCGCAATTGAGTCTATTGCAGTTATGACCTTAGTTTGAATTATCCAAAATTTTAAGGTTAGTAATAGAAGGGGCAATATCCAGATCTGCTCGCTGTGGAGACAGGGGACATTGTGTTTTAGCAATTGAAGTTTGAGATAATCTTGGGATATCTCTCTTAGCTTCCTATTTTTGTCTTTTCAGATGTAAATTCATTTGCATCATCAGTCCTGCTTGGGTGGCGGATCGAAATTAACACATTTTTTCGGCACCACATTTGGACCAACTTAGGTGAATATATATATATATCCCCAGGTTTTATCTTTATGGCTTGAGGCATTGAATATTAGGAGGCTCACTCATTATATTCTGTATTTTAACATAAAGTTTCTTTGTTTTCTCTATTTTGTCTGTTTTAATGTGTTTTATTAAGGGTCAACGTCTCTAACAGACTTCTAGATCTACAATCAAGCCCTCATGAATTGCACAAAGGTTTACCTGTGAGAACTACTGAATGATAGACACAAATTCAAGCATTAGTATGTTCCAGGTTTATATTGGCAATATTTAGTGCGCCCTGAAGAAGGCGAATACTGGCTCGTTTAACTGAGCCAGATAGGTTGATTTCGCCGAAACTGTTATGATATTTGAAGATCATGTATGCATAGTATTGAAGATCATGTATGCACAGTAGGCACCTAGCACTTTTTTGCTTCCAGTACCTTAGGCACCTAGCACTTTTTTGCTTCCAGTACCTTATTCCTTTGTTAACAACTTGGTACTTAGCACTTGGTTGTATTTAGTACCTTATCCAATTGTTAACTATTCGCTTTTTCTACAGCATTTCCACTATTTGAATGAAATTCTAAAATGAGATAGTGATATTTTACCTCGAGTTATACGAGGTGATGAATTGTGGCAATTAAATTGCGATTGAATGGTTTAAAGTATTAGATTTGATAAGTAATTTAATTCATCTATTTTATTGTGGTTTTGATGTTTGTTTATTATGCAATTTTATAATGGCAATAAATTTCTATTGAAAATGTGAATATTTATGACTGGGCTTCCTTCTCTTTTTCGCCTCTATTCTCCATAACTGAGTACTCAAACTAATACAGTACTCTTCCATGTGAACTCCTTTTTTCCCCTTTGGGATTTTCTTGTGTTACACAACCAGAGTGGACCTGCCTTCTCTATGGGTGCACAAATGTTAACCGATGGGACATTGGTGGCCCCTATTGATGCACATATAAGTTACAAGTATTTCAGAAGTAACCCTGGACCTGCTGTATAGTATCTCTATGCCTACAGGAAGCAGGAGTAACTGTGGACTAGCCTGTGCATTGCAAATGAGCGGTGTAAAGGGAGAGCAACACGCTACTGCACCTCCCGCAATTTGAGCAAATGCACAAAATGCATACATTTCTCCCTCCACTTCTATGAAACACATTTCTAAGAGCCAAATTGTTTATAGATTTTCAATCAAATCATATAGAATTAAATGAGCATCATAAGAGGATAATATCCGGTTGATGCAATGTAGCAATGATGAAGCAAATTTAATGTACATAATAAGGCACTGCTCTTTTATGTACGCAGCCCGCTGCCCCCGGAGCAACATTTGGGCGGTGTTTCTATTGTTACTGCGTTTTTTATTTCTGTATTTTGCTTGCTCATTGAAAGATTTGATTTTGCTCGACACGGGCGATTCAGGCCATTGTGTTAGGACGCAGCTTTCCTCTGCTTGAGAATGGACCTGAAGCAATAGTGAAAGGACATTTCTAGAAGCACGTTCAATGAATTCAAAAACAAGCGACTGGTGTGATTTAAAGCAGAGCCACACAGGCTATACACATCAAGCAAACAATGTCAAATAACGTTTCCGTGAAAAGAAGGCTTATTCACTTAACATGATAGCACAGTACATTGCACAGTTTGGGGCAGGTAACGCCAATCGATTGCGCAGGACGTGGACCTTCCTATCCTGGGCACATTCACCGATCATAGAAATTGCAGAAAACCTGCACGTCCTCTTAGTTGCTATGGGACGGATACTGTAGATATTATAATCATGGCAGTCTTTAAAGGGTTTAAGCAGCATGTTAATACTCAATGGGCAACACATGCAGACCTGTGCTCTAGAGACCATAATTGCAGTTATTTTCAAATGCATTTCCATGTACGCTCATCACACTTTGTTATTTGCTTGCCCCTTTCATCTATTGGGCATTGTTATTATTATTATAAATAATAAGGTGATTTATATAGCACTTCAGACTAGATTCTTTCAGTTTCCAAGCACTGTTATAATGTGTGTCAACATTAATACCCACTCAGGATCCTGGGTTCATTGAGCTTGAAGGGCTGAGTCAGCCTGACCCAGGAACTGAACCCATGTTGCAACAAATTCCCAAGGTAAGTGCATAAGGATTGAGTTTTCCAAAATACCACACAAGCTCCACTTTATAGGATGCTCTTCAATACACCGACATGTTCATCGATCTACCCTAAGGAGCTGATACATTGATCTTGATCATGTAGTTCTGGACGAAAAACAAATACACGTGTTGTGTGCCCGACATTAGTGGACGCAATAGACACGTGCTGTCACCGGTCTCTTAAATGAGAGGGAGAGCAGTATTGCAGGAGAAATACTGTCACCACACGTGGTAGGCACATGCTAACAGTAAGGGTCCAGATGATTTACAGATCCGATCCTTTCAGTTATTCCCCACTTAGGAGTCCCCCGTGGATCAGTAATTACCACTGCAGTAATGATTTTGTGTAGAGGACACTTCCTCCACACAATAAAAGGTGGTTTTTAGAGAGTTTCATTTTGACACTCTGAATGTGGTGGTGTCGTAAAAGTGCCTGTAATCCTGTTAATGCCTCTTTTTTAACTCACTGCCAAACTTTAAAGGCGGCCATTAAAAGTGGAACAGCACTGCCGTAGTAGGCTGTATCCAATCGTTACAGCTCTTTAGATCCTATCATTGTTGTAGTGCATGCTTGCATCTCCAGAACCTTGTCTCAGATGGCTCTCTGGGTGACTCGTGCAAAGAATAGCCCGTCCCAGAACCCATCAAGGCCCTCACGGCATATTGTGACTCTCTAGCGTGTTTACAAAAGGCTGTGCTGCACGCTTTGTACTTGCAGCAGAACATTAAGTATTTCTTGCTAATGCACAAATACAAAATTGAAAAGGAACTGAAACCCCTATTCTTCATTTAACATCTTTCCAATCACTGATTGCTCCAGTCAAACCTTCTCCCCCTCTGGAGTTCCTAATGTCCAAAGTTCAGATAGGCATTTTCCAGTGCTTTCTTTTCTAAACTGTCCATACTTTGTCCAGGTTCACATTCTCTTCGGTTTTGCATTGCAACATGCACATGTTCTGTACTGCAGGCCACGATTAAACATCTAATGTGATCATTGCTTCCTTTAAAAAAAAACACAAATGTGCTCTTGCTAATTTAACAATGGAGGTCAGTGGGCAATAGAAGGGACGGAAACCCTGTTCTGCGTGGATAACTTTCACAGGCGATCTTGCAGGAGGGGTTAGTGGGCATTTATGAATAATAACGGACTTTGTATACTTCTCTCAGCACCTCCGAGTTTCTAGTAATAGTCAAGACAAAAGGGAACCGAAGCAAGAATAAGGAGTGCCTTAAAACTAATGTTTTGGAGGAAGGAGCAGACTTATTTATTTATTTACAATATGCCCTACAGATTATGGGTTAGACGAATTTCACATTCTTCCCTCAATCATAAATGAGAGCGAACGTAATCTCTTTGGTGCACTCTAAACAGTGTATATGAACTGAATCCATGTTGATGGATTTAAAGTTAAATACATGTAAGAGACTTTCCTTGTTCAATATTAAAAAAAATAATCAAAAAAAACTTTAATCTGCAAAATGTATTCGTAACGTTTTACACAGTATTATAAGCATATACACACATTATGAAGGCCTTTTCCTGGAACAGAAATCAGTTAATGTAAAAAATAAGGAAACATTGAAAGGATGATACAAATTGAGTTCCGTGAAGAAACTAGTCAGTTCTGCATAATCAGCTCAAACCTCTTTGGGCTTCTAATGACAAGCAGAGCACAATACAATACACGAAGCTATGTTTCTGTGTTTCCGTTGTCATGTCATCATTTTATGTTTTCATTATCTCAATCTGGGCATCAGTTTCCTTATGTCATGTCTGTCAACTACCCCTCTTCATTCAAGTGAATCACTATCCTCAACCCCTTCATCCAAAATAACTGGCTTGCTTTCTTGGATGATTGTGTCTGCATTTGTGTGAATCGAGGCCAGGGGCACGTACAAAGATGCAAGAAGTAGGCTGAGCGATCCCGCAAGAGGGTCCCCCACATTAGGAGATTAGCAATGGACCAAGACCCAGGTGATGCTAAGGGTGAGGTAGGATGTGAAACGGGGACAACGTAAGCCAACAGGGCCCAAGGGGGGAATACATACAGAGAGATGTCGACAAATATGGAAGGGTGGAAGCAGAGGGCACTATTCGCAGCGGGAACTCTTATGTACACTGCAGAGCACCTCGCAGTCCTAAGCATACCAGAGTCTTTAAAACCAGATTGCAATCACTGCAACCAAAGAAGGAACCCACCTTGTGTTTGAGGCATTTTCTTTTCCTGTGCCCTCACTACTTTCCCAATGTGCCCAGACTCCCCAAGACATCCACTACTAACATCTTGTATGTTTTACACCTCACACACACACTCTAATGTCTAGGGCACACAGGCGCCTACCCTCACATGATATCAACACTCACACCACACCCATTGCAGCTCTCCCACCCTTGACTCCCCCGTTATGGATACACACCCAGCGTCTCACCCGGAACACAGAGAATCCCTACTGGCACTCAGGTAACATGTGCTTCCAACCTGCACTTGCCGCCATAACAGTTTTCTGCGTCTTCCTCTCCCTTTATCCCACTAACAGTACCCCCGCCACCCATCTTTTTTTACAGCGCCACAGACAGAGAGGACAACATCGGCAGCATGGCACTTTTTCAGGCCACTTTTGTACATTGCCCAATTACTGATCCTGCTGCTTAGTTGCATCTAGCAAAGCCATGCTCTAGCTTGTATCCCCGTACCTGTATTTATTTTAACACCTTATTGTACAGAACTGCTGCTTCTCGAAGCTAGGTCCACACTCAAAATCCTTCCACTGCCTCCGCGTGTGCTCTTCCGATCCCTATGTGTGAGAACCATTTGCCTCGTCACTTTGCATAACACTCTAATTTTGCATGAGCAAATCTAGGGCTGTTAATAGGTTGAGAGCACTGTCCACACACTTGAGAAGTGATGATGCTGCCAAGAGGCCGGCCACTTTTGGAGTTGCCTGCTTCTGCTTGAATCATTGTGATCCCCATGATGTATGCCTGCCATGTTGTGGCTTTTTTGTTTGAAATAGGGGGCCATCATCACGTGGTATAGGTATGTGTGGCTCTATCAACACACACCATTATATTTTTCTCACAAAATGTTACAAAACCACATACAACACATCTTCAGACACACCTCACCAATTATTTCCTCTGGAAAAAAAGTCAGACTTTGCCAGTGCTAGTTTTTCTTAAGTGATTGCTGAGGTCTAGACATCCTGCCTTGCATTGGGTCAAAAGGGTCACTCTATTTAGGGAATGATGTGTAGAGGCACGGTATAAATGCCATATCATAAGTGTTTCATTGTGCGAGATTTACATTTAAGGGGAGAAACATAGCTGAAAGGAATGAATTTAGGAATGAAGTTTTTCGTCATTTGTTATTTGTTTCCGCTACAAAGTATGGCATCTGAACCATGTAGGAGGGTAAAACTGCAAAATAATGTAAACACGAACCTATACAGAATGGGTTTTATGAGGTAAAATCCAATATGAACACTACTGCAATTGCAAGCTCTCAGTACATCGGGTTGCTCATAATATCATGCTGGTCAAATATCCTGCAAACATGGCCCCACCTCCAGTGTACAATGCTCCACATTAGAACCTGGCGCAGTGATGAATCCACAGGATACACTTCATGTGGATTGGCTCATTTCCGAGCCATACCACAGTGTAATCCCATGGATGGATGTACGTGCTTCATGCGCCGGGTACCCTTTTGTTTCCCATTCATTACTATGGAGCAAGTTGGCCCAAAATGGCGCCCTGTTGCTCCGTAGTAATGAAGCAGCACGCGCGTTCTAGTGTTCCTGCGTACTGTTCCGATGCCTTTTGAAAAGGCAAAAGAAACGACGCTAGAAAAACCTTCGTTATTACATTAGTATGCTGGGGCTACAAACCTCGGAATACTAATGGCAATAAGTGCCTCGCTACGCTCGGGCCTGTAACTTTGGGCCCAGGGGGCATTACCTTAGGCGGTAATGGCGCGCTGTCTCGGTGGTTATTGCCACAATAATGACCTCTTGAAGAATCTGTAGTGATTAATGAGCAGGGTTTTATTCACAAAAAGGTGTTTAAGATTGCTTCAATGTAAAGCTCCAACACAGACATCAAGCTAAACCAATAAGCAGATGACACAGGTTTAACGAAAAGAACAATGGCATCACTGCAGCCCATCACCACAAGCACAGCCAGTACCACATACAAGCCTGGATTTCAAGCGCCTAGCTGCAGGTCAACCCTACAATGAATGAATGTATTCTCTGATGACATCCCATTAAGCATGTCCAAGTACACAATCAGCCGGTTGTAATGACGCTCAACGCATTCA